>NC_086358.1:11269936-11869936 GCF_036324505.1 Eleginops maclovinus
AGCTACTGGTGGCTAACGTTAGCTAATGTAAGCAAACTTAGACTGCGAAGTGGGATTTTTTCTTTTGTATTGGCTATTGTTTTTGCTGACTAATTACTCTTCCCTTGCTGTGCAACTATGTTTTCCTGTTACTATTATCTTGTGATTGCCGTTTATTTAAATAGGCATGATTTCAAAGATAATTTCAATCATCTGAAATAAAAGCATATATAGCCCATGTCTCAAATCTAAAGACAGAATCAGCCCGATTGAATCGATAAGTCGATCCAACAATCAATCATTTATGTAAAAAATGGTTGTGTCCAGCTGATGTTTACTAAAAAATAAAGGATTGGTATTCTGACAAATCTGAGAATGTTCAGAAGATAAGAGCTTTTTCTAGATGTCTGCTGCACAACACGTCCAGCAACATCGCAGAAAATAGACTACAAACAAGACATTTTTGCCAGTGACGGTTTTGGCCAAGAAGATAATGACAGAGCTCAGTCGCCAACTGTTACCCTCTATTTCGTCTTCTTTTCTTAATTGCATACTTTATTTTCCCATCAAAAGATGACATAAAAAAAACGGACTCAGGTTTGTGTGCCCGTTCATAGCAGGAGATTCTCAAATCTACGACATCCCGTCTTACACAGTGGGAGCCGTCCTCTCTACAACAGGAAGCAATGACCCGTTGCTGGAGGAGCAACCACTCTACGTAGGAAGTCGCACATTTCTGCTTCCTCTTTAGCCTTACCTCCTGGTGATTAGAGGAACATCTGCAAACACAGGCAGTCCTCTCCTCTTCACTTTTCATATTTTACACAAGCAAACTCCAGGAATCATTACCCATCATGAGCTCATCATTAGCACATTCATAATTCAGTGTAATGGATTATGTAATTGCTCCATTAATCAGGAGAGCCACCCCAGCATTCTCTCCTTTGCATTAGTTTAATTATGGGAAATGCCTCTGTTAAAAAAATATGCTCCGTTTGCAGAGTTTGAAGGTCTGTTTTTGGCACTGTGGGAACTTGAGTTTAGAAGCAGCTTGACGTATCGATGTACAGCCTCGAGTCTTCGCGGTACACTGGCAGACAGCTCTTCAATAAAATGTGTCATGGCAGTAGGGCAAAATGAAAAAGTAGGCAAAAGGGCAAATGCCTTTCAGGAAACTAGTCAAGCTCAGGCTTCACTTTAGTCACATAATTTATTGACATTTGCAGGCAGCGTCTTGGTGATGAATATTTCAGTTATTATGAAGCTGGAAGCGACTGAAACAGATTAAGACACGTAGAAGTGGAGGTACTTGTCATCTGATTCCAGCAGCTGGCATGACTTGTGAGAGCTTAATCCAACAGTGTCATCAGCCATTTGTCAAGGAAAAGAGATAGAGGGTCCTCCTACTCCTTACTATTGTTGGAAGCTCTGTATGGGAGTCTGGCTGCACTCCTTTAGTTTGAGTGACATTTGACAATCACCACCGAGGGATACTCAGTGTATTTTAGTCTTCCCATCCTTGTTAAAAAAGGTCAGTGGCAGGCTGAGCCCCTTATGCACTCATAACTGTGCTGAGTGCTGACAAGGAATAATAGCCTTTTTTGGAAAATCCTCTTGTTGCATAAGAGAAATCACTCAACATACAGTGTAGAGAAATTGCATTGCACTTATTGGTTATTTTCCTTCCGTACTCCTACAGATTGTACCTAAAGTGATTCCTTTCTTACTTGTGTTCCCTATCCCTGCACTTGATGGAGTGGGTGAGCCTGAAAATGAATATGTGTTTTTACTGCAGCATATACAGTCCAGCATAAACCTCAAATCCAAATAAGACCCGAGTGATTGGTCGTTCAGTCACTACCTACACAAAACAAACAACTAAATGGTTTGTGGTTACTGTCAAGATGTTGGCAGGGCTTCACAAGGCTGGAAGCCTGCTGCCAATAATGCAGACGCCAAACAGAAAGAGACACTTACAGAATAAAACATGGCAAGAAATGTTTTTCCATTGTCACAAATGCCCATGTTATGTTAGAAAAAAAAACAGCTTAGGCATTCACCTCGCCAAAGTGACATTTAAATAATAAAAAAATCTCCATCCCTCCCCCTTCTCCCGGTCCCTCTGTGCCACTGTAATTTGAAGCTGTCACAAACAAATCCTCCTTACAGACCTTTTCAAATTAAGTCAGGCAGGAACTGGGCCTCCAAAAAAACCAGGTCCCTTGGAACATTTTATCAGGAAAACCAAGGAGTTTGAGCGCAGATTTACATTTATGAGCATTCACCATCCTCTCCTTGCACAGATGCTTGTGAAGGGAGAGGACTGACTGAGCGACTGATCTGACAGAGCAACATGACTCCAGATTTTCCTTGTATTGCTAAAATATTCATACATTTTCTCCACCCAAGCAGTTACTTATGGTTTGGAAATATTAGGGCTATAGTTACATCATAACTTATTCCAGTAATGGCACGACATCCTCTCATATACTCACAAATACTCAGTGCTACATCTGGTTCCTTAACCATTGGTCCGGTGGCATGCTGTACAATGATGTAGAAAGATGTACTGTATGTCAATTATTACCATGACAGCTGTCAGAGGAAAAATCAATCCCAACACTGTATTGATCATTGATATGGCCTTAGCAATTGTTTAAATAATAACTATTGATTATGTTTGTTTTTAATTAAGTGGCAACAACACTTTAAGTTATGTCTGGCCTTTTAGACTGAGAGGATACAGTAAAGATAGGACAGAATGGGACTGCTGAATGATTGTCATAAAAGCCGGTCATTTGTTGAGATTTAAAAACATTTAGAGGAAGGAAAAAAACACCTCTTGATATATCTTCCTTCAATACAGGCAGATGCTGCACATAACACTCGGCCTAAGTCAGACACAAGAATTCAGTGACTATGCATTCAATAACCTCTGGCAGAAAGAAAGTTAACAAGAAACTGTTAGCAGAGTGTGCAATCTCAAGAGTCATTTTACTGCCCCGAGTGTGAGGGAATGAGATGAGGGAGAGCGAAGGGAGCTAATCAACTCTTACTTTTCAGTGGCATTTCATGCACTGTCTGCCACTGGTTCAGTGTGCACAAAGGGCACCGAGCATCAATATGTCACCACGCAGCTACAGTAGGAGTGGAACCAGACATCTCAGCTGGGAAAAAGAAAAACTAGACAAGACTTTATAGCGAGTGCGAAATTAATTTAAATGAGCAGATGAACTGCTCGAGAGGTCCAGAGTGATTTAAGTTAATGTGCTGAGAGTTTAATATGAAAAGAAACTCTGACCACCACAACAACACCTGGTATGGATTGAGCTGCTGTATTTGCATTTCTGAAGACAGAGTACAAAAAGCTGTCCTCTCAAGGCACCTTGTATAAGATGCTGAGGTGGGCGGGGAGAGCGAGGTAGAGAGTTTATAAGAGAAAGACAGAGAGAGAGCAAAAAAAGCCTTTTTCCTGCCTTTTCATTTTGAAGAATTTAGTACTGCCATCCTCTCATCTGTGCCATCGCAGCTGCACATCGTGTCACCATGTCCAGAAGGCCAGAATGGTTTTGAGCTTCTTTTCCTTTCTTTTTTTTTTACTTCCACCCCCCTCTCTTCTCTCTTCCTCGTTGCCTTGCGTCAGGCACAGGATCTGAGGTTTTAATATGGCTGCCAGTGAGACAACAGCCATTTAATAACAATGCAATAGTTCCTCACAGCAGTAGTCCAGTGTCGCTCACACACCCCGCCGTGTGCAGATGGTACATTGTCTGCGGTTTCTGAAAACATTCTCCTTTCCGAGATGTTGTTCCATTTTTCCCTCACCACACACACTGCCCTTTTTTGTCAGCAATACGAAACTCTCTTTTTGATAATAACAACATACAATTGCTACGCCGTCATATCTCTGCCATCACTGCTCTTGTCTTATTTAGTAACAGGTCAGCTGAAGTGGCCCCCCCAGAGGTGATCCAACTGTGTGTGTGTGTGTGTGTGTGTGTGTGTGTGTGTGTGTGTGTGTGTGTGTGTGTGTGTGTGTGTGTGTGTGTGTGTGTGTGTGTGTGTGTGTGTGTGTGTGTGTGTGTGTGTGAGGTTGGCGGTAAGCCTCTTGCATTGGCCTCACTGCCTCCCGCGGTGGGGGACATCTGGAGGAGGCGTAACCGTGTACACAGAAAAAAAGAAGAAAAGTTCAGGCCTGAAATATCATCCTCCAAGGACATCACTGGCTTTCATTAACACACAACAGAGGGAAATATGGTGCTGGAGATTAATACAAATCAACATGGCTAATGTTGCCATAAGCCAGTCACCTTGCCAAGTTACACTTAAACTCATTCTCTCCATCAGTGGCCCTTCCCCCGACTCGCCGCTGAGAGCAATTAGGGCGCATTCTGATGAAAATGACCGGTAATTTAGAGTAAGGAAAACAGCTTCGGAGCAACCATTCGCAAGGTAGATGTTCATTATGCGCCAGCAGGGAAGAGCCTCCTCTTAATAGAGTGCCAGCCATAAACATCCCTCATCATCACCGAGTGGGTGATTTGATCTCACCTCTGGGGGTTCTGCGCTGGGCATCTTCCTTCATTTCTTCAGTGTTTCACTGTCTGTTTACTCCGTAATGGACTCTGCCCAGAGAGTTGTTAGGGAGGAAACAAAGTGAAAGTGCCCGACACTCCGCTGTGGTGGTGATTAACGACTAAATTAGAAAGCAACTACGGGTCACCTTCTTTAACATTGTGATGGATGACTTAATGCTAGAATCTGATAGCCTTTGTTATAGCTGAGCTACAACCGGGATCACAGGTGGAGCGACGCAACAGCGCATTTACACTGATTACCAAATTTCCCCTGAATCAGCAGTCCATAAACACTATGTTGTAATTAACAGACAAAAACAATGAGCAAAAAAGCCTGACGAGTGCATCTCATCACCTGTCTACAAAGCCTTAGTTAGCATTGCCCTAGTTTTGCCATGTATGCACCGCCATCTCTCCTGTCACAGGCAGTTTACAAGAGTGGGAACGAGGGTTGCCATCTGTCCCACCTCTATGGGGTGCACAGAGGGACGTTTTGCACAGTTTTGGCATGCCTGACTTCCCCTAATGCTGCACAAATGTTTAGAGACATTACATAAGCAATGAGACCTTCACGAGAGTGGAGGGGGAATGGAGATGGATACAGGCAGAGGAAGATAAAAAAAAAGGAAGAGAGGACGAAGGGGTGAGAAAAGTGTGAGGGAGATAAGCACACCTATTCCCCACATTCACACAACCAACAGCAACAGCAACAGCAACACAGGGCTATGTTGGTGCTGCTGTATGCTACAGAAGACGGTTAAAATAAGAACCATGGAGTCCAGATTGAATGCCAAGAAGACCCCACATGGAGTCACAACTTTGATGCTAGGTTGCATAACTGAAATGTTGTGAAAAACTGCAATCATGTTCTCATACTCTAAATTATAAACCGGTAAATAGCAAATAAGCCCAATGCTGCAGGGCACCTGGCAAGTGATCTTGCTTTGATGAAGCAATGTGTTGTACGATGTAGTGGCAACGCACTGTTACAAAAGTAGCCAGGAGCAACCTTTTTTTGTGCTGTTTTTTGTCTTGAAACGCCTTAACAATTGGGCAAAGAGGGAAGCCAGCGAGAGGTGGAAGCAGACCTAACTTCAGCTCTGCATCAGAATGCAGCTGCACTGGCAAAGAAAGAAATCAGAAAAAATAGAGTTCACCCCCTGAAAAAGTAAGGTGATACTGAGCTCAATGAAATACAGCCTTTCCTGGAAGCCGAGCAAGGACTGCACAACAGCCAAAATGAAACACTTCTATTCTTTTGTGATCTGTGCTTGTAAAAGATAGGAGGGTCAGAAAGCAGAATACACAATGAATCGTTGGAGAAGTTTTAATACGAAGACATGTTGTTACGGACACCTGAAACAGCATTTGTATGCAATTCCCTCAGTGTTCCATTCACAGGGGAAAGATTTGAGATTTCATTGGAAAACGAAAAGCAGCCACCATCACACAGACGGTGCAGCAGCTTGTAAAGTAAAAGTGGAAAACCATCTCCAAGCAGGCCTACGTTCTCCTAAATGTATTCGACTAACACCCTGACGGTAAACAGCCCGCTGGACCTGTCAGTTTCTGAATCTTAAAAACTGCACAAGTTTGCCATCAGTGACGATACAGCCCGCAGTGACAAGGCTAATACACTGTTCAGGCAAGCATCTAACTTCAAGGACCAACACTTGAGACGTATTTTCAGAGCAAAAGCTTTTCTTAAGGAATGATTTTAACAGTGACACCACATCATCTCCTCGGAAATATACCTAGTGGCTGTTTCAGTCCATAAAACATGGCAAGAAATGTTTTTTTATTTGGTAAAAGGGCCACTTAATGTTGCCTCTGAGACAAGTATGAGCATGCTACCTTGTCTTCCAACACATGACCTTCAAGTAGCTCCTCAATCTTTTAGCGGTCTGTTGTTGTCGCTGCTGGTGCGAGAGTGTGGCAGGGTATGTTTTAATTAATCTCTGTCACTTACAGCTGCTAATCATTTTGGGCGATATTAGGGAAGGCTGTGAGATACTCTGAAGCACACAATGCTGAAAAGTGTTTTCATACCAAATGAAATTAAGATTGCTGTCGGTTAATTCTGCTAACCTTAGCACATCCTCCCTCAGGGTCAGGTGCAAATACAATGGCCTTCACAGGGTGTTAACAGCTCATGGCTGTCTACACCCTGAGTGGGGGTATGGGGGCATGGGCCACATCAAATTCCGGACGAAAAGGTTTTTTTTTTTAAATGCGTATTACTTTAATTGCTAATTGCAGCCATGATTATATCACAAGACATAACTGTTTATGCCCCAGCCTTTGATCAAGCCAGACTTTAGCTGAGTAGTAGAATTTGCATACTTTATAACATTATCTTCATCAAATTAAAGCTTATAGAAATGTGATTATATCCTTACAATTATTATTTATTTTATGCTTCTGGTTCGATTTGTTTGTCTGTTTGCAGCATTAAATAAAGACTAAAAGACAAATATTAATGGAAAAAGTGTTTGTTTATAAAACCCATAAGGTTGAGGATTATTTGGATAACCCTAAAGAAAAAACGTATGGGATTTGCCATCTGCTGGTGATTACATATCACGATTTTTTAAAGTCCTAATCTAGATGCCCAACTTAGCAGCACTTGTGGATATCACTTTTCCTTCTGTTTTGATCAATGATGTGGTTGTCAGTAGTGAGATAAAATGACAGTAGGCACTATGAGGAAGAAATGCTACAAGTAATAGCAACCCCCCCCCCCCCCGGAATGCTCACAGCCCACCCACTCACTACCAGTGCTGACCTCAATCGCTGATTTTATCACTTCCTCGTATTGCACATACTGTGAGGTTTGAGGTTTCCTTGTGCTTGTTCAAATGTCTCCACGTTAATGGTGCTGTATGAGACGCACGCATATCTATGAAGGCATTTGTATGACACAGAGTTTGCCAGAAAACGAGACAACCCAACAGATTCATTAGCTGGGCAGATATGGAGATACGGGAGGATAATCTGCAGATTGTGAGTAATAAAGTGTCGAGGACAGCAGGCTTCTCAGGCCGACTGAGCAGCGAGAGATATTGCTGCCGTTATCATGGTGGTCTTTCTCCCTCCTTCATAGCCTGCCCTGCAATTAAAGATGCACAGTGATTTTCCTGATCCACCCCCCTTCTTGTGTTTGCACGTTTGTATGTATTTATGTATGTGACCGTGTTCGAGAGAAAGCTAATTTTCTCTCCGCCGCACCAGAAGGATACTCACTGAATTTGTATTCAGTAATGAGGCGGGGTCTGGGACTGATGGGGAATTTGTAAGCATGCATCATCTCCCGTAATTCCATTTAGTAGTCCTGTAAACACTTATAAATGCAGGCGGGTAGTTATGGCATCCCCCCCCTCTGTTCTCAGCCTTCATCAGGCTCACACATCTCCAAAAAAAACCAAGGGCAGTAAAGGAGGAGCTATAGCAAATCACATTATGGGACATGAAATTAATCCACCCTCCCCAAACATTTGGCCCCACACAGTTTAACCTTGAAACTGCTTTTTACTCCCTTGCACGAGGACTTCATAACCCCCCCTCATCCTACCCAAAAGAACGGGTCTGACGTTACAACAATGGCTCTGCCGAAGTAATTATTCCATAGGATCCTTCACCGTGCTGATGATACGTTGTAATTTCATTTCACTTACGTCTGTTTCATAATGTAAAACACAATTGAGTAGGAGCACTTTGTGTCCCAAAAGACCACTTCCTCCTTAAGATAATAAAAGCCTTTTGTGCTTGCCTTTGAGAAATCCTTGGTGGATTATGAAGAGTGTGGATTCGGGAGCACATCAATTAATATGCATTAAATGAAAGAGTATAAAGTTGTACAAAAATAATTAATAACTCTAATTGCTGTGCTGCTGCCTTGCCCGACGACGGCATACCTTAATGCTAACAGGACTGTCTTTAACATCACCAACAGAGGCCAATGCACAAGAATGACTTGACCTTTACATGGCTGAAAGACGATGCACTTCCACTTTATTACATGGCCACCTCACTCTCCCCTGATACTAATGTAGAGTGGTGCAGGATAAAAGCACAGAGCGACTGCTACATCCAATCCAATAACTGCAGAAACTGCTCCTAGGAAGCGATGAAACCACATGAGGATCAGCTCTACTAGCTTCAGCCGGAATAAAATACATCTGTTTGAGTTACAGAATACTGTAGATCTCTTATGTAAGCCCTATCGCGGGATCTCGTCCCTTTGTACGGTGCAGAGAATAGCACTGGCACAGGGTTCCACTTTCCCCGTTACTATGAAAAAGACATTCACAGCTCCAATTATCCTTTACCCCTGTGAAGCTCCGGAAAACACAATCGCTGCCACAGTCAATGAAGTTACAGCGGTGGGGGAGCAAGCGATGAGAGGTGAAAAAATCTGATAGCCCCTCGAACCACAAACACACGCTTCAAAAAATAAAGATGAAGAGTGCCTCAGGAGAACAGAGACAAGCAACATGAGATATCTTTTAAATAAACCATTCCTAAAAAGGTAAGAGGAGTTCTGAAGCCATGAGAGAGTAGTTCCGGCTAAGTGGTGCCACCTTTAGTTGCTTCGAGTAGCAAAGATACTAAGTTGTTTTTGCAGCACTCTGTTTTTCGAACTTATTTGTTCAGACGAAAGCGGTCCACTGCAAGAATTACCGTCTTGATCAGTTTACAGTTCTACCTCATTGGTTGTTTTTTTTAACTCTGAGATTACCACAGCTTTCAGCTAAATCAATCTTGCTTTTGGTTGGAGATAATGAGCATGTTCGCTGGGCTTCAAATGAACACCGCAGCTCCGGGGCTCCTCAGCTCAACATAGTCACATCATGCAGACACTTTTGAGGAAGGCAGAAAAGAGAAGTTTTAGCCTTCAGAGACCAATTAAAAACACATATTCAAATTGACCTAAAATGAGCACAGCAAGGCGTTCATTTACAGTGCAGCCCCATCTATAAGGCTTCAATCGCTATCCAATTCATCCCAATTGTTTTCAACTCTGACAAACAAACAATCTCATCACAGTGGAAATACTCAGGGAGAAAAAGAACCTGGCTCATCTCAGTGGGATCAAAGTTAGTGAGCGCACAAAGGTACACTTATTTTCACACAACACAGTCTCACTATCATTCAATAGGACATGTAGGCAGGATTTACCAGCTCAGTAGCACGGTGTGCATACATTAGAAGATCCTTATTAAAGCCTACGGTGAATATTAGATCATTATCGTTTCTATCTCTGCTGTGAGAAAGACTTGCTACAAAGGAAATAACTGCACAGCAGATAGAGAGGTGTTTACTTTAGGTCTTCCAGTTGCCTTTAAGGCTGTTAATATTGGAATTAAATTGTATAACCATGATGTATGTAATGGAAATGTGCAGATAACAGACCCTGTTATATGACTAAGAGCTGATGCACTGCACCTCCTGTTTATTTAGATAAAGTAAACTACGGTTGAGGTTAATGATTGATTGCATGTTCTATACATTTTTTATCATAGAAACTGTGAAGGACTTATGAAAAGAAATCCAAGCTTTCCAAAGCCTAAAGTAATCTCTTCTAATAGCATCCAACCAGCAGTTTAAAATAAAAAAGTTTTCAATTAGCAATAATATGCAAGAAAGTGGAGCAGCACATCCTCACATTTAAGAGGTTGGAACGAGCAAATGTTAGACATTTTAGTTTGATAAATGGCTTAAACAGTTAATCAATTAGCAAAATTGCAGATTCATTTTCTGCCAGTCGACTAATTTGAGCTATAAAATCTATTAAGAAGAAAAACTAGAAAAGAAAAAAAGAATTTCAGGCAGCTCTTCAACCAGTCAGAGTTTTATCCATGACATATTTGGTACCACAGCCCCAGCGGGCGTGTAGGGACTCTGAAACATGCTCCGTCTCGCTTCCACAGCACTTTCAGGGAAGCTGCTCCAATAAATCCCTTCTAATGGTCGCTGGCGAGGGAACTTTTTAACACAGAACTTAGCAGCCACTGTTATTCACCCGTAGAGCGAGAGTCTTGGGATGATGGATGGTAATAAATATTGCACGGGGCTAACAGAGGTCCCCTCAGAGACGTTCAATTGCCTTGAGTGATAGGGTGCTGCTCGGCAACACAGGAGAGGATGGCAGAGGGCAGGCTCTTCATGGGGTCGACTAACTGAGTCTGTTCAATTTCCTCTCTGGAAAGACGACAGTCCCCATTCTTAACGATAACACTGTCTCACAATGAGAGGAGGAAAGCGGAAAAGGGGGGGGGGGGGGGATCTGCAACAAATAATGTTGCCATGTCAACTTATGTATGGCAAGTTTGTTAATAAATGAAGAATTGATGGTCCAAAGGAAGAAAAAAAGAGACCCACTGTGCACCAGTAGTGATTGTGCATGTACCTGGCATGTGAGGAATAGGAACACTGCTCAGTGTTAGGACCAGTTCCCTGCTGCACTTGTGACTGGAGCAGTTTAATGGAGCCTTCTGACAAGGGAGCCCTGTCGTGCCGAGCTGCCCACCATCTTAACTGCTTCCTTGACAATGGCAGCCAACAGAGCAGATGTCCAAGCTGCACACATCTGTAGAGGCCTTATATTCCAGATCAGGCACACCCCCTTTCCTCCTCTCCTGCATGCACATGGGCACTAATAAGGAAGACAAAGAGCTGCTTTACCAAGGTCATCCCCTACTATTCAGCTTGCGGGCATCAAACACTAATTATTTATTTGTTAACTTTACCATATTTGGACTAACAATCCAAGTTGTTATTTGTGTATCAATCAGTTTGATCATATCAAGTATACTCCTGGAAAAAAAGAGCACAAGCAAATTGTGTTTTTAATGAAAAGTGATAAGAAATTAAGATCCATTTAGTTCTTCATTAGTCCAACACGTGTCCTTTTATCAAGTTTTCATAGTTCCCAGTTAATTAATTAGCCCAATAACGTGTAAAAATACTTTAGCATGTGTAATTAAAAAGTTAACACAAAGCAATTAGCGGCTCATTCATACACTGTCACCACATAACAGTGCCTGTAAACACTTTCCTGATCGTTTTTTTGTTTTTAGTTTAGACAGCTAGGGTGCTAAATCCTCATTGCAAATATCATATTGGCAAATATTTAAACAATATATATTTGATTGAGTAAGATGCAGAAAAGCATCCAAGAGTGGGAACTACAAAAATCAATCCATTATGCTCCTTCAGTGGTTTTCAAAGTCACATCCCATAGCCTCCAGGGAGATCATGATAAGGGGATCCCCAGAAACATGAGGCTCTCTTTCACTTGCATTTCACTCACTTAAACAACAAAAGACTGCAAAAGGATGAGGTTCCTATCTCCACTCACACAGATCTGAAACTCACTACACTAAACCACAAAATACTTTCAAGTGGGATTATTTGAGGCAAATTGCCATCAAATGCAGGTGTTTGATCCACTGCTTTAATCACCTGTGGTTCCCTGGGATTAAAAAGAAAGTTTACGGTTCCTCTGATCCCCTGTCAGGATGTATGGCAGCGTGTTTAAAGTCTTAAGATTGTGCTCAACCATATAAATGTGAAGGGCTGCATTGTGATGCAGCTCGGACAGCAGATGTGCTCCATAGACATTTAGGGTTTAAAAATGCCCAGGCTAAGCAGCAGCAACACAGGATGACGTCTTTCACAACACTATTTTGCCGACAAAAACTCAGTGAGCCAGTTCAAGTGTGAGGTATTAACAGATGTATCAGCAAGGAAAGCGTACAGGCACACACGCAACTCCACAAGCATTCACATTCTCACACACACACACACACACACACACACACACACTCAAATAATGCACTTCCTATTTTCTTTTAACAGACACACACTTTGTAAAATATCTCGTTGCAAAATCAATATAGTCCCCGCGTCGTTGCCGAACACCAATGTAATGTAAAGGTGAGGGACACTAAAGGCAGCATTGGAGAAAAAACGCGGGCTATTCGTGCCCACATTTGACAGTTCGCTAGGTTTTAGGTGGTCAGAGGTGTGTGTGTGTGTGTGTGTGTGTGTGTGTGTGTGTGTGTGTGTGTGTGTGTGTGTGTGTGTGTGTGTGTGTGTGTGTGTGTGTGTGTGTGTGTGCGTGTGCGTGTGTGCGTGTGTGTGTGTGTTTGTGCGTGCGAGTAGCCTACAATCTACCAGACCATTCCCCATCTTCATGGCGCAGTAAGGTGGACACACATGGTCAGAGCTTGTATGCGGACCCGAAAATCGACAGCAGCCAGTCTTAGCTAACTCTCATTTGAAACACTAAAAACTGAATTAAATGTGAAAAGCAGGGTTGCCTCTGTAAATGCAGTTTCTTACCTTGACAAATGACGTGCAGCCGCAAGTTGAGAAGCCGACTTTTTTAGGCATACGTCGGCGGCAGCATCATCCGCTTCGGGAAGAAATGTTTCATGTGAAGATTTGGAGTAATTCTGATTCCACCTTATTAATCCTCCGAGCACTACAAGAGCTGCTTCTTAGGGAAGAAGACGGACGGGTAGAGAGGAGTGATAACCTCACAGGGAACAACCTACAATGTCTTATACGCGTCCCTGTTTATAAAAATACGACCGAGCGTATTTTCGTAAACGCCGAGTAGGTGTAACTGTTTCACTGCTTTATTTTTCCCCTCTCTCTCCCCCTTCTCTTTGGCTGTAGTCACACGGTCTAACTCTCTTTTTTTTTATCAAGGCGGGGTCTTGGGTCGTTTAAACCAATGACATAAACCAAGAAGAAAAAAACAGCCCCCTCCTCCTCCTCCTCCTCCTCTACCACAACTAACACCACACACATGCACACACCTTCTGCTTACATGCTTAGCGGAATTGATATGGTCAAATGGGGAATCTGGTTTTAACCTTCAGGACTGTTCATGGCTTCTTCAATGTGTTCTTTCTTACTCAAGAAAAGCAACTTAAAGTGTAAAAGTAACAGGATACAATAGAGGTGAATGGATTGTGGTGCTCACAGCATTGATGAGCATTAGACAATATCCATGTTACCATGAACCATACTTTTGATCAGAGTCCCAATTAAAACTGGACAGTGAGGTATGAGTATTATTTAGAGACTCCTTTTGAAAATAGTTTTTGCTGTTGACTTTTTAGGAAAACAAAACCTTAAATATATTTTAACAGTATTTTAGGTAAACAATAGGTAAAAGGACAATGTGTCACATGATAAAAGTTGCCCTTTAGCCCCGACAGCTAACTTAGGCATCATTCGTTTTTAAGGCCTGTTCAATCATTATTTTTTGATTTTCTTCTGGAAAGATTTATATTTTGAATTTTTCTGTGTTTGGTCACAGTATAAATGACAATTTATGACATAAAACAAACTGAAACATATGGATGTTGTGATTACAGTATATGGTGGCCATTCTAACCTATATTAGACCACAAAACAACATTGTTACTGTCTTCAGAAGCAACTGTGCCATCAGTGTCTAGTGCCAACCAGCAGACAGATAATGTTGGAAACTAGTTGACGAACATGAACAGAAATATTTATTCTGGTTTATTTAGAACAAACATGGTATTCTTCAGTCATTGAACTAATCAGAACCCTTTTTCAGCACATAAAACCAGACCTGTATTCAATGACAGGTACCTGGGACTTTAATAGCTTATAATGTCCTCACATTTAATTAGGTATGTGTCAGTGCTGCCAAGTCTGTCAAGTCTGCAGCGAATCCATCATTTATGGTATTCCTTTAACATGATACCCAGATGTTATAGGGCCTGTGTTTCAGAGATATGCTTACATTACATATGTATGATAACAACATAGAACACATGTTAGGAATTCATTTGAATTCTCTACAGGGATTACTCTGCAAGCAATGATGTGCCTTCTGTAACGGCAGGCAATTTGATGTGTTGTACATACTGGACTGACCCATGCATGATTGATTTCGAAAGACTATTTAGTGAAGCACATGACCTCCAGTGCTTTGTGAATGCCAGGGGTCACAGATGACATGATGTGATTGATGTTTACTGTCCCTTTTTAGAACTTGTTGCCCATAGAACAAGCATTGATCCACATCATTACATTAATCCATGAAGGGTTTGCCCCTGATATACATTCGGATGGGAGGCCCTGCTACACAAAGGCTTTCAATTTTTCATTTTCTGCTTAATTTCTGCATTTTGCGTAGTCATTCTATGAGGTCAAATAAATGGCATTAGATTGTGTGAAGTGCCACTCAGAGTGCTCAGTGAGTTCAATTATCTATATCCCTTTTTTCAGTTTCATTTCTATACTCTGCCTGGCCTCAATATGCTCCAGTATTGATCTGTCCATCACTGATTGTCCACCTCTCGTCAGAATTCCGGCTACATGTTGGGTGTGCAGCCTATAGCACAATAAGACTACCCTTCAATGGGATAATTATGCTGAAAATGAATGCTGCAAAATTGTGGTCTTAAAAGTCAAAACCTTGATTTTATTGACGTTTGGGAATGACTGAAACAAATCAAGATTGGGGATTTCAGACACTCTGTGTTCACATTTGTAAATGTCAGGGTGACGACATTCAGATTACCTTGAAGGCATTCTCATCTCATATAATGCAGAAACACAAAAACAGATAATGTAATCTATGTGAGGAAAAAATGAAGAAGTCTTTTCCACTCCCACTGCTCATATGCTCTCTGATAATATTTTCTGTTTTCCTAAGTCAGTATGGAGTTACATAAAAGAAAGCCATTATAGTTTATCATATTAAAAAACTACCTTTTCATTGGTTTTACATACTATGGTATTGATGAGGAGCATGAATACCACATTCCTTTTTAAACAGCATTTTCAAATGATATAGTGCTTTATATTTAAAGAAAATCTACATTCAAAACCATGACTGCATGTGCCCTGCAGTCCACATCCAATCCACTGCAGCATCAACATAAAACATCTCAGTGGAGATGGAGATGAGCCTTGAGTATCTAAGGGATTTGTGCCATCCTATTAGAAGAGGAGGTATGGGTCCAATGTATCGCCTTATCAGACCTTCTCATGTTGAACCCTGACCCCGATCTCCATACTCACAAATTCACAGTCAGAGTTCACATCGAGTCTCTGCGGAGGGCTCAGGAACACACTATCCACACTGCGCTCTCTGGAGATTCACATCTATCAATCTCCAGATGAATTATTGAAGGCACATCACCCCCACCGTGTTTATTACACGGGCTGGAATTAGTGGCTGTTCCAGAGTACAGGGACGGTGTTACATTAGAATTGAAGCGGCGAATTTGTTTACATTTTGATGTTTTTCTCATCTCATGCTGTGCGTGTGTGTGTGTGTGTGCGTGCACGTGCGTGTGTGTGTGTGTGTGTGCGCATAGCCATAGATGTCTTTCTGTCTGTCAATTCACCTCTTATACCTCTGTTGGTACTCTTCTCCACATATAGCTGACTCTTATCAAAAAGGCATTACCTACACATACTTTGCTCAGACACTTTTTTGATGTGCCAACCCATAGCATGTCTCAATAAGTTACAACAAATTAATTATTCAGGCTTTTGGTTGCAGTGTTAGAAATGATGGGAACATAAATTACCACAAAATGATAGCTCAAAGTAAAAACTTTTTTTTTTTTGAAAGGGGGCCTAAGGTTAGCATCAGTCCTCTTATCTAGAAGAGTTTTCACAGTTGTAGCAGCATGACCCGCCGAAGCCCCCCATAATGTTGCAGCATTTGAGGTTGTTGCAGAGGTCAGTGTGCCACAATGACTCCATCTCCACTGCTCAGAGGCTGAAACATGCCTTACATGCATAAAGGCAGTACACCCACAAACACCCACACACACACACACACACACACACACACACACACACACACACACACACACACACACACACACACACACACACACACACACACACACACACACACACACACACACACACACACACACACACACACAGTCTATCCTTGTTTCTAATGAGGTGACGGGGCCTCACCGTGCAGGGATAAAGAGGGGGTGAATGGCTCAGACCCCCAATGGGTCCGCTTGAACTTGTGTAATAAGACTGACACCATACCCAAATGAGCTCCCGCCATGTAGGAACAGCAGACTAAAGCCCCCCAGGAGGCTAAGTTGAATCAATTCTCCTAATGATGTTTGTAATTTAGGAGGCTAATGACATGCACCATGAACTGGAAGATTATGTCTAAGAGATGCCTCTCAGAGTCAAGTGTAAGAATAAATGCCTCATAACAAAACAACACAGAATATGGGAACAACTACTTATCACAGGGGTACATCTTGGGACATTGATGAAAGGCTTCTTTATACCATGTTATAATGGAAAATGTTAAGTCCAATTCTGGTCACAAGCCTTCATTTGCAAACACCAAGTCGGTCTAGAAACCAAACAAAAGGCTAAAAGAGGGAGAATATTTGACTTCACCATGGGACCAGAAACACGATTCTAAATGAATGATAATGTAATTAAGCAACAGTTCACACATTAATACATCAAGCAAGTTCAAAGACCAAAGAAGAATTTATACATCTGTTTTCAAATCTCAGAAGAATTTCCCACAAAATGGACTGACATCTTTTAATTCTGACTCAGGTCCAGATCTCAAGTCTAAATTCTTTGCATAATAGAAATTTAGCTGACCGGTTAGGGTACCAGAAATGTTTGTGAAAGGTTATAGGAATAAATACTGCGGGATCTAACAGATGCTTTATATCCCCCTTAGATTTGTCCCAAAACCCCTAGAGCTGCTAATTTTGAATTTAGCCTTTGGGTGTACTGAAGCCTTCTTCCTGTGGGATGAGGATGTGTCTTATTGTTCAAATCGTTAACTGATGTTTATAGATGAGCAAGTGTACATGTGCACACCAGTACCCCTGCATGAGTGTGTGCATATCTATCCTGTGTGTGGCAACAAGAACAAACATTTAGGAGCAACCGCAGAGGAGGCATGGCGTCGGTACACAGCATGATATGCATACGCAACATGTTGATATGATTACTCCACAGGCTGCTCACTGTGTTTTAGGCTGGTCATTAACAACCTATTTGAAGACTTTGTCAATAGGTGCCAAGACAACAAGAAGCAACATCGCCCCCTCCATGCTCAACGCCCCCCCCTCCCAACCACTTGCCTTTCTTTTCTCTCATTAATATGGAAATGAGTCGCTCATTGTTGTTAGTAGGGAAGAAAAAGCTGTCATGTCTTTGGTGACAAGCTCAATGGATGTGTTTGGATTGCAGGGCTTGCTGTTTTCCGAGAGCATGTCTTATCTTTGTTTAGGCAGCGAATCAAAAATGTAAACATCACTTCATTAGCATATGTCAGGAAGCTTAACGGTATGATTTTTAATACATGGCTAAACCCTCTGAATAGGCAAACAGGCCTAGTTATTCTGTCTCTTCTTTTATCTCCACTTTGTGTAGTAGTTAATTTCTCAAAGGGAAACTTACTTAATCCTCTGCGTTTGCTTGTGAAATCCATTTTGTGTAGCTCGGATTTTTCTCTCTGCTAGAACATTACTTACCACAGTTGCTTTATTGTGCTTTTACTGCTCATTGGTGGTCACTTTTGTACTTTTTTATTCTCATCTGCAGACCAAATGAAATCATTCATTCTTTTTCCAGTCAGATGAAAAGCAAATACCAAAATAATTTCTGCTTTGGAAAAGTCAAAATAAAAAATAAATGACATGCGCGATTCTTAACCTTTAAGAAAGATCAAAGAAACCTGTGTTCTAGCCAATCACTGACGCTATCAGGACCAAACATCATCCACTTCATCAAAGCTTTCTGCATCCAAACATTTACTTCAAGTATACCTGCACATTGTGGAGTGATATCATAATTGCTGGGACATGCCCAAAAGCAGGCAAGATTAAGTCAATGCAGCTACTTATCTCAAGTAAGTGGTTTGTTTATACCTAGGTTTGCGCGTTGCGGAGGCTCATGCACATCAGACACCAGGGGAATCTTATGTTCTATCAGGAGGATTTCAGCTCTGTAGGCTTCCTCTATGTGCTGTTTTTGCAGCTGCAATCTTCAGTTCATCACGAGGCTGGAGAATCTCTTAGATTGGGGCACATTGTAGACACATATATGCCAAAGGTCTCCCCAAAAAAACTAAGAGAGGAGCCATACCAGAGACATACAGAGGATGTGATAGATTTCAAGTGAGTAAATGTCAGCTGCTCCTCAGGGAGATATTTCGAATAAACGGGTGTGATTTGTGCTGCTTGTGTTGAAACATCGGGTGAATCTATGAGTTTATCTTGAACAAACTAGACAAAGATCAATGATCGAATGCTTCTGTGTGAGTGTTCCAGGTACATATGAGATCAGGTTGGAGGAAATTTCCTTCATAAGGCTCGGTATCTTGGACTGTTATCACATCTCTTCTCATAGCCACTCACCACACGCTAAAACAGAATGATCAGCCATCTTTAAAGTTCGCTTTTCAGTTTAATTGTTGGGTGATACTTACACTTAATACCTTACACCTGACTGAAAATATAATGCTGTTTTATTAAGTCTCTAACAAACACCATTTCCCATAAGCCCTAGACTTTTGCCAGTTTTTTACATTTTTAAAACCATCCATCACACAAAACTGCAGGAAAAAAACATGATTTTTCCAAAAAGCAAGTGGAAATTATTATAACTGATTACCATATCACAAACATCTTATGTTTATAAAATGACTCAAAATGGAAATAATTATAAATCCAAAACACCTGATAAACATAAGAGATAACATTAAAACTCTATTTCTATCTTAATTTCTGATCCAAACTATGTTAAAGTTGTCTTTTATACAATTTTACTGATAGCCGTAAGCCAATCAACAACAAGTTTTATCCGTGTCCCTGGTAAAAAGATCTATTGGTGTTTTTTATTAACCGCAGGGTGGAGGTTATACAACAGTAACACAAACCAAAGACAAATATAAATTGTTGTCAGAGTAATCAGAAATCTATGGCTTTGTCACACTTTAATGATAAAGAATCGTCAGCTTGCTCCACATTGATTAGCTTGAGCGCCCATCCCGTGAAAATAATTCAACTCAGATGTAATTATGAACAAGAGCCCTCTCGGATAGATTTTTTCTCCCCTTTTGAAACACTTTAGACTTTTGTTGCATTCCTAATTGTCTACTCAGAAGTTGTTCCAATTGCTGAAGTGCATTTATGTGAAGCGGGGAAGGAGTGTTAGGGATGAATGTGTGTGTAATGTTTTTGCATTTGTATTCCTCTATCCATCTCCCATTTTGTCAGAACAGTTTCATTTTCATGTCAGTGATTGATGTAGGGAGATAGGAGAGAGCCTGTTAATGGGATATTTCTCTTGCTCTCCTCATGAACAACAACATGTCAAAATAAAGATAAAAAACAATCCAAATGCTTCCCGGAGGAACAAATTAGGTCTTCTAGCAGTATTGCCAAAAAAAAGAGCTTTTCCATCATGCCACTCTAAACTCATAAACATCCAAGCATCTTGGATTTGATGTGCGTCTTCTCATTTAAAAGCACTTGGCTGTAATTGAAACTTATGCTCTAAAACTGAATATTTTACCTTACATACACACCATTCCTGTTCCTGATGAAACAACCAACCATAAAAGAATGCAAGCAATTTTTGGATAGTGCCAACAACTAAATAGCTCTGCAAAATTCAATAAATGCATCCTTTTCTGGAAAGACGTTTGATTGTCATCTTCCAAAAATACTGGGGTAATTTTTTCTTTTAGTTTTATGGATCCTTATTCATTTCAATGTTCGTGTTTTTATTTCTCACACAACAAACACATCTTTAAATGTGTGTGTTGAATTATTAGTCTCCCTGCACTATTATTTTACTTTTGTTTGGTTTTAGCTAGGGCAAATACATAACATTAAGAAAAACAAAGTCAAATCAATATCCTATGAATATTTTAAAACGGATGCTAGAGTTCCTACAGACAGTGATGTGTGTTTTTTAAATAGAGTGAGTTTATTTCAAGAAAAGAAAGGGATCTGCAACTGCCAATCCACTCTGACTCACTGTGAGGCTGCCATCTTTTTTCTCAGTTTAGGTGGAGTGGAGTGCCTCGGATGATTGCGGGTGGCGCTGACAGAATCCGAAGTGGGTCGTCCACTAACCTCCGCCCCCTGGAGTACGGTGGGTCTGGGCCAGAGCAGGAAGGGAGCGGTGTCCTGCTGAGACGCACAGTCTGGTCTAGAGGTAATGGGCAGAAGGGAAAAAAGAGCCTTGCCTGTGGCGTGGCACAAAATGAATTACTGCCATCTTTCTGCTCCTCTGCCTCACACTGAGAGTAGAGTCTGGAGGGCCAGATAACAAGAGCACAGCACCACAAACTCAAGCAAAATGGAGAACTGCCCAAGAAAAAAGAAAAAAAAGAAGCTGTCTGGCGGAGTTAATATCATATCATTTATGATGATTTGGCTGAACGTATGATGAGGTCATTCTCATTTCAGCGTTAATGTCGGCCCAGACAGTGGAGCAGGGTGGTGGCAACGACTGGAACATTTTCTTTTATTTCTCAGCTCCCGCTCTTCTCATTTAGAGTAATGGTTTGGTTTTTTTTCTTCCAGGAGTGTGCTACAACACTCTTTGACTGGAGTGACTTGGGCTGAAATTGCTGCACAAAGCGGACAGAGCAGGATACAGAATGATAGCATGTCAAACGTCTTTTCCACCGACACGTAATAAGTGGAACACAAGAGTCTAAAATCTGTGATGTTTATCATGTCCATTTATTCTGTTAGATTCTCTCTGCGTATGCCAATGGTTTGGAAGAATAGAGGCTGCTACCGTTTCCTTTCAGAGATCAAATCAGTGTCCTGTACTACAACTTGTCACCAGTATTTTATAGACCAGATTCAATATTTTACCCGCATCAATGTTTTCTCCCTTTCCAGGCATGCATGTGCACATGTTCATCTAGTTCCGTGTCCGTGATGTGATCTAAGTAATTTCCTATAAACATGATTTATATTTCCTCGGGGATCAATACTCCACCATCATGAATCTTTCCCGCTTTGATGCTTGTTTGGTCTACGCCAGCGTAGTCTCCTGCCCACCGGGTATCTATGTTGTGGTTACAGTGGTCAGGATGAGGATGTAAGACGAGATGTCCAACCTTAAGAGCATCCTGAAGAGGAAGCACTCACTAATTCAGCCGATCAATAAAGGAAAAGGTTATTCTGGAGTCTTATGGTGAAAAATATCTCTTGCAGAAGATTTAATACACATTAAATCTTCAGTTGAAGTCAGCAAAACTCAAAAAAATGAGTGAATCAGCAGCGATGCTTTCATCAAAACCAATCCTGAATATGTTTGAATGGGATATGACTAGTCGGTGTGAAAAGAAAGCAGAAGAATGAATGCATAATTAGGTCAAAGCATTACGAAACTGTTGAGTTGCATTTTGATTCATCTCACTTTTCCTTGTTTGAACATGTCACCTGCATGCAAATGAATCCCTTTCTTGTCTACCTGAGAGGGGGAAAAAACTACTTGAATCCACTGATGCCATTGTCTGGTATTAGATACAATCAATCTGGTGAGTGGGTGGGGAAGCAGGATGAGAGGCCCGCGGAGATTAAACAGAAGCCTCGCCATGGTTGTTCCAAAAACGAAATAAATCCATTCATCCAATTAGGAGCTGCAAAATATTCCAAAAAGATGAAAAGTTGGACAGCAGCTTCACTTATAATTTACGCTCTGCTGTGATTTAAATATCCTAATAGACTGGACAAGATTACAGGCCACATCAAAGTCTGCAGGACTTAAAAACAAATAAGCCAGAGTGACTTGGTGGCACACCAAATTTAAAGCGAGCCGGAAATATGCAAAACCGGGTACACAGAATCAGCTGTGCTTGCATAATGAATTCTTGCAACTTGAACCGCACTTCATGTAAGAAAACTGCTATAATTATCCATTTGCTCATGTCTATTTCATATTATCTCATGCAAGATTTTCTGTGCACCCTTTTGCGCAAAAGACAGAAGATGCTGCCTGCCCTATTCATCCCCCTCAAACCTTCTTCCTCCCATTGGAATAAAATGAGTTTAGCTGTTCAACTTTGATTAACACCCAGCGTTCCCCATCCTGCAGAGCGTCTTTCTCTGTTTGATGAATCTGGCCCTGTTTGTTTCCCTGCTCCTCCTGGTGTGTGATGCATGACAGCACTCCCCCTCAAAATGCAGCTTTATTCCTCACAGGGGAAAAAGGAGGCAGAGATTTTTTCTACCCCCCTGCCTTTTCACAGAGCACCTCAAAACCTTGTTGAAAAGAAAGCAAGGCATGGAGATGAATGCCACTTATTTTGCAGAGGCAGAAAAGTGGTTTGCAGTGGCCTTCTTACAGTTTTGTGATGCATGTAGGAAAGTAACAAGAAAAGCGTATGTGCGTACTGTACCTTGGAGCTCTGGATATACTCTTAAACCTGCGGGTGAATTGCATCTGATGGCCTCCCAGACATACAATGCCACACAACATTAGACTCTCCACTCGGTTTCTGTGAACCATTTGATTTAGCCTCACCCACGCTTTACTTATCTGCTGCTACTTACCTGTCAGGGAGGTAATGGAAAGTGCGCTAAGGAAAACATTGTTCATACAGGAAACCCTATTAAGACCTCTGTCTCATTCACAATGGCACCATGTTCACATGTTATTTAAAATCAGATAACAATGAATTGATGGAAGTACACAGTGATAACACAAACAACTTCTTTGATAAAGGTGGCGAAAGTTTATAAATACAAATCTAAAAAAGAACCAAGTCAAGCATAGGTGACATAAATGTGTCAATTGAACAAAGAGCTTTTCAAACTTTTAAGTAAAAACCATTCAAGTATATTTTAACCCTCCACCCAGAGAACTGACAAGGGGGTTAGTGGTGTGTGTAAGGAGGGTTTATGGGGCACGCGAGCCCTCTGATGTCATGCTGCTGGTAATTTGTTCGGAAACAAGAGGGGAAATATTGCTGCGCTGTCACTGCGGTGTCAAGCCTCACACTGCAGGAGAGATTTCGCTGACATGTCGTATCCTCTGGAAAAGTCACAGCTCTGTGTTACTCCCAAAAGGGCCCAGTCATGGCTGGGGAAACAGGGAGGGGACATGCCTATTGTACATTCAAGCAACAGTCACTAACTTTAACTCTCTGACGCTGCCCTGCATAAGCTGCCGCCCGAGTACAATGAGGCAATAAAGCAATTAGAATAAGCTGCGGCTGTGAGTCAATGAGTTACCTTCCCTCTGCCCTGCAAAGGAGCCGCCATCCAGGAATCAATGAAGCGCTCCTCATGAAGGGATTGTCAAATTCAAGTCTGTGCAATTTGTTTTGTAGTAACTCTGCAGGCTCATGCATGGGATCAATATGGCGGCCTGTGGCAAAAAAAGGACAGGACAGGGGGTTGCATTTGTATTGATCTTACTCAGAATTTAGAAATGGTAACCTTTGTTTGTATAGTACATCAGCTTGAACGTTTCACACTGAAGTTGAGAATGTATTCACTACAACAACAAGAAAGAGGAAATGGCAGTAAGCGTAGTGTTGCAAATCTGCCATCCACTCATTTGCCCTCCAGTCTGACCTTTTCAGACAAGCGCCTCACTGCTTTTTAAAGCACATAAATTACAGAGCAGACTCAGACGGTTGGCTAGTAATTGTGATTAAAAGCAGAACCTGCAGAGCTGGCCTTATAAAAAGCTGAAAGAACCACAAAAAACAACTTTCGAAGGCAGTAGGTCATCGTATATATCTCCTGCTGAACTATCTTTTCCTGCTTCGCTTTGATTTTACAAACAACCCACTGACTTCCAGATCAAAGAATGAAGATAGAGCATCTTGCCTTTACATTATTTACATACTTACCATTGTTGCCTTTTAACAGCTTACATGCGGTATGGGAAAGCTCTTTTTTTTCACAGTAGTTTCGATTTTTTGGTCCCACATTTTCTTTTTTTTCATTACATGTAAGATTAATACAGATATACACCTATGTTAAGATATATCTCCCCTGATAGTAAAGCATTTTTCCTCATTCTTATATGGAATGTCAGGTGTTGTGAAGGATATAAGTCAATTAACCCAAAGGCTAGCGCTTACTGCCACCTCGCCACTCCATTAAAAAGAAAAACCTGCACTGAGGAATAGCAAACAGCCCTCCCTTTCGTGGAAAATCATTACACAATCTGAGAGAGAATAGAATATTCTGTGCCCAGGCTTGCCTCCTGTTATTGCACCATTAATAACTTTTGCGGCTGCCAACGAGACAACACCAAGCTTGGTTGGAGAGGAGCTGACTAATGCAGTCAGTAAATTAAAACCGTTGGTGTTCGTTTTCATAAGACAGACCGATCCCTGTTGTCAGAGGTCTTTTATTTCTTCTCCTACTTCGTTTTCTCTCATTCTATTACCCAGTGCATCTATTTGTGTCACACTTTTTGAAAGAATTACTGCATTTCCTTTTGTCCACAGAGCAAATCAATCCTTAGAACTGCACCAAAACATCAAGGTGCTGCACCTCTAACTTCCTATTCTTATTGGCAGGAAAGAAAAGTTTTCAACGCATAAAATGTTTCTTTTTGAAAATGAATTAACATAATGCCACCCTTTACATAATTACGGCAGGAATTACAATGACATGGCAAGCAAAAGTCTCAAAACACACTGAAAAAACAGAAACATTGACTTTAATTAAATGTATTATGTCAACAAATTTCACACAAGTTTAATAGGTTAGTTGAAAGCGATACCATTTAATTAAAAATATATATATTAAGTTCAACTTAATATTATTACTTTCAACTAATGTAATAGAGTAATGTGAAACTTTTTGACATAATACATTTAATTAAAGTCAATGTTTCAGTTTTTTCAGTGCGGTTTATCTAGCCAGCCATCTTCAAATACTCATTAATTATTGTTTCTAGGCTTGACCAAAGAACCTTTAACAAAAGTTCACACTTTGTAATTAAATGCAAATGCCACGCAAAGCCTATATCTCATTAGCCCAGTATGTTCATACGTGCAGCTTCATAATGATGTATGGTTGTTATAGAAACTACGTTTGCTGAAGCAATGTCTTCTGAATGAAATAAGCATAGAAATTATAACCAAAATGAAAGTGGCTTATATGGCCTCCATGAAAGAACTGGTACAGATTTAAGAGGGGAAAGGTTAAATATAAAAACTAAATAACATATACAGATTTGATATTAAATGCATTATCTGGTTAAATGCTTCCCTTGTGTGTTGTGTGCATCACAAATTAAAAAAAAGGAACACCAGGAGTATTGCTTCATTTTTGCAGAGACCACAACTCCTAATCTGTGAAATTGGATGAATTTAAGTTGCCTACCAAATGGGATTAAATTGTATTGGCTGCAGTTTGCTGAGAAGGGGGGGGCACGTGTGAAAGGAATGGATACGGATGTTACAGTATTAAAGAGGCCCCCATATATTTCACACAGGAAACACAGTGGTGAGGATCCAGTGGGAGTCAATGGGCTCAGGAAGGCTGAAGTGCCAGCTCAAGAGAGGAGGCTTAACAAAGACTGTGTGGGAGGGCTTCTGTACAGTGTGTGCTCCTGAAGTGGAGCATTGTCTCAAGTTTTCCCCCAACTGCCAACCCACACATGTAGTCACAAACCTACCACCCTGGATACACCTAATCACCATGAAATGGCCTGCCTCCCCTGCACGTCGGTAAACTGTGTAATTTTGCACATGCGGACAGAAAGATATTGTGAACTTAACCTCGCTAAGTGCAAGAGGGCACGAACTAAAGCACTTAGAAACACACTTTAAAAGCACAAAGGATTAATATATTCTAAATTACCCTGCAGTGCCTTGTATGAGAGTGGTCTACAGGACGGGGGATTGTAGTTCTAGATCTTGGAAATGTCTCTGTGATTATTGGCTGATATTTGAATGGCAACTACAATTCCTACCCATCAAAACCATTGAAAACAGGTCATGGGGAGTACTAATCAACATGTGAATCAGTTGTGTAATATCTTCTTTGGCTTTACAGGAGCTTTGTTAAGTCGGAAAAAACTAAGGGTTATCTTACGGTTATCTTGTCATAAGTTCAGGGATTTTTTTTACTTAAAATCAGAGACATACAAAGCAAAGGATTTTTTTTCAGGCAGCGTTGCATTATAGAAAAAGTAGTTATGCCAGTTTTTGGCCTCTGTTGCAACAATGTTGATAATTGTTTTTTATAAGTGCAAAACGAGAGCTCTTTCAACAGGTCAGATTTCAGATTATAAAACCATTTAATAACTTAACACTTGTAGGACCTGGTTTATGTTTTTTTTACATACGCCTTTACAAATAAAAAAGATGTTGTATGCTCCTTTCCTAAAAAAACCTTCCCTTTACTGATGTTTCTTTGACTGATATTCAAAACTGTATAACAACATTAACTGACGAACAAAGTTGCCATTATCTTTAAGCCGCAACAACCTTCACCTATAATTCAGGACACAGCTTCATTCAACGCAACAAAGACAACTGCAAAGTGTACCTTGACCAATGCGAGCACTATATTTTATTATTTTTCTTTTTAATAAAGGCCATTCATTTCCCAACACTGACGTGATCTGGCTTTTATTCTGGGAGTAAGCAGTAGCTAATCCTAGCATCGTAATTTGTAACACTCCATGCTTATTAGGTGATATCGCAGGCATTATGAGCTGAAGTAATTAACTCGAGCAACCCAAGGGTAAAGGTGTTCATGGTACATATAAGGGCTAAGCCAGTCATACTGGGGCTAATAATGAAATCAGATACAGTCCCTGTGGTGGGTCACGTGCTGCTCAGCCTGGTCATGGCTTGCATGAAATGCCCTGCTGTCAATTAAAACGCTGCATCAAATCGTAGAATAAGCCACACTGTAATTACTTCCTGCTCTTTAATGACACACACTGCACAGGATCATTTTGTGTAATTCATTCCTGGAGCTGAAAAGTGAAAATATATAAATCATATTTTCCTCAGTGTAATTTTAACATGATTATTCTCACAATTAGCTAATGGTATTAAGAGATTCAAATCTCTACAAATGGATTTAGTCTGTTCCCTCCTTGTGTTATGTCAAAAAGAACAGCAGCATGGGCATTGACTTCCACAAAAAATAATGAGTTTCTCTCCTGACTTGATAATTGAAGATATAATGAGGAAGAGAGAAAAGACGGATGAAGAGAAAGCAAATGTGTGCGTGAGAGAGAGTGCCCCATATTTTTTGTCATAGCCCTGGGGGTGGGTACATACACCCCCAGCATTGCAACCTACTTTTAACACCACTCCCTAGGAAAAGAAAGGCCCAAAGTGTCCTGAGCCCAAATCCAATCTGTTTCTTGTGACACCATTGTTATTTCCACTCGTTGCGAGCCCTGAGAACAGCCCTGCTACTTCCCTAAATGTGCTGCGCTGTTTGTCTTTGTGTACTAATGTTGACTGCGAGTACATAAATTACTGTTAAGTAAACATGTAGACATGAAGTCAAAAGCAGATAAACAAATCATGAAACAAGGGGCAGCTTAGTCATACGGTAGATGCATTTTAAATGTCCGTATCTTCAAGCAGCGTTAGAAATGATTATTTTATGCCTCCACATGCATTCTTTACTAATACACTTGCTGATGCTGAGTGGCTTTTTGCTTAATATGAATGGTTAATCAGTTCAATTCAAGGGAGCAACATATAAAAGTGAAATTTGATGGCTAGCTTTTTCTTTTTTTCTGCCATTCCTTTCTTGGGGATTAACCTCCGTCACACTTTTGTATCTGCATTGTAAATGAAATTGAACAAGGGCACAGCATTAGGATGCAAATTGAAGACCTTCAAAAAGCATTCAAATAATGATGAGAGTAGGAAACCAAGGGGGCGTTTAGAAAAGTATTGAAGTTTTGCTTGGCTGCCTTTATGAGGCCCTCGTAACCATATTGGAGGACTTTTGTCAACATGTTGATAAAATGCATTAGACTCATTTACAAATGTTTTCCTCAGAGAGAAAAGGGCTGTTTCCAAGCAAATATTGACTCATTTGAAATAATTGTTTGCGCCATGAATTGCAAAATGTTATCCATCTGCACACATCGACTCATCTTTCAGTGGATGATTGTCTGACTTTTTTTGCCACAAGATGACAATTTTGACGGTTGAATTTTCTTATACTTCTCATTTTCAGAGAAACATATAAATCATCTTTCATTATGGCTGATGTTTCTTATTCCTCTAAATGACGGTACATCTGCCTACGTCTTGATTTCCTCTCTGGCAAAGTGTTTTTCACGCGTAGACGTGCAGATGGATATCTACATGAAAGTGTGCTTTGTAGACATTATCTTGGCATCTTGTTTTAATTGTGTTAGCACTCTGAAAGCTAACATATCGTTTAAAGCGTTGCACTAATATTAAGATTCTTCAACTTTAAATATTAGATTTGCCCCGCTGAGATCCTTGATGATATAATGCTGATATGAAATTAAAAACCTCAGAATAAATATGATGCCAGACCTTTACAAACAATTAATCACAGTTACTGGTGGAACAGGCTCCTTTAGCAACATTATAATTTATTTTTTAATCGCTTGTTATGACAAGTTGTGTCATGAGGGATCCAATGGTAATCCAATTCAAATGAGGCTCAGGGCATAAGCTTTTTCAGCGAGTTGTGATTTATTGTTTTCAAAAACCCATTCCATGCTCATCTCTCTGTGTACATGCAGCTGCTTTTTTTTTTACTGCAGCTATCATGTCTATGTCAATCACGCCATAGCCATGTTACTTTCAGAAAACACAATAAGACAAAGAGAGAGAGAGTCAGCGAGAGGGAGACTTCTTTCATCTGTTTTCTGTCTCCATCCGTACTTCTCCGCTTGACTGTAATTGCTGCCAGCAGGTAACACATTCAATTAAACACCTTATTCTTGGATAGAAGCAAAACACGTTTATTGTTTGATAGTACAGATGGAATTTGATGCTTTCCAATATTCTGAAAGGCACCATCCTACATGTTTGGAACCGGTGTAAGAGCATTCAAACTAAATTCAATCCTTACCCTTTTATTTATTTTGTTCCCCCTGCAGCAGCCGTGTACTGCTTTAACAGTCAAGAGAAGCAATTAAAAGCTGGCAGAGGGTTAACTTACACCCAGGCGAGCTAAATCGATGAGCGGCATCCTGCTTGAACTAATCACAGTACTGAGGGTGAAGCCAGCCAGCAGACACGAAAAGTACAGGAAGCAATGACAGGGCTAATGGTTTGGAAAATGCTGCTGATGAATGAGGAGGGAAGGTTGTGACTCTGTCTTTACCCTCTTTTATTTACCTTGCTTCTGGGCACCATTACAACTCCAGCACAGTGATACTGAAGCTTTTTTTTTTTGGCTTGAAGGATGGTTGGCTGGATAGATGGGTTTAAATTCCCTTCTGAACGTGAGATACTTTTACTTTACATTCATCGTCATCACTACCAATAAAAGACTTCCTTGCCTGCAGAAGATAAACAAACCGCCAGTTGCTTTCGCAGACATTAAGCCCAACTGTCATCTAGACAAAACGGTTCCATACCATTTTCTTTAATCTCCCTTCCCTGTAAATTACCGCCTGTGAATTACTTTTCCCACAGAGTAGCATCAGCCATCATTTTTGGAAACAATGAGCAAGCTAATGAAACCTCTCAGCATTAACAAATAGGACCACTATCAAATGTTCTATTTGCATCAGGTCATTGTTTGATCCATAAAAGGGAAGGGGGAAAAAAAGATAAAGAAGGCGCAGGGAAGAAAAAAATTCTCTGTTTCCTATTGAAGACAGCACTCTTGGCAAAAGAGTAAACAATGCAGCCCCGCATACAGCTTTGAGACTTCATGGAGCCATCGCCATGGCAACCCCATTTTCTAGTCATATCTTTAATGAAAAGGTAATGAGAGAAACATAACAGTCCCAACTTCATTACCGGAGTGAGATTCAGCAATAAAAACTAAATCAGAGCGTCTGTCATTTGAGGGAGCGGCAGCATCAGCAGGACTGCTGCATACGGACGTTATAAGAAGCACTACGGTCATCGAGCACAAGATGTATGTCTGCTCAGCTGATGATCACATGATGGATGTCTCATTTACTAACATTACTGCACGTTATCTGCACTTACAAATATAATTCTTACAGAAAATGTTTGCTGTATTCTAATCCATAATGTTTCAGGTGGAAATACAATCCTTTTTATATCATAACATTTATCAGCTGTAGTTACTTGTTGTTTTGTACCCATATAAATATATATTTGACATTATTTAAAGTAGTTCATTAGTCAGCTTGACCATCTACCACATTAAAATGCACAAAATATGTTAACGTATCAGTATTAATAATAAGTCAATGGAATACTAAACACATACTTTTAAAATGTAGACCTGTAATCATAACTTTCCTTGGCATTTAGGGGGCAGTGGAAAATAGCATTACACAAACCATGGCAAACGTGTAAGCACACAGCCTTTTTAGCCACCCTGTTGATGAATATTAGTCAAGTATTTACTCTTTCTTTTTGACTCTGTTTTGGTCTCCACCAACTGCTAGAGGCAATATTTGGCTCATTAACTGCTGGATGTTCCATTATTTGGGCTAGCTAGTCATTACAACTGTTTTGCTGACAATGGGGGACTGCTTCTGCTCAAACATTATCAAAATGAAACAGTAGAGATGCTGTTGTTAAATCAGAACAATGAGCTAAAAGAGGCTAGAACATTCCGTAGTACTGATTATAACTGTCTGTGACTTCTTCTCCATCAGCTTGAATAAATCGGATTGGTTAACTTTTAAAACAAATATCTGACTACTTCTACGACCACTGTGTAATATATTGTATAATTAATGTTAATCCCAAAGTTAGAATACAATTAATTACAGAATCAATATACAGTACATGGTCAGTGAACAAACACACTTGAGGATTACAGCGTTCAAAAGTATAGCTGCCATGCAATACCTAAAAAACTGTGCCTTTTCTCATTGCACCGACTGTGTTAGCTCTCTTCCCTGTCCCTTTACATACTGGATTTGATAATATCACACAAGTGAGTGGAGGAGGGGTGTAACAAGAATTTCAAATTATCCTCCTGGACAGTCTTTGCATTTTTACACCGGGCTCCTGATTGCCTCGCTGCATTTTACACGCAGAAGAAAAATCCTACATTCCTCTTGTTTATTTAATTGGACCTCTGGAAGGGGGTCACACTCCAGAAAATGAGATCTGGCACCTTTTTTAAGCCCTTTAAGGTAAATATGCGTCGCACAAGAAAATCCACGTCTCACTGCAGCAGTTTAACTTGTCGTCCTCTCCTCATTATCACAGTAACCTTGTGATCTGGCCAATTTGCCTCTTGTAATGATGCATGATATTCCAAGAGTAATTTTAATCTGGAGCAGGGAGATCCAGCTGCCAGGTATCAAAGTAGACTTTGGCTGCCTTCAGCGGTGCACTCAAGCCACACAAAGTCCTCCACTCGCCACTCTCTTTCACCTCCTCCCCCCACAGCCCTCAGACATTTTCCATGCATAATTAGGTAGAGTCCACCGAGAATAGCTGAGATGTTTTTAAGATGAGGATTTTTTAAAGGAGCATAGCTTAATGTTGTATTATTGTTTTTATGAGAAGTGGGCCCTGTTGGAGCTAGGCACTGAGAGAGCCCTGACTGATCGGAGCCATTTTTCGAGCATGTTGTAGATTTATTCTAACTCTGCTGCAATTTGATCTTTACAATCTCTTTTAGTACAAGCAAACTATCTGAAAGGCTCAACGTTGTGGTATCAGAGTCAGTTAAATGGTAAGTCATAGCCAAAATAAAAAGAATGGGTCGAATGAATTACGCCCTGGGCTCGTTCCCAGATCTGCTATGAATACATTTAAAGATAATTGTGCGGAGTGACTGGACTACTGTGTTAACAAAAGCGCATTAACGCCAAGACTGTCCAGGAAGGAAAGAATGTACAGAGCCGCAGAGGGGTCCGTCTGTATGAATACATTCTTCCCTCATTGTCCTCTTAGACAGGAGGATCATTACTGGCTGGACACATGCTCTGGCAGCACCAGCCTTCATTATTATGCAGCAGTCGACACAGGTTTAACAAAGAGAAATTTGTCTTGCATTTGTTTATCTGGAAGAGCAGAGTCTGGCACAATAATGCTGGCAGCAGCAGCAGCAGCAGGGCAAGGTGGAAAGACACTCAAGTAAGTTGGCGGTGGCTTACAAATCTGCCTCCCCCCACCACCCGCCCCTCCCCCCCCCCTCTACCACCATCACCCTCTCATGCTCCCCACAGGTGCACAGCTTTTTCTACCTTGCACATCAAAGACACAATGGCAGAGTGACAGACTGAAGTGCAGGGTGTCGCATAGTTTCATCTTCAATTGTATCCCGTATTCAAAAGAAGACAGTGTATTATTCGTGTCTAGTATATTTGAATTGTATATTCATGGGTCAAGCATTTAGATTTTGAAGGCTGGAATGAAATTCCGCCAAGTGAAGTTTGATTGCATTCCCAAAGAAACATATTTATCATTCAAGATTCAAGAAATATTATTTAATGCTTTGATCTTTTTATTTAAAGAAATGCAAGTTGATCCACAAATTCTTCAAGGTAAAGTCAAATGTGAGGGTTGACGTTCTCCTGTAAGGAGTGGGAGTGGCAGTTCTGAGTTATTGAGAAGCTTTGTTGCAGGAAGAGGGTGGGGCGTTTGGCTTGTCCTTGACCTTCCTGTGAACCAAATACATCAGGAATCTGTTGCTGAGGAGATTAAAATCATGCAACAATGGGACGTTGCAGGAGCAACAAAAAAAGGCAGTTTCGTCAGTTTAATCTTATGTAAAATGCTGAGTATTCCGCTGTTCAGCTTCCTGTCAGGGCAACAAAGAGGGTCAGTGTTGAGTCTGACTTTTTGAATTCTGTCTTGGAGGATTTATGGAGGAGATCAGAGATGTGTGTGTGCACTGTATGTCTTTGAGGCATCATCACAATCAAATACATCCAAGGAGTGCTGTGAGTGCTGCACCCTTGTCTTATTACAGACAGCAGGTGCAGATGGTTAAAGGCAGGTGCTCAGTGAAAAAAAAATAAAAGGGGTAAAAAAAAAAGGAACAAGCACCTGGTCCCTCTGTTGTAGCAGTGTGGGGCTGCTCTCACTATGATTAGCTTTGTTTCTCCAACAGAGCGCAGCGAGGAACAAGACCTACAACTTCATTAGGGTGGAGCACAGCACCCCTTCTTTAGCTTTGTCCTACACTTGACTGCACTAAGTTAGAGGAAGGACAGGGTGTCTGCGAAAATCAGGCTTTTATTAAGAGCTGTGGCTCTGTCACTGTAGTGGTTCCTTGCCGTGCGAAAAGAGCTATAATCTGATGTACTTTAGCCCTAGCGAGTTACCATGTGCAACCAGGAAAAAGTACTGGCCTGATTTTACAAAAGACCTTTGCAGAAAGAGGTAAAAAGACCTCCACAGCTGACCTGACAAGCAGCAAAAATCCCACTTCAACAGCAGCTTGGCTGGGATTCAGGGCAAAGTGACCCCCTCCTAACTTTGTTGTTTGAGCTTGAATTTGCAGGGTAGTGAGGCTGCGTATAATCACCAACTTCTGCGTACAGCGGCCCATTTTCAAGATGTATCTTCAAGGACGGGCAGAGGAAATGAGTGCTAATAGTATGTTTGTATTGTCAGAGCTCATATGCCCACAGATTTGCTTTATTCATGGCCTCACTTCATCTGCCAGCCAACCATTGAATAATTGAAGGAATTATCAGGCTAGGGGATCCAAAGCCCCTCAGAAATGTGTCATGCCCCTGAGCAAAGCCTGCAGAAAAGAGGAGAAAAAAAGGGAAAGAGAGGCCTCCATATTCAGAGCTACGGCCGCACAACACAAGCCAGTAATGATACACCTACATACCAAACCACACATAGAAAGTTAAAACACAGAGGTTGATGATGCCACAAACGGCAAGCTTTGACTGGCAGAATATCAATAGAGCATAACAGTGGGAGCCCATGCATGTCAGATAAATTTATGATTCTTTCCAAATGTTGCTCTCCTCTTCTCCCCTGCATCAGAATGGGTGTTTTTGGAGTAGCTAGGTTTCACCATGCAGTTTGGCTAGTGTCCCTGGTACAAAGAATGTGACTGACGCAACATTAATCTCCAAACAAAGAGACTGGCACAACTACTCCGCACAATTTCAGGGCTATGAGGTGGCAACGTCACTCTCAATTTCTCACTGCTCCTTCACGAGCTGTTCCACTTTCTCCGATTCTCATTTAGATCAAACAAAACACTCCAGAAAGGAGGTGAAACGGTACCGTTTAAATCTGTGACACACACACACCACACAGGGGACCTCCTTCTCATTTTCTAAACAGAGAATCATGGCAAGAACTTTTTAAATTCGCCATAATAAGGTATGACCTACATGGGAGGGAGCCAAAGCTCAAAATCCAGCTCCCAGCAAGATTCCTGCCGTTTCTAGAACGTAATGCATGAACATTAAGGAGGAGAGAGCTTCCCCTCTAAAGACATCATTCTCTCACTTCCTGGAGCATAGGTTAGAAAACATACCATATCACTCAAGGTGAAAAGCATGCAATATTTATTTTACTGATGCACTGTTTGGCACATCAAAAAAAGCAGTTACCAACACCAGCCAGAGGTTGTAACATAATATAATCTCTCTGACACTGACATATGAAATAAATCCCGTAGCTGACACTCATGAATAATGGCAGCTGTTTGGAGAAGAACAACTCTGAGGTCTATTTTCAAATAGGCTTCAGCTGAGGCACGGCAAAACAAGTATCCCGCTGTTTGTGTTGAGTGGAGAGATGTCTGGAAATGCATCTTTCATGAACACTGGATAGTGCAACATGTATATTTAAGGAAAACACATACACCGCAGAAGGGAGAAGACTTTTAGATAATGATTTGACTGCACAGTTACTGACACATAAAGAAATGGATACCTCACATTGCAACATGTTTCATCATGCATCACAGGATGGCTGTGACATGGTATTTTTATTGCAGAGGAAACATGTCAAAATCTCACCCCAGAATAGAGAACTCGGGGTCATTGACTGCATTCAGTGTCAGTGTGAGCTGAGGCCCTCACAAGATTAAGCCAGGACGACATACTAGCACTTTCCACATGATTCTAAGGCATTAAGTTGTTGGTATTTTAAAAGTTAGTATTTCTCAACCAGCTAACTGCTGAGATGTAAGAAAAGGGCAACATTACAACAACAGGGTCTTAAAAAGTGAAGAATTATGAGCAGTATAATGATCAGAATGGACTTTTCTATGATTAAGGTTTGGTTACGTTTAGACACGAAATGACTTGGGTGTGGTGAGCAAAGATTTTTTCGAGATAAAATTGATTAATCTTAACTCAGGTTAAGGTTTATACTTCATTAAGGTTGGTGGACTTTTTTTCAGCAACCAGACAGAGGAACGTCTGCTCTTTGTCAATAAGATTTAAGATGTAGTGTCCAGCATAGTTTTTCCGGCTGCCATTTGAGAACATATGATGTTTTTTGACAGTAGTTGGTATTTAAAAAAACCTCTGTGCACGTGTGGTCTGCAACGATTTTTAGTAGTATCCGCTCATCTGGCTTTGAACCTTGACCAAGGTGGTACTTAAAAGAGTATCAAAAAAAGAGTGTGCTGAGTTGAGGCGAGTAGAGCCCGCCATGCAGCATATGTGCGGTACTTTGACATTAATGCAGGGAGACTGCAAACTGTTTGGGATACTCACAACTGACAGTCAAGGTAATATTTGTTGTTTGCCTGAGGGTTTGTTTAAAACTTTTCCCAATCATAAAAAGGCTCCTCTTTCTTGAATTTTATCATGCAAATGTTGACATGTATCAATATAAAAATTGCATGCTGGAGCAAGAGTTGTATTAAAGTAAAAATACTTAGTTGATTAATAAATAAAACAAGCAGAACCATGTTCTTTTTGTTTTCATGCACTGAAAAAACTGAAATGTTGACTTTAATTATTGTATTGTGTCAACACCTTTCACATAACTGTATTAGGTTAGTTGAAAGCAATAATATTAAGTTGAACCTACTGATTTGAATTTAAACGTAATATTATTTCTTTCAACTAACTTAATATTATTGCTTTCAAGTAACCTAATACAGTTATGTGAACTCTGTTGACATAAAACATTTTATCAATGTCAATATTTCAGTTTTTTAGTGTGTGCAAAAGTGTTGACATTATTGGTTGTTTTTTTTTTCTCGAAAAAACTGTCCAAAAGCCCTATAATATATGAAATATGTAAATATGTCCTCTAGCACAAATGAAGGCTGAAAATGAAACCTGGACACAGACAGACTGGCATGTAACACAAAGTGTGACACCCTTCCCCCTAAGTAAGGGATTGTTCATACCCAACCATCATTCCCCCCCCGAGTTACACCCCATCTGTTCCTCTGGTAGAAAAAGGGAAAAGAGAGGGAAGGTTGGAGGAGAAATAAGGGTGGGGGCTCTGAGGTGAGTAGAAAATCAGGGTGGGATCTTGAGAGAGATGGGGAAGGAGGGAGGGGATAAGGAATGGAGATGGCCAAGATGGAGGTGTTAGTGTTGGTGGGTAAGAGGAGAAACAGAGGCAAGGAGAGAGGAGGAGGAACCCCAATGCCCAGCCACTTGACAAATTCCTTGTTTGGTGCTCCTGAAAGGACAAGTGGTCTTATAGGCAGGTGGGCTTCTGTCCCTCAGAAGAGAATACAAGGGCTCATCAGATAAAAGCAGTATTGTTGACTGGTGGTGACAACATTTGTGGGTAAAAACTTTTCATTTTTATCCTTCTTTGACAAAGCCCGCCACAGCACGTACGTTTCTTGTCACTTTCGCAAGATTGGAAATGGAGGTGGCGGCCGGCCAGTCACTTCTGTGTGGCCATGCGTGGGACAGCTTCATCCCTCCACCCTTGACCTGCAGCTGCCACTCAAACTGACATCACCAGAAAGCCCTTTGTTTTGTCTCTAAAACTCCTCATTGGCCAAAGGTCAAGGTTCAGTTTGCAGTGGGTGCGAGAGATTCCTCCACCACATACCCAGGCAAATGAGTGGGCCGCCTGCGTTTATTGGGCACGTTGCAGACGTGACAACCATATCACACCCACACTATTTGTTTATCAGGTATTTACTTAAATGCTGCATTATGCATGAGGCTACACAATGCTTAATTACACTTGAATTGATGTTGATTCCTCATTCAAATGAGTCTGTTTGATACATGGACTATTCTCAAGAGAAACCATGTAATTACCTGTACTATTTCCATTTAGCATATGACTGCTACTTGCACGTGTAACCAAAGAGGAATATATAAAGTCGGAGATACTTGACGTCTCAAGAAACTGCTTTTTACTGCAGACTTCTTCGCGGTATAATGACGGCAGGAGAGCTTAGGTTTGTGAATTCCAAATCCTATTTACCTCTCCTCAACATTAGTGAGTGAGGAGCACTTTGCTCGAAACTATTTGATGATAAAAGCTTTTGAAATATTGATTTGAATTTGAAATTGAGAGGCAGTCGTGAAGGCATCAGCCAGTGTTTTTCTCTTTTAATCCGAACTTCTATATCTGAGGGCAAGAAGAAAAGCAGAAAGTAAAGGAGGGAGGGAGGAAGGGAGGGAGGGAGACAAATGTGGGGGAACATCTGTGTGTGTGTGTGTGTGTGTGTGTGTGTGTGTGTGTGTGTGTGTGTGTGTGTGTGTGTGTGTGTGTGTGTGTGTGTGTGTGTGTGTGTGTGTGTGTGTGTGATTCTTGTGAGAGCACACAAGCGTGTACATATGTGGGCTTAAGTATGTGCACCTGTGTGTATTACAGTGTGTGTTTCCTGTGTGTCTCTTGCTGAGTGAGGTGAGAGACTGCCTGATTTTTGAACCACTGTAAACAAGCCAGAGCCTTGTTAACGATGCCACTCAGAGTTAATGCGCAAAACAACTTTCAACTCAAAATCCGCTTTTCAGGAAAGTCTGAATTCCTCGCTTATTAGCGCAGAAGAAATGTTGATCCGCACCCTACCTCAGTATGGCAGAGGAAGCTTTGGAAGTAGCTACAAATTCCATTCAGACATAGTGAACCATAGCACGGAGCTTGTCTATACCCAGGTAAATTTATTTCCATAACCTGTCATTTCAGGATAAAAACACACACACATTTCCACAGAGGCCTGAAAACAGGGGACACACACAGAATGAAGAATGCTAACCTTTCTTAGTTTTCTCTCTAAAAACACCTGATGTTGCAACAGACACACAGTAATTCAACAAGGCCGTGCAAGATACCTATTAATTAAATCATGATGTCAACTATCCAATACACTTCAGTTGGATTCATAATCATTAGTCCAAAATCACTTTTTGACATTCGAAAATGTGCAAAAAGGAACACAGCCCAAAAGCTTATTCAAAACATCAAATACATTTAATGCAAAACATGCCTATAAATAATAACATCAAGAAACGACTACGAACGTGCCATGGAAAACTCAGAAGTCTTGCGGACCAGTGGAATTACTTCTATGTGCTCAGGTTGCCCTCTACTGGCCCATCTTTCAGTAGCATGAGAAATGAGTTTACCTGCTTGAAGGCACACTATCTGAATCCCCACATTTACATATGGCAGTTACAGCAGACTGCAGAAAGTATAGATGCCATGTAACGGCCTGTGAAGAATGCAGTGTAGATTGATGCAGATAAAGTGATGTGCTGTTTAAATATGAATATGTATTTACTGGGAGGGTTCTGATAGAAGTTTTATTGGTTAAAGATCATCTTTTAATACTTGTACATACTTTTTGTTTTCTTGCCAAGGAATGTAAAGAATCTACAGAATATTAAATTGGTCCTCCATCATTGGGTTAATGTTATTGAGGTTACATTTTGATTTCATACCTTTATAAGCCTCTGTTTAAAAAATGGGGGCATAGAGTTAATTGATATGGACTTTTATCAAGCTGAGAAAGTTCAACAAAAGACTCTGAGTTCCATTATTGTTGTAGGATTGAGTGTAGGATCCAGGGTGTTTGAAACATATTAGGGACTAAAAGCTAGGATATCTCTGCCATTGCTCTTCAATTTTCAAACTCATTTTTAGATTTGTTTGTCAAACACTTGCTCGATATTACAATGTTTTGCAGATAGACAAAGGTTACATGGCCTTAGTCAGACAGGATCATTTACATTTCACAACATTGATCAAGGTGAAAAGGTCAAAATGTAGTTAAAAAGTTGAGCCTTCAATTGTGTTATAGCCCTTTTTTACAAGACACGCTCTTCCATCCTCATGAGTCCTCTCTAACCCATGGATCAATTCTCTTAAGGTAATGGAATTCTTTATTCCCTTTCCTGTGGAGGTTAACACTTCACTCGCTGTGCTACTACAAGGGCAGACAGCACTGTGTGAATATTATGACACGAACAATTTCTCGAACGTACAATAAATTGAAACTATTCAACATCCTTTCCACAGAGCGTGACTCACAGAATAAAATGCCATCATTTCCATCACAGGAGAAATCCTGGAGACGTTCTCTTTATAAGAACATATTCAAAGTGATATCAGCCTTGAACTATTAATATTCAAATGCAACACACTACCGTACATGCAGCAGTTTGTTAACGAAATCACACATAAGGACAAATACCTCTATTAAACTGAAATGATACTAGATGTATTCTAGTGATTTCAACAAGGCTCTAAGACATAAATGAGGCAACAGATATTTTTACCTCTTGGATTTCAGAGATTTTTGTTAAAAGAATGCACGACAGGCATTTTGTCCCATTCTCCTGTTTCTGAACATGCTTCCCATGTGGATTCCTGTGCCGTGACACAGGTTTTTGTATCTCTCCTGTGCTGCGGCTCGTTCTCCATCAGCATGACTGATCTCATTTATTTCAGTCGCATCCAAAGAGGCCCGGGGTGTATGGGAAGGGAGCTTCAATAGCAGCACTGTTAGCGCAAAAGCAGAGATCATTGAGCTGTGCAGTATGGCAGCATGGGACTCGCATGTGTGAATAACAGTTGGTATTGAGGATTTCTCTGTATGGGGAACTCCAGGCTGCAGGAGATGTATGGCGCTTCATAATGGGATGAATAAACAGATCACTGCAATGCATCATCTTACGCACTGGATTCAATATTAGTCTATCAATAATTCCTGCTGAGATGTCAAACACGCAGCAACAAACATATGGCATAATAGATTCAAACAGATGTGACTTCACGCTGAATTACAGGATGTTTATTAGTTCTCTTGGAGGGATAATATGCTTGTATAAATTGTAACAATGAAAATAATCTAAGTGAATTTGAAAAAAGAATCCAGAAAATGTATTTCCCATGGCTATTTAGTCACTCAAAAACTAAATATACCATGAAAATGACAAGGAATATTATCTGAAGAAGCGCACATCCTGAGAGAAATATAACAAGGATATTTGTAGGCTGTTGTTGGTTCCACAGAAAGCTCATTCTATACATGCAGGAGCAGACTCATTGCCTCATGACATCGTATCTGTAGCCCTACTTACCATGACATTTTGTTCCTTTGCTTGTAATTGATTTTGACTTCAATTTATTAATATAGTCTATGCAGCGCCTGAAGCACAACGCTAGTTATGTGGAGCCCAGCAGGAGCTTAATCTCCTAAAATGAGCTGAATTAATAAGTGTGTTCAAGTAACATATTGATCACAGAATCAATGTTGGTTCCTTTGCAGCGTGCTCAAATGATTACTATGCAATGGAACAGCATTAAGTAAAAAGGCAAGTCTTTGTTTTTTCAATCATTTTGCTTCAATCAAAATTTCAAAAGCGTCTTTCCTGATTGATATTGTGTAAATCTTTAATGCTACCTTCCATAACAAGATGGAATTAAAATAGCGCATCACTGGGAAGATGTTTTCCATAATAAAGATTAGATGGTTTTTCTTACAGGTCAGACCAAAAGCTTCCGCAAAGGCTGTATCAGAGCATTGAAGGGATATGCATTTGACTTAATGTTGTATTCTTTCCCGCCTGCAGGCAGCTGTAGATTAAGGTTTCCCCAAAGGATTTAGAAAGAGTGCTGGTATCCATCATCTGGTTGTAGCATGGTTATAGTGTAGATTTATATGTCAATTTATTGAACATGTTACAAAACAAACAGAAAAATAATAATACAAAAAGAAACAAAATGACAAAAGACTTTACAAGCTATGAAAATATATACTCAGGTAGTTTCCTTCATGTTCAAAAGGGACAAGAAGAAGCTTAAAAACGTTTCTGGTACAACCCCCCTCTAGCATACATTGTTCATGAAAATAAAAGTTCAGTTCATCGTCATCGTCATCGTCATCGTCATCGTCATCGTCATCGTCATAAATCATCTCTTTTACAAAACAAAAATGACAAGAAATCCCCGGTCCTGCTCTTTACCATTTAGGATTTTGTTTCTGAATAGTTTTTTTTTTGCTTAGATAAAGATGCACAGTATTTCAGTTATTCCACAGATTAGATACGTTTTATAGACCACCAGGTCTTTTAGTTTTAGTTTTCTTAGTTTGATAACTAATGAATTTGTTGGTTCTCTGTAAGTACTTTTATGTATAATTCGTAAGGCTCTTTTGTGCAGTATAAAGATTGGTTGTGTATTTGCTTTATACTGTATGTGTTCCCCCTGTCCCCCACAACAACATACTCCACATTTAAGAAGAAAAAGAGGAAATGTAAATGAATGTTAATCTGTTGTGGGCATTGAAGTTTGAAGATATATTTAAAATCATTTCATGATACTTCTTTAAATAAGAAACATGCATACAATCTGTAGGTTTACCCAGAAACCACTCTGTCCCAGGAATACCTTTTCCTTTTTAAACACTCAAAATAGTTCATTCTATAAATAAGTATTTTCTCAGTCATGCTCTAAAAACCTATTCATCATAAGCCGTCCTTCACAATAGTTTTTATGCCAGTGTGCATTTGGCAGCTCTTAGTGAGAGACACTCAGAGCAGCTGATATATTAATACACATATCACACCTCATTGAAACTAAGCCAACAGAAGTATTTGAAGTACACTGTTTTTGTCTAAAGGTAAACATTTAAATAAAATAGATAATGGATATCTACATGTATGACAACATGTATACATACCCCACCAGGTGAAGCTGTCGGTTCACGTCAGTAGGGTTGAATGAATCTGTGTTTCAGCGCTTTAGTTTGAGTGCAGTGGCATGAACGTTGCAGATGTCGAACCAGCGCTGATCCACCTCCTTGTGTGGCAACAGGCCATTGCGTGGCAGAAAGGGCCGGCGCCAGCGATCTCGGCTGCCCACCACCTGCCAGAAGCGCGCGCCCTTGAGTAGAAAGATGGCATTGTGGGTGTAGGAGAAGTAGGCAGCGTCGATGTTGCCATCTGGATGGTCTCCGCTCACCACTGGAGGGAAAACGTCTCTGATGTTTTTGGGGAAGCCTCTTGCCAAGTTGTTGGCTTCCACGTCGAATGCATACACCTGTTTGAACAGATCATTGTTTTTCAAACATATAGAAATCAATTCAATTACAGAACGCAAACAAACCACGGAGGAAGTGTGGCAGCTTTGCTTGAATGAATATGTTCCCTCATAATGCCGAGACACAATGAATTAGCTTGGGCTTTGGTCCCTCTAACACGTTGCTTATGTCTACATACTGTATTTAATAATCTCTGTGTTTTTCTTTGCAGGTTGTTCTATGCTGTTATAATAGGACCCAGCTTTTCTCTGTTAGTTTTGGCAATTTTGAATAACACAATTTACATTTATACTTTTTAATTAGATTTTTTATATATAAACACACATACAACCAAAACCAAATAAATAAAACCAGTATACAATTAAATAAATAAAACACAACATAACATAATAAATACTATCAAAAAATGTAAATTGAATGATAATAATAATAATAAATACAAATGTATAAAAAAAACAACCACAGCTATTGATCAGTTGTGTCTAAATTGCTCCCACTATAGTGTTATAAACATAAAGCCATAACTTTAGGGATTATTGACAGATTAAGTTTGATTTTGACAAAAGGCTCTCTCTCTGACAATACAGGGCCAAGAATTCATAAATGTTTAGGTATATTTCTTGTATTAATTGGCCATCCTGTAAAATAGTATCTCCTTGTTAGTCTTCTCTCACAAAATCCTTAAATATATTTTAACTCAACAACTCCATCTAACATATGCACTTCCTGTGCATCTCCCAAGTTATCATGTTTGAAAGAGATCAAGACAAGAATGCTATTCTTACAAGAGTGTTTTTGAAGAAGTAGATGCGAGAGTCTCTCCTGTCATAGAAGGCTGTGTCGATGGGCCCGAACACCCCTGGGAACGCCTTGGAGATTAACCTCGGATAGCGGTGACCTTCAGGGTCCTGTCTGAACACCTCGTCATTCTCATTGTCGTACCTCCAGAACTGAGCACCTGGACACAGAAGCAACATTCACTAAATACTGTATGTGTACAAACATTAAACAAATTGAAAATGATTACCCTGTTGGCAAACCTACCCTTGAAGAAGTACACAGCATCTCTTTTTCTGGACCACACATGCACAAACGCATCCACTCCGTCCATGGGGATACCACGCCAGCCGGCCTGCAGTGCCACTGGATCTCCGTAGCGTGTGCGGTTACTCTTGTTATCATACAGCCAATACCAGCCGTTCCTCATGAAGTAGGTGTTAAAGCGGATGACCGTCTCTCCATAGGGTGTCTTCTCCTTTCTGATCCAATCAAAAGCTGTGTTGAATCGGCCCTTACAGCCCCCTGGGTTCAAACAAAAGCACATTTTAGAACAGAAAATGGTTTTGTGTTAATATAAATGTGTAAATAAACCTGAATCTATTTCTATCAGTGTGTTTCCACTAGATGGTGCTGTATCCATGTACCATAGAGGTGCTGTATGGCCTTCCTGTCTGACCAGTCCATCTCAAAGCCAGACTCCTGGGGCAGATAGCTGGGCTGCATTATGGAACCGGATCTGTAGATGTGAGGGAGACCCAAAACATGGCCGATCTCATGAACTGCTACCTGTAATAGTAAATTTAAAAAGCTGTAATTGGAATAAAAACCCTTATTTTTCTTTTTATTAAAGAGTTTTCTGATAATTCGTTTTGATGATGCTTACTTTTAGAAGGCTGATCCCACTGCCAGCGCTGGGAGCAGTGAAGTGTTCATCATCATCAAAGTGTATATCCCCCAGGAACCAGGCGTGTGCAAATTCCTGCCCAGTGCCATCAAACCTCTGTTTGCAACCCAGATGCCGTCCTGCCACAGAATCAAACAAAAGATCCATTGATTTTTTATTTGAATAAAACAGGATTGCCACAAAGTGCAATATGTTACTTCATGAGAGTTTACAGTGGAACATAATTAGATTAAACAACAGCTGTTCTGCAGTAAAGCCATAAAGCTTTATTGTACTAAACTAAATAATCCTTTACTATTGGGAAATGGCCGTTACAGCTGAAATATATACGTTTTTAGCAGTAACATTTAAAAATGTTAAGACAGCATGACTCACGAGGGGGACATAATTGAATTTATTAAATTGAAACAAATATATAAATACATATGGATAGCTCTCTATGCAAGATTAGTTAGTGAAAGAAGATACCCCTGTGAAACTTACCAATATTGGCAACCCAAATTTGCTATTCTCATCCTAGTGCAATCAATGGCTTCTTCTTCTCTTCCTGTGAGGCTAATTTTTTCAATTATCAGACTATTACTAAAGGAGATTAACCTTCAGAAAGAAGTGATGTTACCTTCAAACAAATACTAGCAATTCAAAATATGCTGGCATTTGAAACAAAATGTCTATTGTCTATTAGTGTATTGCGTCTGACGTACCTGTTCCAAAGCCCAGCCTGATATCAACATCCTCCAGTGGGGAACGTGTGTCCTCAACAAACTCCAGCGGAGACACCTCGCTCCACATCCTGAACGCCAGTCTGAAAATGTACCTCTGCTCTTGGATGGACAGCTGACTGCTGTAGCCTTCTCCTATCAGCCTCCATTTCAACACCCTCTTAGAGAAGGCCATGTATCCTGTTTCACTCAAGTCTCTTTTGTGCCTACTTTTGGATACCAGAGTGGCGAGGTGACGTTTCCTGTGTCGTACTGCTGCGCTCTGATGGCTGCTGGTATTGAATATTTGACTATTGATATCATGTGAGCTGTTCAGGGATGTGCTGTTTAAAATTGGATCAAATAATGTGAAATTTAAGCTGGTGTCATTGGAAACGCCTGTGACAATACTTTCTGTGTCAATAGCATTGAATACGTCATCTTCAAAGTTGGTAGAACCATAAGAAGAGCTACTGATTGTGTTGTTACTGTCAGTCTCATTTAGAGAGTTATTTGAACTGTTTTTAGCATTTAAATCTCCACTATCCTCAGGTGCTACAGCTGCGTCCATGTCAATTTCTTTGTCAGGGACTCCACACCTTGGTTTGTTCATTGCCACCCTGGTGGCTTCATCAAACACACCTGTGGCAGGCAGACCGGAAACCCTCTGAAACTCTTTAAGTGCTGAAATAAACTCTTGGTTGTTGGTAAGACTATTGTGGTCTTCGTAATCGACATCCTGAGGAGCATCCCTTGAGTGATGCACTGAGGTTCCTTCCTGGATCATGTCTTGAAGGTTATCCAGAAAGTCATCATTAAAAGAGACATCTGAATCATCAAACTGTATCTCCTCCCAGTTCACTGGCTTAATGAATCCATATCTAGAGAGAAATAACTAGAACAAGATATGGGCACATTATATGACTACTATAATCAATCATGTCTGATCTAATAAATGCTGAAGTATCAAAAACAAAGGAATATAATAATAGTAAGATAGTTACCTCTGCAGTGAACTTGTCAGTTATGACCTCAGCGTGGTGAGAGGTAAGGGTCTCTATATCAGAATGATCCCGACTATGGAAAAGTTTCTCCGCATCAGCTGAGCTAATGCTCGTCCAAAGAGGCAAAATCATCAGCTGGATAAAAGTCAGCATCGTGGCGTTGGTTTACTCATGTAACTGTCCACAAGTAGAATTGAAGCCACAGTGCTTTATAGGCACATCCTGAGTTTCTCCACACCCATCAAAAGGTGCGACTCTCTAGAGGTGTCCCACTTTCCTCAGCTTTGTGTGAAAGGTAAACCTGCCTTTACTGTCTCAAACAGCTCAATATGACTGAATTGATGTGTCATACACGCTCCATTGGTTTTAAATTGGCTGTTGTTGATGTGTGGAGAGGGGTTCAAACCTTTACTTTCATGTGGACAATAACAGTTTAAGAAAGCCACTCTGCCAACACCTGTTGCGAATAGGACACACACAAAGCCACAGACAACACTGGATTGTTTTACAATGATTCGCCACTATAGAAACCCATATCATCACATGATCAAAGTTTATTCTCAAAAAACAAACTCTAGATTGTCTTAGATTAGCTAACATAAATATTACTATTATATTCCATTACATTTTTGAGGATTTGTTTGCACAAAAAGCTATTTTTCCCCCAGTGCAATCAAGCTGATGTACATTCAAAACTGATAAGAGTAAAATGAACAAGTAACAATAACTATAAATAATGCAGTATATACAAATGTAGAAATTAAAAAGGATGGATTTAAGTGCTGCATCTGGCCTGTGGGTGGTTACAGTAGCGCTTGGGCTACTGCTGCTGCCAGGTGTTCAGCTGTTGGCTTTTCTGCAGTACAGCTGACAAACAGGCCTTCTGCTATCATGGCATCTTGTGTAGTAGGTCCAATGGCTGCAAACTGGAAAAAAACAAGTTTAAATGACTGTAGAGGCATTAATGTTTTATAAAGTACTGCAGATTTAAGCAATTTCAGTGCATATGAGAAAAAGGCACCTTTATTTGAGGCAGCTGTTCACCAGACAGCCTCCGTACAACTTCCAGGCAAAACTTCACTCCCGATGGACTGAAGAAAGCTATGCTGGCTGGAGCGCCCTGTAAAAGCAGAATACAAACATTGTCTACATTTAGAAAAATGATTTTGTTAATTGCAGAAGGAGGAGGGATTTACCTGCTCTTTGAAATAGTTCTTGAGATTTTTCTCCCGATCTGGATGTTCAGCTGTTTGATAGACAGTCAGCGTCTCTAGGGGCACGCCTGGAAACAAAAGAAACAGATCCCCACAGTGATAAAAAGGTAGCACAATTATTATTTTATAATTAGTGAAGCCCCAATGGGACTTCTATCACCTTGAATATTGCATTTGGGGCTTACCATTTTCCCTCAAAGCCGTGGGCAAGACTTCTCTTTTGATCGAGCCACAGGGGAAAAAAAGTGGTGGAATATTTTTGTCCTCTCCTATGGAGAATCAGGTATAAGGTTATATGAGTTATCGGAACAATCAGGAATTTCCTATTAGACTGAAGTGTGTAGAATATGGGAGTATAAAGTCAGGTTTTACGTTCAATGATAAGACGTGATAGGACATCTGCTGTCCCTGTGTCCTCGCCCAAAGGGTTCAGACCCAGATTCCGTACTGTGTAGCATAAAACACAAAAAAATATTGTAATTATATTATGGGATATGGACTGTTGATATCAGCAATACATTTCTCAACTCTGACAACAAAGAGATGAAGTGTCACTGAATAAACAACGTAAAGCACACATCAGGGAGGTGCTGCACCTTGCAGCAAACTGTCACTTGTGTACAACCTATTTCCAAATTACTGAGGGTAGTAACAACAACTCACACACTTCTGTCAACACCAGGTGCCTGCCACACTTTGCTGAAATTAGCATTCACATAGCAAGGGTTAATAAAAAGCAAAAATTTCAAAGAACAACTTTTATATATGACAATAATTTACCTAATGCAGCAGTTGCCTTTCCAACGACGTATATGGACTTGCGGTTCCATTTGTCTTTCACAGAGCGGTCCCATTCTAGAGTAATAATAAATACAATGATAATGTTTAAAACCCATTTTCAAATCTGATTTAGCAGTCCAGAAACTCATAATTTATAGACTTGTAATTAATTACATGATTTCAGGGGATTTTTTGAATAGGTTACAGGGAACAACATTTATACATATATAGATATATATATAGAAATGCAAATTCCTTAACATTCCCTCACCATCCCTTCTTTCTTCTGCTTCTAAGCACATCTTCACTGCCTCCACTGCTCTTGGACTGGTAAATATAAGACCTCCATGTTTTTCTGGTTGGAAAAGCTTGACAAAGGAAGACATCCTCAACAACAGATACATACTGTAATACAAACAGTATGGTTTATACACAAATGCAACCAATTCTAATCCAAAACTGTGATGCTGGAATTTACCTTATCCGATAAGGTGTTTAATGAGACAAACTTAAAAGACAGCACAGGAATTAGGGTTGCCTTATGTCCATGTGATGCCAGCTCCTGTGAAATCAAAATAAGGAAGTCCTATTTAAATGTTCATTGAAATGCAAAGCAATGAAAGTGGACTACTGTACTCACTGCTGCTAAAAAATACATAATATGAATTTAGTGCTGTTAGAAATATGTGCATCTACCTGAATGTAAGGATCAGGTCCAGACTCTCCATCTCTTGGCTCTTTCAGAAGCAGCACATTCATCCTGACAAAGACCCAAAAACTGAATCAATAAAATAAATTGGGAGGAAAGCAACAGAACAAACGAGGTTTATATGAATTCAGCCTCAGCCAAAGTCAGAACCTCAAGACTGCAACGACACTTAGGACAGAGGGTGTGGAGGCACAGCAAGCTAAGCTACACCCCAAAATGGTCATATGCAACCTGCTGATAACAGAATTGTTTAGTCACGATTATTAGAGGAGAAAACTAAAATGCAATAGTATCACCCTTTCATCGTTAAATGCATGTAACGTTAGTATCTATGTAGCATTAGCCAAATCGTGTGTTATTGTTTACATTAGCAAGACATACACAATGACAGTTTAGCTAGGTATTAACTGTTTCCTTAATAGTTCTTAGCTGTAATGCTAAGTGATGATAAGTTGCTAAATATATTGCTTTTATGGTACATTTATATGAATAACAACGTTTATAACACAAAATACAACATATTACCTTGAGTTGTCCCCACAGCTGAGTGCATTACGACATTGAGGCACTGTCAAGAGGGGGAGAATAACATTCAATATTTGAATAACCTGCCAAAAAGATCAAGTTAATTGTAAAAGAATATTATTTAACACCAAAAGAATCTGATTATATTAACTAAACGCTTAATGGCAATTCCTATTTGTAACGGAAACAGTAGTTTAGGCACCCTTTAAATACCTAATTTCACCTGTTTATATAATGGTATGTTCCATTTCCGCAACAAGCTAACATTTCGGCTCCGAAGTCTGCTACGATAAACAGCAAGTCGTGCAATCGGGAGCCATAATGGCGGCTTTGTGCTTTCAGTTTCCTGCCTTTGAGTGCACTTTAACCTTTGCCCCGCCCACTTAGTTGACACGCGTGTTTTCTGTTTTGCAAGCATGGCTTCTTCAGCTAAGAGGAGAGCAGTAGGTTTAGGTCAAAATGCCGGAGAAACTGAAAGCAGCTCTGATGAAAATCCAGAGAGGGATGATGATTCCAGGGATGAAGACAGCGAGGCATCAGATGAGGAGATCAATGAGGTAAAACAACAACCACGTCTTTAAAAAGCCGTGATGTGCACGGCCTTGCTAGCCAGCTAGTTAGCTACAAGCTAACTCAGCTGTCAGCAGTTAACAGTGAGCAACTTTAGCGATATCTTTTATTATTGTTAGCCAGGATTAAAAAGTGTAAAATGACTTAGCTAAATTAACGAGAATGTTACACTTTAGTAGCTACTTGAGTGAGTTGTTGCACATGTTCAGTACACAATGCACGGCAAAAACATGTGTGAAATTAAACGAGTGTTACTTATCCATTTAAAAAGTAACTGAAACAACTACTCGGAAAAACGTTACACAAGTAAATGAATTGAATACTTTCTATAAAGGTAGACATGTTAGGTTGTTGCTAAATGCGCGGTGTTTTGTTATTGTTTCGCTTGCAGGAGGTCATGGTGGACTTCGAAGCTCACAACATTTCAGCGAACGACTTCAACGGCGTCAAGAAACTCCTTCAACAGGTTTAAGAAAACACTTGTCTTTTGCATCCACACTATCAAGTTAATATTTAGTGTTATATTTTAGCATGGTTCTCACTTGTCTTTTGTTTGTATATAGCTGTTCCTGAAGGCTCATGTAAATACATCAGAGATGACAGACCTGATCATTCAACAGAATCATGTTGGAAGTGTCATCAAGGTAAGATTGAAGTCATTTCAGATATCCTAGGGGACTATTCTGGAGTTTTAGCTCTAATAAGCTTTCGCTCATCCCTTCACTTTTCTTCAGCAAGCTGAGGTGCCAGAAGACAGCGATGACGAAGACCCAGATGAAGTGTTTGGCTTCATCAGTATGCTCAACCTTACAGAGAGAAAGGTAACATCCCTGGCACCAACTTTACAGAATAATTGGCTTTTTGTGGCTCTGGTATTGTAGGAAATTAACATGTTTTGTCATTGGCAGGATGTGCAATGTGTTGAGGAGGTGAAGGAACTGATTTTAGATCAGTGTGAGAAGAACTCTACCCCCAGCATGACAGAAGAGCTCGAGCTGATCCTCAATGACACCAGCAAGCCAGTGGGGCTACTGCTGAGTGAGCGCTTCATCAACGTGCCCCCACAGATCGCACTGCCACTACACAAACAACTCCAGTGAGTTCTGCTCTGTCCTAAATCACCTGATGGTGCTTTGTGAAGGGAAAAATACAAATTTGAAGATGGGTTAGTTATATGAATGCATGTAAAACATGGAATTATGTATATGATGGGTAGAACAATAAAAATGTTACTTTGTTCACGGTCAAAACTAAATCGGTCTTTGGAAAATATTTCCGTATAGGAAATTAAACATATCTTTTGTTTGCTTCAAGGGAAGAAATAGCTGAAGCTCAGAGGACGAATATGCCCAGTGGGAGGTGTCACTATTGTCTGATGATCAGCAAGACCTGCAAAGAAGTGAGCAAGACTATCCCAGCCAGAGGAGGAGCTCCCAAAGATGAATACTTGTTTATCAACGCAGAGGAGGAATTCTTCTTTGAGGTAATGAATGAGATGCTAACTAAATGTTTAATGATATGGCATTCAGTATCTGGATGAGCTAAAACAAAACCATGTGACTGAACTATTTTAAAACTATGTATTTTCAAGTCTCCAGAAATGTTGGATTGAAATATTTCCTTGTATTCTCCTTACAGCAAGCTATCATGAAGTTCCAGTACTCGGTCCAGGATGAGTCAGACTCATGTTTGAGCGGCAGGTGGTCGTTCGATGATGTACCGATGAAACCCTTCAGGACAGTGATGCTGATACCAGCCGACAGAATGCCTGCTATCATGGCGAAACTCAAAGAATACCTAACTGTGTGAAACTTACAATAAACTTTCAGCTCACACTGAAATACTTTAGGCTAATGGAAATGGTTGTACTTGTATACCCTTGTAACAGAAAATGTTTTGTAATGTCAACCACAGTAGTGCCAGTGTTATAAACTGCGCATTTAGTACACATGAACATTTTTTACAGATTTCTGGTTTTAAGATACCTTGCTTATACTGCAGAAGTATACACCTGTTATATCATATAAATACAGCAAGTCATGTTTTTTGAACCTAAGACGTGATAGAAACAAATGTCAATGCAACAGCGGATATGTATGAGCCTAGGGAGGGATTTCATTTGCAGCTAAATCTAATTATTGAATGGTTAATTCAGTAACCTACAATAACCAAATTGTTGGCAATTCTAGATTTCACAATATAATCTTGATTGCTGACATAAGGAAAAACACTTAATCTTGTAAAAAATCAGAATCCTGAATTTGAGTTTCTGGTGATTTTTTTAATGCGGCATATCTGTAGCTCTCTTGCTACTGTTTATTAATAAATCCTTTCTGCATAACATGCCTTGACAATCATTTGCTTTGTTAATCTGGCAGCATGTCAACTCATACATCATAACTCCGCTTCAACAGCAGACACCTATGAAAAAAAGACAGCTTTGCATTTAAAAAAAGAAAGGGAAATGTGAACAGGAGTTGGGATGGGAGTTTCTTTTTTCAGAAGTACAGAAATAGCAACCCCTCTGCTGGCTAACAGCTGTCAGGATACTGCATTTCCCTAAAGATGATGTTGAAATATAGAGCAGAGCAGGAATAAACGGCGAAAGACAATTATTTTCAGATGCTGGCACTCAGGAAATAGGATTTACCATAAACATGTTCATGATTATACTTTGCAACATGCTCTAATGACAAGAGCCAAACTTGTTTTGCTCGCTACGTCTGATCATCAAATAACCTTTAAGTAAAGTAATAACTTGTTATTACAGTCCATGGTTTGCATTGACAGAAAAAAAAACATTTTACTTTTGGTGACAGGATTACAGTCCAGCTTTTCATATTTTTTCATTTCAGATCATTGAATCACACATCTGTCATAAGTCTGTGTCCCGATTCCGCAGCCACTGTCATCCTGGTCGCTGACTGGGATGGCTTTTTGTTTCTCCTCTTCACATTTTATGGATGCATCTGGGTCCAACATGTCCTGCAGTATTTCTTTGCTTTCACTAGGGGGCAGATTGTAGAAGAAGTACAGGGGTGCCATTTGAATGTACCTAGAATGAAAAACAGAAATGATATTACTTAGAAAAGATACAAAAAAGCAAACAAAAAGACAACTGCAGAGATTTGAAGAGGATTAAAAAAGATTTAAAAATGTGACCAAAAGGCTCAGTTTTTCTATAATAACAAAAACAATCACAACATGTTTGTCTCCCCAGTGTGGTGTGTGAATACAGAATCCAGTAGAACTCTATCATAATCTGATTGCACGACATATCTTTTAGTGAGCTTAAAAAGGGACCGGCTTACACTTGAGGGGAAATTTCACACACGGTCCTCATGCAGTTGTTCTCTGACAGGGTGTACTCGTGGAAAACAACCCACTCTGGCAGCCCCTGCTTGTGCGACTGAGCCCCGTAGCAAGAGAGCGGGTGAACCTGGGCCATGTGCTTGTGTGTCAGAATGAAGTAGTTTCCGGATCCATCGACGTCTCGGGCGATCTACAAAAAGGATGCAGCAATTTTAAATACTGGTGAATAACTGGAGGTGATTTCCTGAATATTGGTTTAGTTTCCAAAATACCTGCATGAAGAACCCGGCTATCAGAGCCCTTTTGATGTTGTGTGTGTTGCTCTTGGTTCCAAAGCAGGGCTCAGAGATGGGAAGCTCGATCCTGTTCAGAGTGTCAGTCAACTCTGATCTAATGGCCTCTGCTGTCTTCAGGGCGGAATGATCCAAGAAGTAGTCCTGGCACCACTTTTCAGAAGTGAAGTCTGTGGAAAAATGCATCACATACAATAACATAGTGTTTTAGTCAAGCTATAAAAAAGGGGCCACAGTGGATCTTACTGAAAACTCATCAGGTCAGAGTACCCTAGAGCATAAAATTAAACAACAAAGTTAAACTTATTTTGATGAAGTTGAAATACTTGCACAATTCTTGCTAACCCTTTCTTCCTTTTGATTACAAATGCAAGCACTTTCAAATTGCCTCAGTGCAAAATTGTTCTTCATTGGACAGTGCAAGAATATATTTAACAAACGTTTAACATTTGCCACAATGAAGGAAAGATTCAGAAACACTGCAGTGAGGATGCATCAGTTTAAGGGTGTCTGCAGCATGTTTTAAAGTGGACTATATTTGCTGGGAGTGGATTGGTTCTGCGTCTCACATTGTTCTCTCTGGCTTTGTTTGAAGGCATTGTAGATGTTTATGAGGGTGAAGTGATCGCCCTCAGGGTGCTGGAACTTTCTGTGACACTGGACTGCCTCGTGGGTCATGCCAGCAGGGGGCTCCATGAAGCAGCTTGGCGCTAAAAGACAAGGAAACGAGGTCAACCTCACTGAGACACTTACCAAAGACCATCTGGTTCACTGTTGGAAGAAACTGCAGCTACATCTGCAAATGAGATTCTATAATATTATCTAGATGTTGAATCCACAAACCAATTATGGTCTTCAGTTATTGGGAACAAATCTTATTCTGATTGGAAAGTTGGATCACATAGCACTTACCTGACAGCATCGCTGCGATGGTCAACATCTCGCTCACACAGTCAAACTCGCAGGATGCCAGCAGCGCTTTGGCCATCTGAGGGTCCAGAGGGATTTCAGACATTATGATGCCGATCTCAGATAAGTTTCCATCATCGTCTAAAGCTGCTAGGTAATCCAGCTCCTCCAACGCCTGCATGAGACCCTCTGGATCTGCAACAGAGGACCAAACAGCTTGAGTGTGATACATTATTTACATAAATCAAAAAAGGAAAAGTGTTACAAAATGTTCTTATCTCATAACTATTGTGTTGTTCCTTGCTCAGTGAATGGAACAGCAGATTTTAAGGGGGACATCACCAATACTTCAAAGGAATAGTTAAATTAGCTAGTATAGGAAGTTTCAGCTGCTTTACTTAGCCATCAGACAGCCTTATCCAATGCGGAACTGAGGTTGTAATATGCATTTATGCTGTCTTTAAAGCAACCAGACTCCATTGAAAAAAATCTGTAATTCTACATCACAGAATACAGGAGTTGCTGGTTTATTACGGTTAGATTGTTGGGATTATTGTGTGACTTTGGAGGATCCAAACTACCCTTTTAATTGACCAAATTCACGCAATAACACTAGCAAATCCCATGCTCAGAAAGTATTTTTAGCTTTAGTTCCTCAAGGAAAAATTGTTTTTGATGTAAAAATAATGTAAATACAGCAAATAGTTAAAGTGATGTTGATTTTATTTAAGTGGCTTCAATATGTTTTGCTTCTGCTCCTGTCCACACCAGTAACACTCAGCTCCATCCTGACTGCCGATGATTACCTCATACGACCCGGCATGAACTGTCCTGAACTGCCCCTTTACAGCCGCTGAAAACTAATTGCGCCATATTTTTCTACGCCCACTCACTTATGCCGTAACAACTTTCAAGTTGCTCTAACCGCAAGCAATAACTTCACTTAGTGGCTTTAAAATCTCTTACAAAACACACCAATAATATCTGCATATGAGGGAAAGTAACTTCCGTGCTACATTGTACAAGTCTTTGGATATAATACAGTATATTTGGCTTGTTCTTCCTCTTCATTGTACCCATCTGTTGCTGATAACGAGACGTGCTGCATAATCGTTAATGAGCTGGCCTCTCTCTGCCTGTTCTGTTCGTGTTAGGGCTGGTTAGAGCGCAGACAATAGTTAGTAGCAGAGTCCTGTCAGCTCAGCTCAATCATGGCTGACTAGGCCCAAACAGCTACACTGAGCAAATTCATTTGTGCTTCCACTGGCCAAAACTGACCCCTCCCGCATACACCTCTCTGGCTGTGTTTTAGGCTGGGAGAGAGATGCTGTCTGTGGGAACCAGTAGGCAGAAGACAAAATGCTTGTTCACTGATGTGTACTAGCAGGCTATGTTACCTGGTCTGTCGATGAAATCACACTGCCCAAGGCCGGCGATCTCCATCCTTTTTAGGAACAGGACTGTCGGTGTGATGTTGGTATCCAAAATCTGTGGGGTTTTCTCTGCAGGGAGCTCACTATCTTCTTGATAAAGGCAGAAACATTTACCTAGGGAACAAATGGAACTTAATTCAGTAAAGAAAAACAGCCACTTCATTGTGGTTTTATGAAGTTATTTGATTGAACTCTGACATTGCTCCTTCAGCTTTATTATAGTTAAGATTCCAGGATGTTTTAGCACTTGGACAACATCAGAAATAAACACAGTGAGCTTTGTAAATTACCTGTTGGTCCAGACAGCTGCTTGCGTATGTCTGCCTGACATTGACTGATGGGTTGCAGAAACTCTGAGTTAGCTCTTATTCTTGGATTATACACCTGCACAACACAAACCACATGTCAAATTAACATCAGCATATAGGTCATTTAAGGTTGATTGGTTTGTGAGAAAAATACATACCATCTTTTTCTGGACTCCTGTGTCAATGACAAAGTTGACTGACTCTGCGGCCCACCACATGTCCTCCCCCTGTGTGGTAGAGAGGTAGACCCTCCTGGACTTCTTGGAGTCCGGTTGTTCAGAGAGGGCCGTAGGTAGCCCTCTCCGGCCCGGGCACAGGACCACAGGCACCATATGGCCCAGTTCCGCTCCCAGCCTGGTGCCCTCTCTCCGCAGGATGCTTTGGGCACATTTAACCTCCTGCAGACGAAAGTAAATTCCTCAAACAGATCTCAGATTTTATCCAGGTAAACCACTATTAAAAAACACTACAGTGTCTTACCTCAGCTGAGGCGAAAAACACAACAACATCCCCATCCTCTTTGGTTCGATGGATCTCTAGCACCAGCCTCAGTGCTGGGAAGAAATAGTCTTTGTTGCTACTGTGGCTGTGCACCGCCTCAGCAGGAGATGAGGGGTCCAGGCTGATGAGCGGGACACTGTGGTAGTGGCTCAGCAGCTTGTTGGTAAAGGGAGGCATGGCAAGCAGCACCACTCTGAGCTCAGGCCTCTGCATCAGGATGTCCTTCAGGAGGCCCAGCAGTATGTCTGTGCTCACTGTCCTCTCGTGGGCCTGGTCGATGATGATGACCCCATAGTGCTCCAGGAAAGGGTCCGACATCATCTCTCTCAGCAGCATATCGTCTGTGCAGTACCTGAGAAAAGTCGTCAGAGGTTTTAAGAGAAACATGATCCGCAAAACCATTTGTGTATAAATTACTCAACTGTGTTATTTTAACTTGCCTCAACATTGAACAAATAATACAAAAACAGGAAAATGTCTTAAAGAAAATGGGGGCTGCAGTTACTAGCAGCAAAATTATATAAAAACATCAGTTTACAAACTCTCACAACTCATTACGTATAATCAAAGTCTCTTTTATCCAGTTGTATGCTCACTATTCTACATTTTTTAAATTGTAAGGTTTTTTCAAAAGCGTGTGGTAAGTAGCGACCATGCTACTAGAAAAATTTGACTTTTGCTTGAGTTGTGAGAGAGTATTTAAACGGATGTTTTGATGTAGTTTCTCTGTTGTGGAAGTGAAGTGGGTGAAGTATTCCTTTCAAGTAGAGCTATAATAAAGCAAGACAATATAACTTTTTCTAAACAGCAGCGACAACATTTGGCAGCTTAGAATGATGACAACATATCTACATTTTATCCAAGAAATGTTTAGGATCAACTTCAAAGGAATGATAAGAGAGGGAGAGATAGATTGGGGATGATATATAACGGATTGAGAGCTTATGAACAGACCTCAGAACAGTATCAGAGGAGCAGCAGGTCTCCAGAGGGATGGTGTATCCCACCTCGTGGCCTATGTTGACGTCCATTTCATCTGCCACCCGCAAGGCCAGATCTACAGCCTGCTGTCTGCTGGTCTGAGTGCACACAACCATGCCATGCTGATACTGGGCAGACAGACAGAACTCTGCACACCATTGAGGGATCTGAAAGAGAATTATCACTGAATGATGTTTTCATCGTAACTTTTGACAACGCTTTAAAGTTCTCCATCTTACAGAACATTTTCTATTCACATAAACTCACTTTTAAGAGGCAAGCATGATCAATTTAAAATGCACCAACAGCTAAAACAAACAGTGACAGGAGATATCCTACGGTGTTATCGCTCATAATGCAAAATTGCTTTGGCAGCATGAGGCGGATCAGGGCTTAGCAGCAGGAGGTTCCCTAACACCCTGCTGGAGACTTTGTGAAGCATGACTGTCAGACAGACTGACAGTGACACAACAGCATCTGCTGAGCTGGGCAGCCTTCACACAAACTCACATAATGGTCCTCTTTGCATGTAAAAGTGGGGGTAAAAATAAAATTCAAGCAACTGGAATCTTAAATATGTCAAAGAGAGAAGTTTGTGCTACATAAATATGGTAATGATGGGGGAATTATATCAAGGGAAGCAGACTCATATTTGCTACTGAACAAGCTGGACTAAGCATGATGCAACAAATAAGTAAAGTCATACAAATTGGGTTATGCTGTGGTATTTGGGCATGGTCTAAAAAGGAGGTCAACATGTCCCTGAGTGGAGAAAAGTAAAAAGGGAGAAGCGCTGTTCCTGAACTCTAATGCCCCAAGGTCATAAAAAAAGCAAACAGTTTGAACTCATGTGACTATGTAGGGGGAAACAAATAAGAGTAATGCCTTTGAGATAAATCTAAGCTGATAAAAATCACTATATACAAAAAAACAACAAAAGAAAAACACTTTTCATATTGTGCGTCTTACCTGTGTACCCCTCCCAGTCTTTGCAGTCCCGGACACAATAACCAGTTGGTTGTTTACCAGAGCATGTTCAAACTCACACCTGACCCTCCACACTGGTAGAGTCTTCCTCTCTTCTAGTAGTTTGTAGTAACGCGAGGAAAAGGGCAATCCATCGAACCGATTTAACTCCAGATCATCTCCAAAACCAAATGAATCATCAGCAGCACCTTCCTCACTTTCAGGGCAAATGTCTGACTCCGCTGAATTATTTTCATCCGACATGACACATGTATTTATCAATTTGACCGAGAGCTGACAAAGAACTATCGGTCCATTTCGGTTTTTTTATTTGATATACTAAAAAAAAAAAAAAAAAACTCCAATCGGTATCCTACAAATGATCTTGTATTCCCAAACTTGGACGGATCATGTGATGAATGATCAGAATCTGTCTCCACTCGGCTTCCTTATTTCTAAAAGTATATTTATTTAAGCTGTTAAAAGTTTGATGTTGTTCTGCTTGAGGCTGGCAGACTCACAGTGCGCACCGGCGCGTAATTTCACCCAGCGTGGCTGCACACGTGTTTTGATTTCCACAGGGTTTCATTATCACGTGTGAATTACCAATGAATATGACTTTAATGTTCCCTCATAACAAATCAAAAACACCCTTTAATATATCTGTCTTTAATCATGTGATACTTATTAATTCATGTGCAATAAAAACAGTAGGATTGAACTATTGTGGAATATTAATATTCATAATCAATAAATAAGTTCACCATGCAAAGGTTTTCCGTCTCTTGATTAACACACAGTACATTCCAATTTAAAGCAGTTTCATATTAAGTTTCTCAAGCCATAAATATGACACAATATCTCAAAGTTCTAAAAAAAGGAAAGTTTTTTGTTGGACTATTATTATTTTTTACAAATCCGTGATTCCAAAACCAAAAGTACCATTCTGAATTATGATTTTATGTGTATAACAACTTTAAAAAATACTATATATATATATATTTTTAAAAAGCAATTCAATAATAGCCATCACCAGGCTGCAGCTTGTCCACAAGATGGAGCTGTTTAACTCTTTTCTGTCCAATTCTACACATGTCGAGTTGAATGAGTTATCCTTAACTTTCTAAATATTTTATTAGATTTGTTCAGATATTTAACTATTAAACAAGCCTTAAAGGACTCCACTCTCTGTAAACATATAGCCCCATATAGTCTGATATTAAAGCATACAAATATATGTAATTGACTAAATTATGCTTCAAGCATTCAGCACTAAACAAAATTAAGGAAACATACATGTCTAATTTTTTACAATTGTTTTTAGATATTGCATCCCAGCCTGCTCCCTTTTATGACAAATCAAATCTGTCTGCAGTTACATTTTCTTAAGAGGATTTTGGCTGTTTTTAGGAGATCTTCATTCACAATTTGTGTAATTCCTTGCATGTGGAGCTTCTTAGATTACTCATTAGCAATAAGATGTTGTCCTGTACTGATTTCTGAACACCCTTTCACACACACACTTGACTATCAGGTCAGCAGCAGAGAGTCCTGATGGCCAGCAGTGAACACACAATCTAACAGCTGCATCGATTGAAGCAGTATTTGGATCCCTTACAAAGACCTCAGCAAATTGCTTTTGACTGTTTCAAATGAGCCTCAGATGTCAGTGCCAAATGGTTAAACGCTTGTAACCTTTCTGAAACTAAGTATGTACATATGTATATTGTTGACATGACGCACAAACATCAAAAACAAAAATTTACTCAATTCTTTGAAAAACAGCTTTACTAATACTGCATGAGTGTTAAAATTACCATGACAAGATAGGTTTAGTGTTTTCTTTACATAGAATGTATCAAACAATCATTATAAAAAAAGCATTCCCCATGGAAATGTGTTCACCTGTAACACAACATACAAGAAACATATGGACTTAACATACATTCAGGTGACAGGACTCAAATACTGCCTACATGGACACATAGCATTGAAAAAGCAAAGTAAACAAAGCACTGAGCTTTAAACTAGCGCATTATTTAAAAAAAGATAGCAGTATCAAAAGTAAGAAAAGTTCAAAGTCAATTTGAGCCTACATATTTGTGAACAAGAGCTGAGCTTAAAGGAAAAATTGCTCAGGGTGAATGTATATATGCGGCGCTGCAATCCAGTAAAATAATAGTCCTGCAGAAATTATGAAAGACTGTTCAATCACCAAAAGTACAGTTTATGTATGATTGTATATCTAGCATGTAGATTGTTAAAAAAAACCAACTCATCTTGATAGCCACATTAAAAAAGTACAAAATATAGAAAACTGCCACATAACTTTAGAACCTTAATTGCAGTGGCAGAAAGAAATCAAGACATGTGTCCTTGTAAAATCAATGTCTTTACCCCATTATAAAACAAATCATGATTTGTAATTCACACCTCAGTGCCTTCAAGACTCTTTTGTGGCCTCAGCTTGAAGAAAGTCCTTCACTCAGAGTCCTCGTGTAGACAGGAACACAGGGACAGTCTCAAAAAAACACACATGACCTTAAGCAGGGCAATATTTCAGAGACGATTACTCCCTCTGAGGAAAAAGTGCTTCCCTGATCTCGCTCTTTTAGATCCGTGTTCAGTCCATACCTCAGTACCCAGATCCTTTGAGTGAGCCCCCTGGGTCTTGTTAAAAAAAGAGAAATGGTGAAGTGACAGTTTCCGAAATCCACTTGTTACCTTTCCAAAATATCAATGCAGAGGAGACAAACCTGCAATTCGGCTGTCTGTTGCAGCCCTTTCTTTTCTTTTTCTGTAGTTGTTTCAAGCCTTATTGAAATGGTGAGCATTGCTCTTCAAGAAAAGTCCATCTCTGTTTTAAATGGACTACAAGTTTTGTCTTTTTTCATCATTGCACCATACTCCTTTTCCAAGCCTTCCTGTAGTGTATAGATCAAAACCATCATGTAAAAGTTTCCTTTAATTTGAACACATTTAAACACATTTCAAAAAATTATTTCTGAAGTCAGAATTTCACATACTGGATCCATTTTACCACACTTTTCCGTCACTGCCCTTTAAAAAAAGGTGAAACTGATGCAAATGACAAATAAAAAACATTCTAAGTTGCTACCGTGTAGTAAAAGTGTCTGGCACAGTGCACTGCGTGGCAATAAATACAGAATATAAATACTTTACATGTACCTGAGCTCAGACTCGTAGCACCATTCAGGGACAGAGCACCAAAAGGGACATGGCAGATCTCCTGATTCAAAACTCAGAGAAGCCGCCATCTTGTTTTATGGATTTCAGAGTTTTCATAGTGCAAATTCTTTAAGTGTCTTATCACAACATTGTCCCATCCTGGTGAAAGTCTCAGCTTCTGTATTTGACATTGGCAATAATGCAAGGCTTTGGTAGTGTTGGAGGCTGCTTGGGACTGGGTCTAAGAGAAGGAGAAAAAAATGTGTTAAAATAATGTCTTAGAGAGTGTGGAAGCTTCAGCTTCTAGTGAAGGTTGGAGATCACCTGTTGGGTTTTGGGACAGGCCGCAAAGGTCTGGGTACAGTGGGTGTTGGTGCGGGGCCACATACAGCCGAGGCCCCCCGCATTACAGAGGGACCTCGCACCAGGCGAGAGCTCCTAGGATCGGCTGGAAGGGGTTTCTGAGGAGGGCTGGGCTTCTCCAACTCCTGAAAGAGAACAGAAACATACAAATTAATTCCTGAGACTCTCCACCAGGTGGCACTAACAGCTCAGGCCTGCTTGAAGAGTCCTCCTCTCAACTTGCCATGAGAGGAGGAGTCATGTGGTTTTAATCTTCTCCTGAGGACTGAGATCATGATCCAGGCCTGCTACCTAGCCCCCCATCTGTTCTCTATTCACTTCTTCCTCCTCTCCTTGGTTGAAGAGAATTCTCCCCAAACATCACAGAGGAAAAAGAGCCAAACAACCGAACCTCAGACCTCACTCACCCGTGGAATGAGGTTTGCCCATTCAAAACATCAGTCCTTCAAAGTTAAAATTAACTCTCCTATTTCATGTTATCATTAAAACAAAGTCTCTAATGATGGATATGTATCTCCTTTTCATCCATAACAATCTGCTCCATTGAAAAACTGCTGCTAATTCATCTCATTGACAGGCCAGTACTCTCATGCAATGGGGTCTCCATCCCAAAAATCACAAGAAAAACAAATGCTGGTCAAGTGAAAATGCAGGCAAATAAAAAAAAAAAGCAAGCCTGATACGGGGATTGAAAGGCACACGATGTTGCTTCTCACAAACCCAAGTCTAAAAAGCTACATCAGGTGAAGCTCTCCCTTTGGACAATTCTTCCGTGCCCCCAGCAGAGCTTTCACTCTGGGAGGGAAATAAAGCTTTATCAACGTCTGGGAGCTGCCAAACAGCTGCTAAAGATACTGTCGGGGAAGTCTGCTGGCAACAGGCATCACATTTAGTTTCATACTTTGACATTTAAAAGGAGCAGCTGAGAGGAAAGATGTACTTCCTGAAGTCAAAACGGTGCCAAGAGCTATAGCACTTTACCTGTTATAAGGGTGTATGACAGCTACGAACCTTTGTCGAATAAATGGAGTTCTTCAATGGATCTGGAAGGTGTACATTTTAAAGCAAAGCACATTATATACTTTTTGAACACACCTTCAATAGAGCTGTAGTGTTTGATTATTAAAGATTAAAGATTATCACCGCTAATTAGCCTGACACTGGTTTGGTATCTCTTTGACCTCAGCTCCCCTGTGGTATCATTTACAGAGCTGTCTTTAAAGGCTTTTTACTGTCAACTACACCCAGGACTTGTTTCAGGCTTCATCGCTGATTGCTAAGCCACATCTCATCCTTTTTCTCGATCCCTACCTCTTTTTTAAAACTTATTTGGAATTTCTTTGCTGTAACAAATAATTATTACAATGAATTATCATTAGGTATTCGTTTTTCAATTTCTTTCTGTAGATTTTTCAATCAAAATGGCAACACAAATTCACATTGCATTTTCAGAAGGGGACTTCCTTGGGTTTTTTGGTTTCATGCAACCAATTTTGAGACGATATAGGGTTTGATTCTTTCATTAGAGATATGAAAGATATTTTTTCATTGATAGATGTTTTAGTCCGATCTTTAGAGTTTGAATCATGTTTTGATGATTCCCATGATAATTTTTTGTATTGCAATTATTTTGGCCAGAATAATCGTGATATTACATTTTTATATCAGCCTATGGCTTAAACAGACACTCCAAAACCAAAAAGGTTTCCAATGTACAATGAAATAAAAAATAACAAAGCAAATCCTCTCATTTGTGAGACTTGACTGAAGTATATGATTCTGTTTCTCTTGAAAAATGTGTTATATTTGATTAATCTACTCATTCTTTCAGTCCTCCTTTTGTGTCTTGATCACTTTTTCTTTCTGTCTTTTGGATCCTCTCTTTATGGCTCTCTCTGCCTCACTTTCCCACAGGGTACAAGTCAAACAGGATTAAAGCAAATAAGAGCCTTTGAGAATCACTGAGTGAGAGAGATTTAACGCCGGGAAGTTCTAGCTTTCTCTTCCCATCAACTTTGACAGCCTGCAATGCCATAACTAAATTCCATGGAACACCAGTGGAAGCAAATTTACCACCCTGTGATATTTGGACATACTTGCTCACTGCAGTTGCTGTTTCATCTTGCCTGTCTCACCCCCTCTGTACGTCTGGCTCTATTTTGTATTATTTATGTGGTGGTTTGTATTGTAGAATTGAAGTCTCGCTCCGATAATGCTACCTCCTCGCTTAAACTGGTTATTTTATGAGACTGTACATAACTGTCACCATGCATATACTTTTACAGGACGCAGAAGAACCATTAAACTGGTCGACATGGTGACACCCGTCTGAAGGTGCAATGAACAACATCATTTCTCTGGTTAGGTATTATGGGCTGTCGTTGGTACAAATTACGGTGAGAAACATCGTCAAATAAAATGTTTCCAAGTGAAGGAACGAGGCAGTCACTCACCATTACCATCCTGCAAGAGTTATGGCGTGACGCGGTGCGAAACGACGCCCCCCTAGGTGCCACATGGATGTGAGGGGGAGGCAGCGGCGGTCTAGGCAGTGCGGGGCCGGGGGAGAGGGACAGGGTGAGAGACAGAGAAACAGGGTGGCTGATGTGAACCGGGGGGCACTGGGGCAGTCTGTGTAGGCTTTGGGAGGGGTAAGGGGGTGGTGGGGGCCCCGCCTCTGGAACCCGATGTGGAAGCTGCAGGAAGATGAAAGAAAGAACCAGCAGAGTCAGAAAATATGCTTTGTGTAAGGCATAAGAAAAAGCGTCTGCTTCCTATCAGAAACATGTCATGTTAACCTCCTCCTCTTCTTCTGCCGGTCTTCCTGATGCTGTCAAAGACGTATAAATCAAACGCTCCCACTTGCCTGCTCAATATTCCCCAACTCCTCTTCAGGTAGGCTATCATAGGAAAAACCAATACTGGGCCAGAAGCACAGACTTGGCCTCATTCAAAGGTGGACACAGCTAAAGGGCCCACACACACTAGCTTTTCTGAGACACATCAGACATAGAATAGAGCCAAAATATGAGTCTGCCTAGTATTCAGAGCTGGCCAGATGTGCAAAACTCAAAAACACACAATGTAACATATAAAAAGCATGCACACATCCTCTCATGCAGCGGTATAACACAGCTCCCGACAACTGGAAAATGACCTCACCTGCACTGTACTCACATCAAACAGCCTTACATCCTTTCTCCTCTTACCGTTGACCCCAAATGAAAACCACATGCTGCTAACTGAAATCTCACGGTAATGTTCAACAGCTCGCCTCGCGCATGTGCCACCCTGCAGCACAAATGTCAATCCTGACACGGCTACTCTTATTCCAGCACCCCTAGCGCCATCGATCACAGGTCCGTTCCCATTACCAAGCGTGTCAGCACAGTAATGGAGTAGTTAAGGCATTCCGTGATCTGGACACAAAAGTCATTACAGCAAGGAATTCCTGCTCTGTCTGGCAATTATCAGTAACAGGATGACTTTACTCCTAAAGTAAGCCGCTGCATCTACATTTTTTCATTTGAGGAACGCACAGATGAATCAATTTCCCTCTTAACAGGCGGCTGTTAATGACAAGGAATGTATTGTGTACACACTGCTCACCACAGACTCACCACCTCCTCCACATAAATTGGGATGATTTAATTGGATTTGAATGAGCTGCCATTTGTGTGAAAACAACACGTCAATCCTGATGAGAGTTCTTTGTGTCCACAAAACAGCCAGGGCATTTTAGGAAGAATCATCCACAGCCTGTATCATCTGTAAAGATACTGTAACTCCACCAAGATCTCCATCTGTGTGTATGTAATGAGCCTGTCAAGCAAAGACGTGTGATTTAGTGACCTTGAAGACGGTGGCACTGTGTGGGAGGGGCGGGGCCGGTCGCGATGGAGATGCTGTGCTCTGAGACGGAGGCTGGTTTGGAGAGGAGGGTCTGCTGATTGCAGCACTTACTGATCTGGAATTGTAAGAGGAAATTATACATCTCTGATTATACACTGTACTCTATTAATCATGCATCAGTTACAATGGTAATATGTTTCAAATTATGAAATCAAAACAAATTATACACGACAATTGTCCTCACAGTGCGACCAATTGTAAGGGTGATCCCACCCAGCAGCATCTGACACAGATTTCCACTATTTATGCTGCTATGAATGCTGAAATGAAGAAGTATGATAATTCCAAATTATTTAATTATGGTGGTATTAAAAAACAAACACCTGAGCTTCTCAATTGGGTTCTTTTTACTGGTGAAGAGCAGTCCCAGTACTGTTTTCCTCTTGATGCAGATGATCAGACCGGCTCCCAGCACAGTGAGGATAGCCACCAGGATGCCCACGGTCAGACCCCCACTGTCTGCTCAGAAAAACACAGGAAATCACAGTCACTAAGGTAAAACTCAACGTCTATATTTCTGTAGAACTGTATTTCAGTTATTTATGTGTTACCTGAAATTGTCAGCACATTTCTTTTTTAACTTTTATCTTTTTTGCTACCTCAAAACACTGGGTTTTTATAAGGAAAAAGGGATAGTTTTGAGACAGAGATGGAGAAATCCATAGTTTTAAGGCTTGTTGAAATGCTCGTACATTCCATTCTCAAGAAATAAAACATAACATTATCTAAGCTACAATAAATCAGCCATTTGTTGTTATTGAGTTGTTGACTTACTTGTTAACCTGATGGGGCCACTGTCCAGACTCCCTCCAAAACCGGCCTTGTCACAGAAGGGAGGCGCCCAGTGAGCCTCGCAGTGACAGTTCTTGTTGTTGTTGCACACCTGCAGTAAACCAAAAGGACATTTAATTGGGAAATGAGCCCAAAATGCACTCAATATTATCCTTTTCTCTTTTTAATACTTCATTTCAGGTATTTGCATTAAAGGTTATCAGTTGTTTTCCCTTGATACATTCATCCTTTCAGTTTTGTATATTATTTAACTCAAAAGGGATAACATTTTACAAAAAGCTTCTCTGCAATCAGTGAATGTTTTGGATTTTTGCTTAAAAGTAGTTTTTAGTCTGGGTTATTGTCTCAGCACTAGATATCCCAGTCAACAAACATGATCTCATGATGATGCTCTGTGTGCTGCGGTCGACTGCTGCTAGCATCCACATGGCAAAGATGTCTGCTTTTAAAACTAGTGCAGACTTTTTTGCCTCAAACCTTTTTTCCCCCTCTGTCTCAGTTCTTCCTGTCATGCAGAGTGGAAGAATGGTTCTGTCTAAGAGGATTCCCCAGCAGGGTAATATGGAACAGGTGAGGGCCTCTTTCCAAGGCAACATCTTGATTTAATCTGAGCCTGAAGGGGTGCTGTGTCTCCTCGAGGAGTAACATCCTCTTTTATTTCTCTGAGTAAAACAGTCCTTGTAGCTTTATAGAAATGTCTTAATTGGAACTAGACAAACAAATATGGCCGTATAATATCTGTAGATGCATTTTAAGAGACTGTAAAAACTGCTTCCAGTGCAGCTTTGATGCAACTTCAGTGGTAGTTAAAGCCTCTGCTATCTACCAGTGAATTTAAGGGCTGTACATTTTATCTCAAACAGGACCACCCATAGATGTTTGATGGGTGGCATTTTATAAAAATCCAATATCCATGCTCCCCAGCTCAAAGTCAAACTGCGTGTCATTGCTCCGAGCGTTTATCCAAATAAAGCCTGGCCTTCAGATTTCAACACAATTTTTGGGACAAGGACGAGTGCCTTAGAGTATGATGAATGGCACTTAAAGCCGAGCACAAATGAAGCCATTATATCTAATTGATTGAACCTTTCAACAACCAGGATGATTGATTGCAAGGCATTGTAATGGCACCCTACCCACCGTATTCTGGGCATTTTGAACATATTACAGCCAAAATGAGCTGCTGTGTGAAGGAGGAATGGGTTATTAAGAAAACAACTAACCTGTGGGGGGGGAATTGAGATTGACAGCTATCACATTAGGTCCTCATATTACTGAAAAACGATGAATGGTGCTGTACTCACCCCTCGACTGCTGCACTTGGCTGAGCAATCGTGCCCGCCAAAGACGCTGACGTTCTGGCACTGACGATTCAGACACATCTGAAGCAGACAAAGGTATACAAAATTGAAAGTGTGAGTTCAGCGAGGAAAGATTCTTTCATATTCTAAACCCTAAAATCTTTTAAGGGAAAAAGATCAATAAATTCGGCTTTCTACTTCTTTCAATTTACAACCGACAAACCTCTTCAGCTAAGCAACAGCATGAAATATAATAAAGTAAATTAGGATTTTTCACGAAGGAATTTAAAATGCTTTTAAAAAGTTGTATGATGTGGCTCCTTAAAGGCACCACACCTAAATATATTCAGGCTGTCTGTGAAGATGGACTTGGCAGCATTGGGCACAGAGAGTATTGCCAGAACCCTTGACAGATGAGGGCAGAGGGCGGATCCCATAGAGAAGTACAGTTAGACTAAATGGAGCCACTGCATCATTTAAGTGACCAATGTCTGAATTGACGACCATAGGAAGATGCCAAATAGACTGAATAATGGTGATTCAATTGAGTGTCTGAGGCTGTGTGAGTATGAAATGACAAGATGACACACTCTGAAGAACCTCTTAGAAAGTCTTAGTCATGGATTGTCACTCCCCATCACTTTTTCCACTCCTATATCCCAGCTTTTGTGTTTTCACACAGACACTGTAGCTTACATCCCTAAAAGCGGTTTTCAAATGCTTCACTTGAATGATTTGTCTTTGGTTTTTTAATTTTGTGTTTAAACAATACTCACACACCATGTGCACAAAATTCATTCCAAAATAAATCCCTATTTGTGGTACTATTCCTAAACTCAAGCTCAGCAAGTAATTACTGCACAAGGAAACTAACAAACGGAAAGGGATTTTCATGGTGAGTACAAAAAGGAGAAGTCTTTTGGAGTACATATGGGCAGGTTAGTATTGTATCACAATGGAGGACATGTCCTTAACAAGTAGCAAATAAAAGCATAGAAGTGAATTATTACTTGTTTTGATATCTTCCCACAACATTTGTTTTTTAGTTTGAATGAGTTTTGTACTGTTTAATGTCGTTTTGCTTGAATATTTACGTTTTAGGATAGTGCGCTTTCTGTAATTACCACTTGTTTGCACATTGTAAACATAATTAGTTTGAATGTGTTATAGACTGTATATAGTTATTATTTGTTTTATTCCCGGAAAATGTTCCAAATGTATCAGTGCATACAATTAACCCTTTGGTCTTAGATCTTTTTAACATTTTCGCTTGTCTTTGATTCATATTTAAAAAACATGTTGTTCCTATTGTACATGTTTTTTTTCACTATATTACTGTAACAACAGGTTAATGTAGTGAAGACAAGTTATTAAGAAGTAGGCAATGAAACAAGTACAAGTACCTTAATATTGTACTAAGATCCAGTACTTGTGCTTGAGTAACTGTACTCTGTTACTTTCCACCTGTGCTAATGAGTGTGTTACATGTCTGTCTCTACTTGCTGTATTTAACCGTCACAGGCCTCAGCTCTCACCAGTCCATTTCCACACTTGGTTCCCGTCAGCACGAGGCCGGGGTCGGGCATGTCATCACCCAAGTAGACGTGGGTGCCTCTGCAGAGTATCCTTCCCCCTTCCTGCATGGGGATGTTCGTCTCTATGGAAACAGCGTTGGTACCAATTACTGGGCGGTTAGCTCCTCCTTGACACTGGATTTTGCCACATTTAGCATCTCTGTAAACAGAACGAGGAACAGGGAGAATAACAATGTGATAATTGAATAACATGTCACTGTTTTCCCAAAAGTGTATAGATGCAATTACTCTGTATTTCCATTTATTCCTCTCACTGTTGCTGTCCAATTAGGGAAAGTGCCAAAAAGGCTGCTTGTTTATGAAGTTTCCAGACCACAACCACAAAGATTTTGACTGCATTTCACCAGGTTACCTTTCTTTAGGGCTGCAACTAATGAGTATTTCTATAGCTTAACATGTCAGTTATATTCTTTTTAAATCAATAGTTTAGTCTGTTGAATGTCAGAGAAAATAGGAGGAAGGCAGATCTCGAGCTGCAGTAGCCCGATGTAACATCTTCAAAATATATGAATTTTGTCAGTTTAAAAATAGAAAAAGAACATTGAGAAAATGCAGCAAATTCAGGTTCAGTTGTGGAGAAGAGGAACTACAGTATAGGCCCTCTCTCCTCATTCCTCATACAATTAAATGCATTTGTTTGTTTCTATGGAAACGTCAGATCTTACCGTGCTTCACATTTGGCAAAGGAGCCTTTAGAGTCCTTGCCACAGTTGCCGTATGGGTCCCCCGCTGAGTTAACCCTTTCAAAGCAAATCCCTGGAGCTGCCTTTGCTCCTACAAAACAAACATGAAACACAAGACCACCCTCACTGAGCTATTCAAAGACAGTGTGAGCCAGCTGAAGGGGACTGTTGCACATACCTTGGCCCCATAGTGTGATGCATTGCTGCTCATGGGTCTGGCAGATGCCGTTATAACAGTAGCCGTCAACGCTGTGGCAGGCGTGGCCATCATGCAGGTAGACGTTGGAGGGGCAGTGAGGGCTGGTGCCGGTGCAGAACTCAGGCAGATCACAAGCGTTGCTGGATTCACGGCATGGAGTTCCTGCTGGCTTTAGCTATATGCAGATGTTGAAAGCAAGACAAAGACCCAGAGTGAAAGTTAGAAAATATGTGTTTAGCTTGATGGCAGTTAAGAAGTGTGTGAGTGTCATGGCTGGCTAAGCAGCCAACATCCTACCTGACAATCTTGGCAGCATTGTCCGTGTGCACAAACGGCATCCCCCTTCAGAGTGCAGGTAGTAGCATTGCAGCAGGGATTCATACATTCCTTCAAATGGAAATAGAAAAGAAGGCAAGCACAGAAATGGGATGAAAGTAAGGGGGAACAAAAGTGAAGAAGAATTTACTCAGCTCAAAGAGATCATATTTCAACTCAGAGCAAATTCTCACACTTTGTTATCAGAGGGGATCCAGCCCCTAGCAGGACTGGATTCTGTAGCAACTTAGTACCCTTGCAGAGGAAAGGCAACAGCAGGTTGTAGTTCTCTAAAAACAACAGTGTGTCCATCTGACAGGAATTACAAGCACACTTAGACCCCTGGAACCATGAGCTGGATGGCAAAGGAAATAGAAAAATGAGGAGGAAAACAAAGCATACACGCAGCATAGAAAAATGTTCTGAACAAATAAGCGACATATTTGGTAAAAGTTCCAGTGTGTAGGATTTAGTGGCAACATGTGTGATGTGAGGGAATCAGTTTAAGCAAACAAAAATAAAACAATTCAAAGAATAAGGCGATTTAACATTGCGAAATACTAGCTTTTACATTTCATTAATATTCTAAAATCTCCATCCGTCTTGCACTCTGTAATAGCAGAAACACTTCTACAATCAACTCAAGTCCTTTTTCTTAATACTAGTGTAGCAGTCTGCTCAAGTTCAACCAGTCAGTGAGACACACACTATATCTGCGCATCCCTGTAACATTTCCCAATACTCCATGGAGTCCCATCTGTTTCATGTTGGCCTTTATCGTGAGCAATGCCCTTCACCAATCAGTGGCTCTCTGCCTTCTGATACAGATTAAAGATAGTATTCAACCAAAGCTCAGCTCAGACACATAAGATGTGTGTGCATGTATTTTTGTGCACGTATGATCTCACACAGGCAGGCTGATTTGACCCTGGAGGGTCATCTCTCTCCCTACAGGCATTAAGTAGCGGTCTGAGCGCACTGTTCAGCCATAAAGAGGGAGTAGATGGCCGGAGCTGGCAGGGGACACAGCTGACATGATGGGCCTTCCTAGAATTTCTTTCAGACTGAAAACTATAAAGGGCCTTTCCCATGGTCCCGGGGGCCAAAAGAGGCGTAGGAGTCATGCTGAAAAGAAGTTGCCTGTGATTGTGATGAAAAGGACCAAGGCTTTTTAATGAGGCTTTTTAATGGAGGAGAGAAATGCTGTCTGAGCGCTCTGATCTGGCCTGGGTTGGCAGGATGCTGCTCAACTCTGTGGAGAGCTTTATTATCGCTGCTGGCTCAGTTCTGAGGGGCTTATGTCAGTTCTTTGTTTTGAAGGACAATTCCCCCCCCCCCCCCCCCCCCCCCCCGGCTGAAGCCTGAACAGAAAGACAAAAAGACTCTGGAAAGGTGTAAACAAATCATGTGAGACAAGGCATCCTCTCACTCAGGCTATTATATAATTCAAAATATGCTTCCAAGTCATAATTTAGGTCTTTCATAATTCAGTTATTGTGAGCCTGCCCCTGTTGATTGTCAGCTGCTCCATGATTAACTGTTTTATCATCCCACAGTCGCAGCAGTTAGCAATGTGTGCTACCATTACGTATGTGCATGCCAATGCAGATTCATTTAAATTATTCACCGGCTGACAGGGAGAGCTGTCAGAGATGTTTCCTCTCAGAGAATTGTATCACCATCAGAAAACCATCCTTGCGAACACATCTTCAGTGCAGGGAATGAACACATTCCCACTCATATCTCTGAGCTCTTTTTCTGAAGACTGTGTTTGAATTACAAGAGCTATGCGCTGTTAGCTTTTAACCCACGTTGAAATATTAGTTTTTACTTTCGGAAATATTTGTGCTATGCTTCTGTCACTTACGCTAAAGAAACCCCTACTAGCGCTTCTGCTTATTTCATTTCTCAAATGTGGGGAACACAGTTACAATGATTTATGGGTGGCAGTTAACACAGAGATTTCAATTTTGAAAGAAGGGGCATAAAATAAGAATGCTGACTAATTGTAGGAGGTCTATATATACAGTAGCACGCTCACCTCAAGTTCTCCACAGTCGCACTCCTCTCCCTCCTCCACGTAGCCGTTGCCACATTTCTGTCCACCGTACAGCACCTTGACCTCAGGCATGTTGAACAGACACATCCCGATGCCTTTTTCAAAACTGGCTGCCAGGTCCTTCTTGCTGCAGCTGCTGAACACTGTGGGGAAAGGATACCTGTGAGGAAAAGAAAAATTCTTTGTGAGTGACACAAACAAAGATAAAGTGGAGGAAGAAGATCAAAATCACCCACAAGGGTCCTCTTCAGTCTGATGTAATCAGTGCTAATTGCTGCTAATCACAAAATCAATTAACCACAAAAACTCAGCAACCTCTCCAGAGCTCCATTAGCATTCGAACAGCACAGGGGCCCGGTGACGTCTGCCTCCATGGAACGAGGGAGATCTGATAAGGCATATTTTATGAGACAGGGGAACATAAAACCAAAAAGTGCCTCCTTCAAGAATTGCAACACCTATAAATTAAGAAATGGCGATGGGGTGTTTTTAATATTGCTTTTGGAGGGGGAGAGGGGGAAAAGCTTTGTTAAAAACCTCCTGTGGCTTTATATCTCCGATAATATAGTGCCTTGGATAAGAGTGTGTGTGTGAAGTGAGCATGATTATGTGCAGACACTATCTTTATAAAAAAAGCACTATATTAGGTTTTAATACCTCTGTCTACATCATAAAAGCCCAATATGGCCCGAATGAGTGAACCCGTGTGTAATATATGTGCTCGTCTTGCACATGGATGAGTGCATGTATGACTATGTGGGGGATCCAGGTCAACTTAGCTGCGAATATGTTTCTTTCTACAGGCGCACCACGTACAATATATACAAGTCAAAATATGCAGACTCAGTAAAACCACATGTTCGCTGAAGAACCTTTGAAGGCATTCATTTTAATGATTTTCGCTATAAAATGTGTCCACTTCAGAGTTGTTTATAATTCAGAGCAGCAAAGAAAGTGCCTACAGTGTAAATCCAACACATACCATGTATTCAGTGTATAATGTATTTCCCATATGACAGCAGGGCAAATTTTCTATTGAGCTTGCAAGGTGTTTTTTTGTCTAGAAAATCACAGTGATGAAAGGACAGCAAACATGTCTGGTTGTAGCACAACTGTAAATGCCTCCTCATCTTTCAATAAGCATATTTAAAGAGCAGCTTGTGCATACGGCCAATTCATGCACAGGCTGAGCTGCTGTGGCATCAAGGCATCATATAACAGTCCTTGGTAGCCCAAAAGATTTTAACTCAATGAGGTTCTTCTACATAAGTTTACATTTGCAGGAGTTGCCAATTGTTTCCAGCTTCAGGGCTGAGCCTTGAAGTGTGGCTGATGGCTGTATTGATGCAGGAGCCGTCTTCTTCTGGCCTTTTCACAGGCCGTTGATTTTCAGCTTAAGAGAAGGAGGCCTTTCTATGTGACTCAATGTCGACAAGTCTTTCAAACTGTGTTTCTTTGATTGGGTTTCACATGCTAATATGGCTCTAAATATGTCATGACACTCTGTGAATGTTTTTTACATGACCTCATTCGCGGCTTGCCTTTGATTTCCATCATGTGTGGAGGCGGCCTACATCAACTCCTGCTGCTGACCCCCTCTCCAAACACACAACCGTCTGCTCTCTAACATCAATACTATTCAGAGGTTGTGTTAGGTGAAAATGGGGTACCTGGAAGCAGATCTCTGTACACTCTGGACTAAAGCAAAATATCTGAGTAGATTTGTAATGACATGTAATGGCAAAAGGAAATACCAATAAGGAAAGCTGTAATAACAGCCATTATAACACCTTTCTTTTTCCTTTCCTCCCTGTTGAACCTCCCAGGGGACCTTGCTATGATGAACGGCTGTCAAGGCTGGCAGACCACTTCCTTAGCAACCGCTGTTGTTGATTTCTTCCTTGCCCCCTAAGCACGAACCAAAATTGCCTACTCTGGTTGCACACCCTGTTCTGCTGAATTCAGTGAATTTCCATGAACTCAGCCCTGTTCTTCAGTTACCAGCCCATGCAAGCCATGACAAACACTCACATCACAGCTCACATCCCCGAGATGCATGAGCTCAGGATCCAGCTGTTCTTTATGAGACGCAATACAGAAATAATTGGTCTATCCTGCAACGGTGTGGGGGTGGGTGGAGGAATAATGGCTGTGAAAAGGAAGAGGCACCAATGAATTACAGTGGATGGCATTTAGCAGCTGCGGGCCCCCAGGGGAGGAAAAGCAGTGCCAGGGCAAATCACGGTGGGCACATCTGGAGCTCATAGCAGACTAAAGACCCTTTAGACAACAACTCATCCCATGGGAGTCTATGCCACCACCACAAGAGAAAAGACCCTGTGTGACCTTCCGGCTGGTTCAAATGCGGTTTGGGCTTCAAGAAAGATGAGTCTTGTTCACCTCTGTCTATTCTCTTTGTCTGCTCTTTGGTTTGTCCCATAGTGCTGCATTGTTACCCACCTCCAATTCCATTATTGGATCAATTTTTCTCTCTGATTTTCTTCTCTTTAACCTTACGTCAGTTTTTGACAGTTGGTTGCTAGGCTTCAGAGGTACTGCAGTTGATGGTTGATGGAGTGTACCATGCAATCACAGGATCTTAGCAACGGTCAGCTGCCAGACAAGGCTTTAACAGAACTGTGGGAGGTCTGCTGATAAGGAATCATTCCCAGATCTATTACAGGCCTCCATGATTTGCCACACACTGTAATAATACTACAGCGCCGAAGGCTTTCAAACATCTAACAATCCAGCAGCCCTGACAAGGGGATAGATGAACAAATGACCTACATTAGGGTAGAGAAGTATAGTAAAGACGCTACAGACACACATCCAGAAAGGACAACAAATTGATTAAATTGACTCTTGAAATGTACAATCAATGTAATTAAAAAACTAAAATAATGAATTAAAGACGTGTCCAAAAGTGTTCAGATTGAGCTTGCTTATCCAAAGGCTTTTACAGCTTAAGGATTTAAAAAGTAAAACACATTTCAAAGCTGAAATGAAGCAAAAATGTAAGATGAAAGGGTTGCTCTTCTAAATTAAATGTAATGGGAGTGTGCCTTCAGTGATGAGAAAAATAACCCTTTTTTATTTTTATGTGGAAAGTCATGGTTATATAGGATTTTAGTGCTGAAGATGAACATACAGTCAGATATATTGTACCACCAACTACAATAATCATGAGGCAAAGTTGCAAATGAATATACAGAGCATTTTACATCCAAATTAAAGTGGGCTGGGCATACATTTGACTTTGGTTCAGATGATACAGAATGCCGCAAAACCCATCCACCACATCCTGCACAGCAAGATTATGTTACAACTTTTCAGCCATAAAACATTGATCAGGCTATGAATTAGATCTGCCTTTCTGGTGACACATCTGACAAAATATTTTTTTTAAATACAAAAAACACTGATAAGACTGTAGTTTCATTCTGCTATCACAGTTTTATTTTGCTTTGTTGCACCTTGATCTTCCAACACAAATGTAAACAAACCTTAATTCAAACCTGACCGTGACAACTGTAAGCATGACAAATACTTCATGTTTGCTTAAGTAATTCAAAACCACAGTTCCTTCACTACACATTTATTATTAATTTTACAGTTTCCTTTGAGCATGTAGAGCTTTGCCGATGACATTAGGTGATATGATCTGTTGTGGCCTTTGGTGCCTGGCAGTCTGGCCTATGTTGTAGATCCTGAAGAGCATTTTCACATTGATTTCCCTATGGACCCAATTAAACAAGGCATAGTAGAGAGTTCCTGTTCTTGAGCGGGGCACGGGTCACATTTCGGTGGCATGCCTTGGACCTTGGTTCAGTTTCTGTGATTTTGATTCTTGATTATTTTATAACAAGGGAAATATTTCAATCTCGTTCCGATGGTGATCATGCCCAGCATTCAAAATCTTACTAAGGTCTTCAACCCATGAGTGTGTGAACCCTGTCTTAATAATTCATCTTGGTGTCTATCTGTCCATCATCATCTTGCAATGCAGCTGCATAACACGGATCAGTGCTTTTTACATTTTTTTGAATCACAGGAATATCAATCAGATGGCAATTTATACACTGAGGGGGGTTGATATACAAAGCACACTCAGGACATTGCAATAACGTGGCATGTGCTGTATCCAAACTATATTAAAAGGCACTCAAATAGCCACACCCTGTTAATGAAAGCAAAAGATGAACCAATAGTGGACCAAACATAGAACCCTGTGGAGTTCCTCTTTCAGTATATAAGCGAGATGTATCTTTCTGAATACTTTGTGCACTTATGTTCATTCGATGGATTACCCTGCAGCAGCTCAGTTGATGTGTGTTCCTCTATGTTATGTTCTCAAAGGATAGAGACTCCAGCCTGTTCTCATTTAGCCCTAATGGGGGGGGGGGGGGGGGGGGGGGGGGGGGGGGGATGGATAGGAAAGGAGGAAGCGACAATTGGCCGTGACCAATGTGAGCAGGAAACAAGCAGTGCTCTGTGCATATGTGCAGCTGGCTCTGGGACAGTTACAGTTTCAGTGCCCCCCCCCCACCAGCATGAACTGGATCCTATTATCTCTAGAAGCGAGGCCAGCAGAGCTTGATGGGTATCTTTCTTAACATTGCACTGATGAAGGCACTATTGTGCTTTAGCTGATTAAAATGAAAGATCAATCAAACCAAAAAAAACTCAAGGTACTCCTTGCTGAGTAAGTGTAAGTGAGTTATGCCAGTACTTTCAATTATTGAAAGCAGGGGCTGGTTATCAACGGGGCTTTTGTACCAACTCATCCAACTCTTGGCCTTATGAAGAGGCATTCTGTATAATCACATTGCACTTGGAAAGAGCTGGTTGCCTGCCAAGAAAAATATGGCATTCAATGCTATGAACAAATAACTGTAGCTGCTGGGTGATGAACAACATGCAGGTGATTGCAGCAGAGCCATGTGTGTGTGGCCACATTGCATTTTAAAGCATAGAACTACAAGGGGATTGAGTTGGACTCATGGGAGATGTAGTGCCGCCTCAGGCAGTGAGTGTATAGTGCTGACCTGGAATTAACTGAGGAAGCAGAATGAGGCAATACAGAGTTCCTTAACATCCTCATTTAAATGTATTGCTTCCTTAATCCTGGATTAAGTCACAGTGCAGCAATATGGATGGATAAGGAGATGTTCAGGGGATTATTTTAAAACCAATGGCTAGATAATTTCTTTCTTTTTTCAGATGGAATAAAAAGCACTCTCTCCGTGGAGAGCGGAACAAAACACTAAATATTCATGCCACATATTTCTTACCAGTCTATGTTTGGTAGAAATGACATCCTTTCACATTTAGTGAATTTCGTCATAGCTACGTATGACTTCAGAATAGAGAGATATTTTAAGGGAAATGTGTATGCTTTCCCTACATACAAAATGTATAATAGACAGTATTTAACTATTTATTTGGAGCTGCAAGAATGTATTTCAAAAAATAGAATCACTCTCTAACTTGCTGTAAATAAAGAGGAAAAGGAGAGGGTATGTAATTGTAGCTTTTTTTACACATTCATGTTGCGGCCAATTTTAGGATAAAGTCTTTGACCAAGGATACCCAAAATCTAAGCTAATTATAATTCTAAATCTTATTGCTGTGTTGCTTTATGAGTCTCTATTCAAAAATAGTTTTACCCTGTTTCTTATGGGTCTGGTCCAAACCAAATACAAAGGGATGTTTCCAGCATTAAATACCAAACTGTGGCTCCCACAGACCACTAGACTTCTGGCTTGAAGTTATACCCAGTGTTAACACTTAAAAAATCCCTATCCCTCTGCTCGATCTGACAAGATGCAAGGCATAATCATCCATAGTTAACAAATATAAACTATGTACCAGTCTGTCTTGATATGCTGTAAGATGCACACTTACGCCATGTTTCTACAACATGGTACGGCTCTGCTTAACTCAAATCCCTGTCTGCACATTGTTGCTTGTGTGGTTAAGTGTACATCATGGTTTTGTGAGGTGCCATCATGGTTTTGTAGAGTGTTTTGTGAGTAAATGAAAAAGTGTAATCCCAAAGCCATGGTCATCTTTGCTATTTACAAATCCCATGACTGAGGTGGCACTAGAAAAAGTAGCCAGTACTATCCACAACTTTTGCAAATTAATTATTGGAGTTTAGCTAAATTGTGTAAGAGTCAGTAAAATAGTATTGCTTTGGCCATGCACTGCGTCTGAACCATTGGCTTCCCATCAGTATGAGTCATATTGCCTCAGGGCATTAGCACAGCTGTTGAATCTGCCATAAACCAAAATAGTCCAGCAGTTCAACAGCATTATTTGCTTACCGCTCGATAGACAATGAATTACAAATAGAGAGCATGTGGAATAATGTTTACATATGATCACAATCTGGACTGTTTTGAGCCACACTCGTCTCAATAAGTGACTGGATTAATGCAAACTTAATGATGGCTTGACATTACGATGATACATTTCAGATGGTTTTGGAACAAGACGTCATTTTTAAAGCCTATCCAGAGGCGACCCCACTGGATTGCACTGAAGCAGTGAATGATAGCATATGTCCTTAGACTGATGAAGGCCAACTAGCTGAAATAATACTCCTGCAGTCTTGGATATTGCAGTAGAGTAGAGTATCTTTAAGGAGTCAGCAATCTTAAAGATCGATTGACTCTTAATTGTTTATGAAGGAAGCTGTGACTCACCCGGTGGAGGGAGTCATGATGCAGCCTCCGCGATCCACGGTCACCCTGCAGCCACACCCCCTCTCCGGGGTGTCATGGTTCATTCCAAAGTTGTGTCCAAGCTCGTGGGCCAGAGTGACTGCAGCCCCCAGGGGGTTGTCTGAATGGTCCTACAAAAGAAAAATATCAATCATGCAGAAAATGAACAAGCAATTGCTTCTTAATAACGTGTATCTCTTCAATTTAAGAGTCAGATTTATCAAGTATATTTCTATACTTGACATGATACAAGCAATGTGTTTTATTGCTCTGTTTTAGGAAACAATAGCTTATTAAACCAGAACTTCCTGATTACATTCTCTGAGGAAAATAATAAATAATTAAAATGTAATGGTAGCCAAATCACTGTTACCCCCCAGGACCTACTGGAAAAACATGACTCAAAATCACTGAGTGTAATTGCAAATTGCCAAGATTAAACAAACAACACTGTTGGATCTGTGCTTATCAGAGCGCTTCCTCTGCTTGAAGTTGTAGTACTGAAATGTGGAAGGAAAAGGCAGACTGCGGGCTGTCACCTTCAGCTTGCTGTGCAAACTTTGACCAAGCCAGATGTGCTGCTTTATCCACACAAAACTGGCAAAAAAGTTGAAAGAAAAACTCTGCTTGAGGACAGCTTAAAAATCACACGGCCAGCAAAGATAACAGAATAAAAAAACACACAGTGCTAGAGGATGCGCTGTGAAGATGAAGTTGTCACCGTGAAAGCTTCGTTGGTTGAGGTGCCGAGAGTTCCTGAAAGGTGTGTAAAACATGAACACGTGAAGAGGCCGGATAAATAATGTGGCGGCAGCCGCTATCAGCTCTTCGTGCATGAAGCACTGTGCATCAGAGCACCTTGTCTCTGGAGTCTTCAGTCACTGTGCATTATTCAGAAGAGCTGTACAGTCTGATGAACTGCTCTGCTGGGGGCTTTTGAAAGTAACGGTCATCAGCTGTCAGCACTTCCTGCGATCCAACTGTGCCGCCAAAAATCCATGAAAAGAAAACCCTCTAGCTCAGTTTCCAAAACACCTTGCTGACTGATGAGGCTTATGTGCTCAAGAGGGCACTACATGCCACTGTCTGCGTTCTGTTTTGCCACACCCAAGAAATGAATGTAACATTTGGGTCTGGTAAATGGATATTCCAGATGGTTCCAGAATGGATGTTTAAGATTTAACTGCTTAGAAAAATAACAATGAGACCCATAGGGGAAGTTGGCTAATGAGTTCAAAAGTACTTTGTCAGTTAGCGAGACAACTGAGACAACAGGGTTGCAGTTTGCCCACGGAAGAGTCTGCGGTTGGAGACTAATTCTTAATGTCCCTGACCTGATATATGTGGTATGTAGAGCTCTATCATAATGACCAAGTCCCCACTTTACCATCTGCGAGGACAAGAGTGAAGAACCATCTGGGGACTTGCTGTAAAGCTTACCAGCCAGCCAGACAAACAGCCACTCAGGGAAATGGAGTATAAAATAATAGCATGACTTGCGCTAATACAACATGACTTGGGCACATAGGGTTGCAGTTCTTTACTGGGTGATCATTTACGACATGCACCTACATTTTCATTCGAGGACACACAGTACCCTTGAATTCATTAATTTGTTGCACCTCATTAAGAAGCAATGGTTTCCACTCGTGTAATCGATACACGCTTTGATTTATCAGTGGAGGGTGCTATGCATACTAACTTAGCCTTCATGGAAAAAAAGTCTCAATGATGTGTGTGCCCTGTTAATACAAGTTAATATCAACTCTGGAATCCTTAGCTCAACCCTTACACAAGAGACTCAGGGGAGAAATATGAGAGTATTATGTCAGACAGGAGGGAGGGGGGAGAACCAGGCAAAGAGTGGAGGGCAGAGGGAGGGAAATGATAAAATATGTCTGGTCTACTTTCTGGAAGTCAGAGACACACCAAATATTTCTTTTGTACTCCTTTTGCTTCAGGATGGAATATTCGTTAGTGGATTTACGTACCATGACGATTCCCCCCGACTGCTCTGCTGTGCACATACTCATGATGGGTGCCATACCAATGGTGGTGCCCTGGAAATAGACCCCACTAAGGGGAAGACAACAAAGGTCATCAGATCTTTGATGCTTCAACTGTCACGGTAAACGCCCCTCGAGAGAGCAATGTTTTTATATCTGCAAAGGGCTGTCTCAAATGTTGAGTACTGCTAGGGTTTTCTCATGACTAACATGGTTTGGAAATGTTTCATTGGCTACTGACTAGGCCTGCATGCCAAATAACCTTAGGTGTTGCTTTGGGTTAAAGTTAGCACATTTTAGTTTAACATTCTAGGAAAGTGGCGAGCAGACAGACCAACAGAAAGAAAGACAAACTCATTAAAAAAAAAAGTGGTCTACATCTACATCTGATAATAACAGCTACACATTGTCATTTTACCAATAGAAAACTTTTTTTTAAAAAGATGTGTATTTTGTATGGATCTTATGAGGCTTTAACAGCATGTGAATAATTAAGACTGGTTCAGAAAGAGTTTGGAAATTAGATTTGTTTTTGTGACATCCACACTGCAAGGCACCTTTGAAGGTAGCTCAAAAGAACAGCCACAGCAAAAGTTAATATAACAAAACATCACAGTCAATTAAGCTTTGAGTTAATAAAACTCAAAGACCAATCCAAAACAACTGCATTATGCGCTCTTAATAATTTGTAAATATGATCAATTTCAAATAGTGACTTTAAGAATGCAACTATCTAGCTGAACACTACAACAGCAGATCTACCTGATTAGCTGGGCGTTGTCATGAGGCTTCTGAGGGAGCAGCTTGACCTTCCTCCAGTCTAGGAACTCATGCAAAGTGGTGAAGGGGTCCTGGGTTATCGGGCATTTGTCTACATCACTCCATACTTCCAGGCCCACCAGGGCCACACGGATATTCAGAGCCCTGTAGAACTGAAGGTTCAGGGGAGAAGGGAGACGTAGAGAGGGAAAGAGAGAGAGACATATTTCCCAGTTTAAGAGCTTTTGATCTGTCTCATAACATTTCTGTTCTTCTCTTCACTGTACTTTACTTATTGAAACACACATACTATACACAAGTCGCTTAAAAATGATGAGAGGCTCTGAACAAATCCTTAAACATTAATAAACGTGTGACTCCGTATGAATAAATCATATTTTGCTTCTGTTTTATTAAACCACCACCCACGGAATGTATTATTGCAGCGGCCTCTTCACAACATTTCTCAGTCGAGTTATGGAATTGATCGTCCATTCATAATCCAATCAGCCTCTGTTCGCAGGTCGGTTAATTCTCAGCAGGCTTGATGTGACCTCTAATAAATCAGACGCTTAAACCACATCCCCTCTGTTGATTTGATTGTTACCTTGTCCACGTAATTGGCGATCTCAGCCAGCCGCTGCTTGACCTTCTCCATGTCCTTGCCTTGCTTCTGAAACTGAACAACACAAGTAGACAGAGTAAAGCAAGGAGAAAGAGAGGTGATCCACCCTCTTGAATGTTTATTTCCATCAAAGAAATTATTTAGGAAGCATATCAACACTGCATCGGATATCAACCCTGCACCAGCTTTGGAAATGTCTTCACAGGGTGTCGTGTTGATTCCACTGCAGCTGCTATCATCAAAGGGCTCCTGAGTGGAGCTTCGGCTTAAGAGATAACCTCAACCACCTTGTCTTTTATCCAGCATTCATTCACTTTCTGTGGCTCTGAAGCTTGTGACACTTTCTTCTCTTTGCCCTCTCTAAGATCTTATGGTTGAGGTTTTAGATTTGAATGGAATGGTTCATTGGTCAAATAATGTATAAGGGAGCTGGACAGTCAATCAATATGAGTAAGTTGACACATTAAAGGCGGAACAATGGAAAGATTTCAGTCATCTTATATATGTCTCAAGTGGAATGTGGGGCAGCTAAGCAGGCGACCTCTGAGCTTTTTAGCTGAGGATAGGGCTGGAGACGGTGAATAGGTCAGGAAGGATCGACTTCTGCTTACCTCTCTGTTGTCAGCGACAATGATCAGCTCCACATACTTGGTCGTAGTCTGGACGTGGCGTTTATGCTGCGTGGGTGAGTGAAAGGACAATAGGTGGTGATGAGGCAAGAATGAGCAATAAATTGGAGAGGGAATCGAGTGTGGTAATGACAAAGTGATAAACCAAGAGATGAAGCGAGATAAAGATGAAGAGAGAGAACAGAGAAAGAAGAAGGACGTTAGGAGGACACACTTAACCTCAGCTTTCTAGAAAGGGCGGCTTAGATTTAGCAGGTGGCCACTTGATACACACCTTCCACTCCACACTTAAGGCGGCAAACACAACAATCAGTACAAAGCAATCTGATATGCCTCACGGTGACCCAATAAGGTCACAGGTAACTCTGTCAACACAAATAAATCACTGTTTTTAGACAATGGTGCCTGCACTGTAGGCATTAACAGTATAATCCCCCGGGCTTTTCTTTCTAAAATTAAAAGAGCATGTGACGGGCTAAGTATTGATTTATTTTACAACTGTACAATGATTTTACCAACACACCAAGACAGCGGAGTAGGGCTGATGAGAATGATATCCACATTTAAGAAGGCAGGTTCACACTTTTCTCAAATGGTAAAAGGTGTTCAAATATATTATTATTTGTTATTGTATATTTGTGTGGTCAAGGATCACAGTCAAAACTTTGAACAAAGAAGGAAGAATCAAACACTGTCATTATTAGGGCAGAAGAGAAAAAGTAGAAGAGGGAAAAATTGATGTCTGAACACACCAACGAAAAGAAACAACATTGTGATCCCTAGAGCTATAAGTCTAGCTTGGCTGAAAATATGATGACTGAATAAAAGACACACATTTTCATAAAAGAAGTTAAGGACAAAAAGAAAACACGAACATGATGATTATTTTGAGGCTCTTCCAAACCAAGGCAAATAACTCCTGTCCATGGGGCAGACGTTGCTCTCATGTTTCAGTTTTTCCACTCTCTCACACACACACACACACACACACACACACACACACACACACACACACACACACACACACACACACACACACACACACACACACACACACACACACACACACACACACACACACACACACACACACACACACAGATCCTATACTATCCTGCTGGCTGAGTGTTCTGCTATCACACTATGGCCCACTTTCAACCTGAGCCTCTATATCCGTGCTGGCCTGGCAGCCTGGATCCTCTCTGCTCTTATCTGCCTCCTCCATAGATAAGCTAGGATGGGCCAGTGTGCTCCAAATGCACGCTATGGTGAAATCTCCAGGAGGCCACTGGAGAGGGGACACACACACGGACACTGTGTTCAATCAACTCATTGAAGAGCATGACTGTTTGTGAACTAATTCAGATTAATCAGAAGTAAACATGACTTATTTCACATGACGTTTTATTATTCGTCTCTCTATAAAAGTAAAAATGAAATTGGTTTCTGGATCCAATTGAGTAGATGTGTATAAATAAAATCACCTACTAATATATTCAAATATTTAACGGCTTCCCTTTTACATAAATGGACCAAATGTTCTCCCTTCTACTTCCCTCAGTTCCTGTTTCCACTCCACTGCTGCTTCAATATCAGAGAATTAAGGTGAAGAAAGAGGCTGGTTTTCTTTTACAATTTATATGACAAAGAGAATTTAAGAACGAAGGCCAGCTTACCAACCTGAAAGCTTTCAAGCACATTACCTTCATTAAGCAAATGGAGCTGGTTCAGGTGTGGGTGAAGATAAAAACGGTATAATGCATCTTTTTTTTAAATATTTTTTGGGGGCTTTTTGCCTTTAATCGGATAGGACAGTGGAGAGTGAGAGGAAAGTAGGAGAGAGATTCGGGGTAGGGATCCTGAAGGGCCACGGGTCGGGAATCGAACCCGGGTCACTGGCATACGGTGCAGGTGCCCCAGCCAGTTGCGCCACGGCCAATGCATCTTTGTGATTAGATTCTACTCCACGGCAAGTTCAGGCTGCAACGATTAGTCAACTAATAGATGAGTCCAATGAAAGAAAAATAATTGAAGAAATGAAAGAAAATACCGTTTTCAGCCTCTCAAATGTAAGGATTTCCTGCTTTTCTCTGTTATGGGGAGTTAATGGATAATAAAAACATTGGTGACTTGCAGCTCTATATGTGTAGTTCTCCTATATTGTATTTAACCCTTTCCCAAAATGTAATGTTCTGTTTAGGCTTGACGCCAATAGAGATTTGCAGCTACTCATGCTGTTGATGTGCAGGTCCTGAAAGCTAGCCATCATATCTCTCTCTTCCCTTCTCTACCCCATCTGACTGTAATCATCCAGGCGGCACTCTGCCAGCTCGCCTCTGTATCTTTAGACACTCAAGCAGGGCACAGCGCAGCTTATCAAAGCAGCAGCAGTACACCTCGGTGCCCTCTTGTTAGGAGGTGAGTTTGCTTGTATGCCACCAAGTACAGAAAACCAGACTTTAAATTCACACTTTTCTGTGTACCTTAGCGCTGCTACTAACAAAGCCTTTTGCTCCTCGGGTAAGAAGAAGTGACCATTTTTCAAAAATAATTCCATGTCTATTTTATATGTTTTCACTTTTGTAATCACCTGTGGGATTACTGTGTGTGTCAACCTCCCTTAAAAGCAGCATCTGTCTTCACTTAGAGATGTTTTCCTTTCTAACTCTGGCATCTTTTGCTGGGTTAGGAGGGGTAGGGACATGCTATTTCAAACAAATGAAATGCGATCTGATAAAACATATTAAAGTATAATGAATAAACCCTTATGAGTTATAATCAAATCATCTTTTTCACACTGGTTTAAATTAGCAATATGATCCCACTTGTGTCACCTATTCCCCCTCTGTCTCTGTCTTTAAAACCCTCTGCATTGTGCTGTTGTCAGAATTGTTTTGCTTTGCAGCCCTCTAACCAAAAAATAAAAATGCTGGTCATTAAAGCCAGTTTTATATTCATCAACAGGAATCAACAACTGCAGTTAAACATCAGAAAATCCAGATCACTTCATGAATAAATAAACCCAACAATGTTATGTTTTAGCCAGCAAAGCCATGTGTTTGGCCTGCTTTCTAAAACAACACTCAATCTCAATACAACCTTAATGAAATGATTAAACAATTGCGAGAATAAAAATCAGATTTAAGAAAATGGAAAGTCCCTCACATTTACGCTGCATCACAATTATGGAATGTGTGCTTTTCCTCCTTGTTGGACATCTGTTTCATCTTTTACACCACCTATCTGTGTGTCTGTTGTGTTGACCTGATAAATAAACCATGTATATCCACTCTTGCCGTCCTTCACCAGTCAGATAGAGATCACTGGAGTCTGTGTTTTCCACTTATCAGCGCTCGTCATCTTTAAAGGCCTGTTCCCTCTGAAGATAAAGAGGCTCTATGATCATGGCTCTTATGATTTATCCCTCTGCTCACTGGCAAAGTAAGGAGCTGAGTGTATGACGTGGATCGGGTGGGGTTTTTCTAAAAAGCAATCTGTTTAATTCTGGATGGACGGGTCCTGCTGAAGCCGTGATGTACAAGCCCGATCTTGCTTTCAGAGCAAATGGTGACACTTAGCAGCCGATGCACTCTCCACAGGCGTTTATCAACCTGGGCTCAACGTATACTCCGTCACTAATGGACAATGTTAGATCAGATGGAAAGAAAGAGTGAATTCTTCAACAAGTAGTAGCTTCTAAAATATATAAGAGACCACTTACCAATATCTACATTGCAAATGATCTCTCAAAAAGGGTTAAGGTGAGCAATCTTTCAAATTGTGTGCAGATGGAATTGAATTATTTGCTCCAACTATAACAGTACACTCAGTACAGTACAAATCTTTGCCAGGTGTGTCTTTTATCTTTCCCTCCCTCCCAAACTAAGAAGAGTTGAATCCCTCTCAATTGTCTTGTTTTTAACCTAGCCAATATGTCTATGCTAAACAAAACATAAGTTGATCATTTAAATCACCTATGTCAGGTAAAGACACAGTGAGGAGTAAATGAACATATAAAACAGGCAATACAAAAATTGGGAATCACCGCAACAAAGGTCCATGAGCATTCAATCACTATTTTCCACCGTAGCTGGTTAATTCAAGATGTTCTGCACCACAGCATTTTCATAGCACAGTGGGTTTGAGACTACAAATTCAACTTTTGAATGGAAGTCACAGCGAAAGGCTGAATGAACGGGCATACAAGGCCTAATTAGTTATTAAATATTCTGGAGACTAAAAAAGTGCTAATTGGAAAATATAACGTTTTTCAACATGCCACCCTCACAAGGTTGAATAATAAAAATAAATGGATTACACCTGGTTCACTTTGTAGATAACTCACAAGAAAACTCTTTTTATCAGAATGAGTAACTCTTAATCTCTCCCGCCTCCAGTCGATTAAAGGTTCCTCTGAGCTGACTTTGCATTATAGTGACTTACTACAATATAAAAAACAATGAATCTTCGAGGAAAATGCTAACATGATCAGAATAAAAAAGCTCAGTTTAGGGTATAGAGATATAGGGTTTAGAATGTTTTCCAGTGCATTCTCCTTAGTGGACCATTTGGACCTGTTGAAGTGGCTTCACAATTGACAGGCCTTAGAAATATATGATCCCTTTGTTCTACCTAAGAGTGCTTAAAGAACATGTTTTCTAAGTAGTAAACTTTGGTGATTTGCTGACTATGAGCTATGAAGTAGTTATAAAAGCATAAAATGCCAAAAATACGGCTGAAATCTTGCAGACAGAACTTTCTTTCAAATCGTCAGTTTACCGGTGATAAAATAGAGACAGTTTAATGATCCTTACCCTTGTGCTGAAAGCCCTGAACGGACTGCTGTCTGCATGTTCAATGGGGTAGGATATGTTGAAATCATGGCCACAGGTGCCAGGAGCAAAATTGAGGTGTTCAGCTGTGTAGATCCAGTGAGTCCCATCGGAGTGATCAGCAGATGGTTCCACTACATAGGATTTGCCTTCAAGAGTTATGAAACCCCTGCAGAGCAAGGAAAGGTGTGACAATGTGAATTCTGTTCATGTTTTCAGAATTCAAACACTAGTATTGTGCTCAAACATATCAGATGTGTAGCAAATAATAATGTTAAGCTAACCTGGCTGAAACAGAAGTAACATTGGAGTATGTGTGACTAAAGATGGTACATCATTGTGATGAATGCAGTCTTATATATAGAGTATAATATCTTAGATTCCCATTGTTTCCTCTTCCTTCATTTTTCTCATGGTTTAACATTGGCCTTTCTAATTTAAATTGACATCCTCATGCAGAGAATCTGGATAAACTCTGAGATTCTCACGGACCTTCAATATTCACAACCAAATGAACTCACACTAACCCCCCTCACCCCAAAGACAGCCTGAGCACTGCCAACTTTAAACCAAATACAATTTGTCTCTGTGAGCCAGGCAATGTGCAGCTCTGTCAAAAACAATTATATGCATATATTATTGTGCTCACAGGTTATAGAAAAACGGAAATAGATAAATACATATCAAAAACAAAGGGCAACAGCGAGGGCTTTACAATCAGGCGATTCATCCGTAGATGGTGTAGAAGTTTGGCTGGTTTCTGATAACATTCCTGATGGTGTCCAATGATATTACTGCAATCATTACTCCTGTTTGACATCTGCAAACAGTGTTTCCAACACTTAAATTCCTTACTTTTCTAAAGCCTAACAATATCTCAACTTTACTGCTTTTCAACAGTATATAAAGACTGACATCTCAACGTATTAATGTAGCAAAATTCATTATTTATTGGGTTCTGCCGACACGCCAGTTGTACACTTGGGACTTATGACTTGGCCTCCAGTCAGACTAAAAGCATAATTTCTGTTTATTACAACCCTGGATTGGATATTCATAGATTTGGTGACAGTTTTAATGGTTTTGATGTCATTGTATTGATCAAAAATAATTGTTGTGAGACGTTGTAAACAACAATTTGGAGATAAACTGAAAAATTAGTTCCAGAGATGGTGTTAATAATTACTTCTTGTACAGAAAAAAATAATGCATGAATGGCAAGTATATGGGCTGTCACAAATACATCACAAAAGCACTAGACCACTGTTTTTTCTGTGACAAAAATAAGTAAATGTCTGACAGACTTACTTCAAACCAGTGCAGGTACTGAGACTGACGTCCGAATTGACATGTCCCTCCACCTCACCATGGTAGTAGCAGTTTGCCTGTAGGAGCACAGACAAAACGTTTTTCAGTATTTAAAATTCAGGACGAAAGAGATGGGACCACCGGTGTGAGACTAAAGAGCTGTACCCCCTAATCACTGTGAAATATGACCAGATTAACTCTTTTGTTGCTAGAAAGCAGCTATTCACTTTCCCACAGGCTGAAGATGGTTGAAATCTGTGCAGCGTTTCATATTTCCCAGCACAATTTTTGCATGCTGCTGCATTTCCCAGGTACCCGCTTTCAAGGACCACCTGTCAAGCTGCAAAAGGGAGTAACGAAAGTAAATGCAGCCCATGTTTATTGAACCAGGCCTGGCAGCGAGAGGGTGGGGAGGAAGCGTCTGGTTTAGAGTGAAAACAGCCTTTCTGCTGCAGTTACACAGCCTTGCTCAGGTGAGGTCTAACCAACCCTTTTGCCACCCTGTTCCTGAAAACAAGGAAATGAGTTTTACACCCCTCTAAATATAGAGTGCAGGCAGTAAATTTAAATGTCCAGCCCAATGCAAGGTGGCTAACCTCGAGAAACTGCTTGTTTCGCATGTTCAGAGTCTAAATGAGTTTCTGGTGTTAAAGGGGATCCTTTCCTATTGTTGCATCACAGCACTTTTTCACAGTGATTCTGCAATTAAACCACAATTATCCAATTCTTTGGGGTTCGGGATAAAAGGCAAATTCTGGATCTATTATTGAATGCATTTATTGAAGCTGAATCTTTAAGAAAGCCACACACTTAACAGACCAGAGAGTGATTTCCTGGACCTAAATTCTTTGGATTGCCAGAAACATGACCCCCAAGGAATGCTTAATGTCTGCTGGATGTGTACTTTGTTTGTTAAGGCTGTACATTTGCAGTACAGTGATAATATGTCAATGTTTCTACAAAAAAACAACATTAATACTGCTTTGAGAACAACAGAAACTATACAAAGAACTAAAACATACTTTTTGTTGCACAACTTAAAGTGTAGAAATATGACTAATAAGACCAAAATGGACTGGAAAGACATTATATCAGTAAACATAATCTATGCAGCACTAATGTTTCTCCCCAAACATATTTGGTAATACATTAAAGAGTCATATAAACAGGATTTATTTAAGAGAAACATGGATTAGCTATCAAAACAAAAACCTACCGCCCAAAGGACAATATCTTATTTAGAGGACATTGAAGATACATACCCTAAGCCTTGAGAGCCTTGTCTGTTTGGCTACTTTCCATATCTCTACCTGGAGGTGCACTGAAAGAGACTCATCCATTATGGCAAGGTAAAAGGCAAAGAAAGGACAGCCCAATACATGAAATATGAAATTTTAGTGGAGCAGGGCTGGATTTAGTGTGCTGCGTTAATGCTACCACCTCATGTTTCTTTGATGAGATCATGACTGTGATGCATCGAATATGAAAGATATGAATAGACTTTTTGTTTCGGCAGAAAGAAATGAGAAAGGAAAGTGCTTACGCCTTCATATCTGGAATAAGAAAGATTAATAACTAATACCCAGATTATTGTAGGAGGCAAGGTCGGGTGTGAACATCACATTGTTTATCATACTGCATGTATTATTCTAAGTTAACGCTCTAATAACCATGCTAGTGATTCATATTCCCCGTAGTGCTTGTTACAGCACACAGCACTCATTTATTGCATTGTATGTGGACTTCAGCGAGGAAGGGAGAGGACGAAAACCGACAGATAGAACCGAGGGAGGGCTGACTCACGCTGAAGTCAATCTCAACAGTACCTTACCTTTGACACAAAACTGAACCCTCCAGATACTTGCCCAGATCACTGTATCAGTCTCCTCCCTGCAGGCAGGATAAATAAATTAACTGTGGATCAGCCTCAAAAGGCCTGGCCGTTTCCAGTTAAAAAGACCCTCCCCGGTTGTGGTCATGAGAGAGGAATGAGAAGAAGGACGAAGGTCAAAAGATGCCTGTTAGTTCCCAAGATGTTGAGACACTGAGTAGGTAGATACTGGCAGCTAGCCTTCGGTGGTCCATGCTGTTTTTAATCCGCCCATCCATCATGTGCAAAACAGGTGCTCAGAAGATAATGGCTAGGAAATTAATTGATGCAAACAAGGCATAAATGACACTCAAGGATACGCTGCTCTCCTTTGACATCATTACTTTGGATATTTGGGCTGTTTATCAACGAAAAATCAATCAATATAAAAGGCAAAATCTTGGGCTATTGGAAATTGTGATAGCATTTTTCACAAACACCAAATATTCTAAGGACTTAGTGATTAATCTATCTTGATAATGAAGCCCCTACACCAATTATTCCATCCAACCCTCCATTGATGCCATGTGCCAGCTATGGCCTCTCAGTGTCTCCTAAAGTTGACCCTCCTCAACTCCTTCTTTGTCTTTGTCCTTTGGATTGCCGGTAATTCTGATGAGCGACAGAGCCAAGCCACTGATGGCACCAGCTCTGGTCTCACTGCAGTCTCAAGAGGAAAGAATTGTTCATTTCACTGTGTGGGCTGGCTATTATTGAATTATATTAATCTCTCTTTTGTGAATTTTGAGCATAAGTAGGCCAGGCGTTTTGTACACAGACCTTGCAGTCTATTAATATTCTTTCTGGAGATCTTAACAAAAAATTGACGTATAATTTCTCTCCAAACAGCAGATGATCAAATCAGTGAAATCAGGGAAGCAGGTGGAAGCTTTGAGGCGTAGAAAGTGTTCCACATGCTGCTGCCACATCATTCTCATTCATTACAGTGTGCTGTACACATAGTTTCCTAATAATCTTGCTGTTCTGTAACCTCGAAAATTCATGGAACATTTATGGAAGCATGAAATATGTTTTCAAAGACCCATTGTATTTGAACGCTGAACAGATGAGCTATATTTATTCCAAGCAAATCACAGGAAATTATAAGACCAAAGCTCTTGTAAGGTTGGAGAAACAGGATATAAATGAAGTATAATATATCATTAATAACCTCATAAACTGCACAAAAGAGAATATATTTGAAAGTTATGCATTAGAAAATCTGACGTTGCATTCAATTTTATCCTCTTATCTCAGTTTTATACGCACGAGTCTCATGATGCAATGATGGGTGCTTAATATTTTAGACTAAGTGTGACTTCTGAAGTGCACTTAGATGTTCACTAGTTCAATGTATTCGTGCAAAGCTGCATTACAGAGCATTTTTTGAGATGGTTTGAAGTCCATCCATTATAAAACACTTGAGCCGCTTCCTAAAACGGAGTTGGTTCTCTGACCTCTGTCCGCCTTTTATTTCATCAAATATGAATATACTTCCTTATACGCAAGACTAACCAATTCCTGGCGGTTTTCAAAAGTGGGTCTAACTGTGATATACATTTTTTATTACTTCCTTGCTGACCTTAACAAAAGCACAATGGAGTAGAACCCGACAGGAAGTACGGGTCCACAGCAGCCCGACATCCATAGGAGCTGCTGGGTGGGTAATGAAGAGAAGTGTCAGCTTCAATAAAGAAACAGGAAATAAAAGGTTGCTAACATACCGTGAAGTTGTCCGAGCCGGTGACTGCAATGCCATCTTCTAGGTAATGGGTTTCTGTATAGTTACTTGCAAACAGCCCCCTAGAAAGAATAAACAAAGAAAACAAACACAAATTACCCTCTGGGGCTTCATCCTGAGAAGATCAATCACTATGTCTTAGGCCAGACTTGCATGAACAATAAACAGTTTGATGTGATTTAAAATGTAACCCTGCTTTAGTATAGATTGAGTTGAAGCACCTGTAGGCTAAGAAACAAATTAGATTTTTTTTTAAAGACTGCTGTTATATTTGCTGTTTACTTTCACACCATATGCAAGCACCAAAAAGAAGCATTCAATATCAATCCATAACTCATTCCATGTGTTACGGAAGAACAGTTATTAGCTCACACATTACAGACAATGAGCAGATGGACACAATAGAGTTATCTGATAAAGGCGAGAACGAGGAGATTATGTTGACAGGAAAGCAGTGAAGGAGTCATTTTTAGTTACAGTCGGGAATCAATAACACTACAAAGTGATTCTCTGAGGTTACCAAGCGATCCATTTACAGTTTATATCTAGAAAGCTCAATAAATCAACACAACGAAACTCTGCTGCAGGCAAACAGAGGCATTTTGCACTGCTCTCTTTCTTCCTATTCACGGGTCACTACCATGTAGGCCAGGAAAGATTACAGCAATACCTTGGTAATGATACCTCCTGCCTGCTCATTTGTCTTCATCAAAGCAAACTCAATTTTGTTATCTCTACTTCACAATTAAAGGTTTCCGCTAGCAAGGTGTTTTCCTAAGCAAAGCCTCCCTGTAGCCGTATGGTGTTGGTACTCCTGGATGTGTAAAAGCACGTCTTCAATATATTAGGATATATGCAGCATAAAGCCCTTTGTGTTAGCACAGTCTTAAATATTGGCATGAAGAATGGTAAAAGAAGAAATGCTACTAAGAGATACAACATGGCAAACAGATTATTAGAAAATAGGCCATTATGAAATGTGGTAATTCTTCTAATGGTACTTTCATGTTCATGTCTTGAGACAAGGTCCCACTTACTTGTTGATTACAAGCTATACGTCACATCTAATGACCATCATAAGGGAGTTGCTAAGTTTAGTTGTTATTAATTGTACTGATAAAACAAACAAGTTAGACATTGTGTACATCATTTATTCGTCAAACTGTTCTTTTCTATGGTCAATAATGAACCTTTTTAATATTTAGTCTCAAAACAAAATGCATTTACAACTCTCTGACTCAGTGAATTATACAACTTTTTTTTCCGATGTTAGTTGTGTGGCGATGAGTCACGAACAGAATCCTTTAATACTGATTTATATCAGTACACTAAAACTGGTGTCCTCACGAAAGGCAAACTACAAACCTTTCAGAGGTCCTGAGCTTTTAAGACTTTTAGTTGATTTATTATTGACACTCAAAAGATTGATTTTGGTATACCACATACAGTAACTGCCGAACTGTGCTGACATGTCACCTCAATGACAATGAAGACTCTTTATCAAAGCAATGATGGCTGCCCTTTTTTTCCCCTATAGTTGTTACCAATAACTGCTCTATTGTCTGACAAAAGGAAGGACGCTGGAAGAGGAATAACTGCATAAATAGATCAACAAATAAACTGAGGTCCAAAACAGCTATGTCGACCCCCTGCTGGGCAGATTATTGCAGCATTTGCATGTGTATTTGTGTTCATGATTTGTATAAGTGAGGATGAGTGTCCATGTATTGTACATACAGGGAGTGCATGTACAGTAATAAACTACAGGACACCAGCAGATGGTTGGCTGGTCCTAATCCACAGCAGAGGAACAAACCTCAGCAGGCAGCTGGATTCTCTTACTGACCTCACCACTGACAACCCAGCTGGGAGTGTCAGCTGTAACAACCTGGGGAGGGGGGTTATTTTGTTTGGGAGCTGTCGGCATGAGATACAATACTTCCCCACCCTCTAGAGCAGAGCCAAAGAGCTGGTAATAATCATTGGATCAAAGCGAAGCCAAAGAAGAGAGAGCGCCAAATAAAATGATGTGTTTCTTCAGTCTTAATTAGGTCTGCACTCTCAGTTGGACAGTCAACCTCAACATCTGCCCACAAAGGACAATCCAGTGTGGTGATTGTGTTTGCTTCACTGCTTGCCTGTAACAATCTGGGAGAGTCTGGGAATGAAAAATGAAAACATGTTGCAGACACATGGAACCAAGAAATGTCACCTTAGTCCACCTGAGTGAGGTACTCTTGCACCGTTAGCAATGGTACATGATGAAGATAACTAATATTCCCTTTCTTCATTGTTATTTGCACTTTCTCCAATTTCTTATAGACAGGGCCTTCACTGACATCTCAGAAATAGGACTGAGTGGCCAGATGTGTCATACAGATGACTGATCTAAATGGGAAGCCAGTGGTACTTAATGAGAGGTCTCTCACTACCATTCTTTTTTGGTAAGCTATACGCCTGCCTGAACTTAACTAAGGTTAACTTAGAGCTAGCATTCCTTGGCTGCTTACTCACATGGTGAGTAGCTTCACAGCACGGGCTGTAATTGGTGCCAAGATTCACAGTTTCCTGGCAACAGCAGTTAACCTCTGTGCGTAATTACTAAAGTATGTCCACCATCAATTACCTTGGAGGTGGTTTAAGAGTACATTTTTAATGTTTAGTATGAACAGAAGGGAGAACCTAATAAAGTGTTATATCGGTGCTTGGCTATTGCTTTCAGACCCCTCAGTCCCTAAATAGGCTAGAACATGACAAACTACACAAATTAGAGTTGCAATCTGCACTACACACATGCAATTAAGCACAGTGCAGGGGTACCAGTTATATTATTTAGACAAGGGTTGAAACAAATGAACAGAAAACCTTTGAATGCATGTAACCTATCTGACAACACCTGTACGTTCATCCCATCTCATCGAAGTGTTGAACCAATACATCATGTTTCTAATTCCACAAACCAACCGCCCGCGTGACAGCAGCGGCTCAATGTTTATCAATCAGGCGGAAGTTAATGAGGCATGTAAAAAGGGGGGGATTGGGGGTTGTGCCTCCCATTTAAAATGCATCACACATGAGACAAGCCTACAACAATGCTCCGTCTGACTGACAGGAAGTTAGCATCAGGTAGGGACACCAAGAATCAACAAGAAGATGCAACATTCCCGCTGTTACAGCCGAGTGTTAGTGCCGAAAGTAGGAAACATGACAGGCATGGTCTTAAAGCTCTGACAGAGAAATATGTTTTAACTCCTCTACATTTGTCAGACAGGTACAATACTGTACATTAGTTGTGTTTATGCTTTGCCGTCTCCTGGCTAAAATAGACAAAACATCTTATGAAAGAAAATATGTTGGATTTTCCTGTGAGTAGATTTTTTCAAATGCAGACAGAAAGACAATGAATACACTTCAAGCTAATCCTGAATGCCGGCTATTAAATGCCACTTCTTTCCTTCCTGCATTAAATTAATCGCATTTTCCTGTTGTATCTGTTCAACATTGTCAGCCTCTTCTGTCTGTCTTTGTATAGGGAAATAACACAGGGAATTGCACAATGTCTATCTAAATGGAATATATTTAAAAATGTCAAAGCTTACTCTGCAAACACAATCCCTGTTGTGAACATTCTAATTCAGAAAATACAACCAAGCCAATCCCAGGACACTTAGCTCATTGGTGTTTTATGATCAGATTCCATCATTTTCCTCGCATGTGGTCTTAATGGCAAGTGTTTGCGCTGCTTCTATGCGAGTAAAGCAAATTTTGTGGTGTGTGAGCTATATTAATTGCAACAGGCTTGATGAATTGCAGTTGGTGCCTAATCAATCAAAGGCAAACAGGAGGTCTTATTTGTAGGCGAGTGCTGCGTATGACCTACTGTAGAAAGAAACGTCCTTTACAGCTTTTATATGCTAATGTTCATTGAGTTTCCATTGATTATGAAATAATTGTACATCCATTCTTTTTTTAGGCGACTTAAAACGATACGACACCAAAGCATTCAGACATACATATCTAGAGCTTTCACGATTGAACAAATCTCGAGGAAACAACAAATGGTTGAATTTATTAAACAACAGGTCAAAAAGATAAATAAATACCATGTCTCCTTGCTCATGCTGGATCATTTTTATTTGGTGGAATATACAAAACTCATTTTTCAGTCAGTAGTCACAAATGGGTTTTCAACTTCAAGCTCTACAAGACTCCCCCTTTTTCTCCACATGAAGTATCCAATTCAGCGATAAGAAAAACTGAGCATAGAAAGGATATGTTAACACGATCTGTGACAATAGTTAGAAGTATTTATGGCAGTAAAGGTCCATAGGGACTTGGCTTGGGAAACGGAAGGTCACCTGTTCAAGTCCCCAAAAGACCAAGTGCTACCGAGGTGCTCCTAACACTGGGATGGGTTAAAGGCAGAATGTAAATTTCCCCTCTGTGGGACGATTAAGGGTTCCTTCTTCTATTTTATAAAGAACATTAACTTCCTTTTAGATGAAGTGAATATCCTTAAGTGACTTGTTCTGACCAGTTCATTGACACACCAGCCTTTTTTTACCATGGTTGGAATACAAGCTGTATCAACTTGCAGCGATTTCACAGTCACAGGTTTGGATATGTCTCGTTAAACTCAGACGACCTAATCAGGGACTTCTGGACAAATCCTGCAGTTAACTATGATAAATGAGAAACCAGGCATTAGGCCTCTGCAGAGCAAGTAGCTCTGTAGCATTTGTAAGCCCTGTGCTATATAAAAAGTTATTTAGAACAGATGTAAATATAAACATTTAGAGCAGATGAAATCACCATCAAAGAAAGACGTTTCTCGTAAAACCTAATCTATGAGCTCCAATTAGTACATTACATTTCAGTGGAGAGACCCGTGAGGCAATGTGGTAGTGATAATTTCCCTTTTCTTTTTTTGTGGTAAGTTTAAAAAAAACCAGCTCTGTGCGGAAAAGTGGGATCATGTGCATGAAACCTACAATGGTGCAAACCCCCGAGCGAAAAAAAATACTTGTGTCAGTAACATTCTTTTTCCAGGCGCAAGAGAAGAGGGCCAGTCTTCCTGGCTGTGATCTGTCTGACATCAGGCAGTGTTGCAGGCCAGTGCCAAGTAGAGCAGAGAAGCAGAATTCCCCCTGCTTACCCTGAGCTCAATGCAACTCCCGGTCTTCACCAAGCATGTCATGAACAGAGCTGTTAGAGCATGCCAGCCAATGATTTCGGCTCAGGGAGTGGGGAAGAAGGGGGGAAAAAAGAGTAGAAAGTCAAGGCAGATGGTTTTGACTTTATAAGCTGTCACGTTTGGTAGAGAGCTAACATGGTGCTTGCTGGCGCCCATCAAGCTACGTCCAACATGACGAGGTAGAAACACAAAAAAATGTGGTCTTTGGCTTCTGTCAAGAAAGCTAACTGTGTTGAAAATGGAAGAAATGAAAGCTTCTCATATTTTTACCATGACAGCCTCATTATGATTCTTTACACCTGCGTGGCTTCCTGGGGTGGTTAATTGGGCAGCGAGATGGTCAAACACAATAGTCATTAGTAGCAGTGGCACGCAATTATCACAGTTACTGTCACCGCAAGATTGATGTGGTTAAGCCCAGGCATGCCCCGTGAAATCAATAAAGTGTCATCTCAGTGCAATGTCTGCCTGATGGATGACTCCACAGGATCCCAATTACAGAGACTGGGTGATGAATACCCCCCAAACAACGGGTAAGATGAGCGGAATTAGGACAGAAATGCAACACTAATCTTTGATAAAGTTTGAAGATAATGAGGCCGTGAATACTGAGATACACAAGCATGTTAACTAAACAATCTAAGTAATGATTGATATAGTGCAGTGTATATGTCAAAGTGCACAAAGTATACCCGTCATGGTCTGCTTTTGGAATGTTGAGGCTATAGGCAGTCCAATTGAAAGCTGCCGCGAGGAGTTAAATACGGGAAGATAAACACCTTGACACACTCAAACAATTGCTCCACTCCTTCCGTTTCGTTTGAACATTTATTGTAGAAAAAACAAGCGAAAATAAAATCTATCCAAGTGCTTCAATCACTGATGTTTTAGAATATTGCAGTGGAAAACTTTTGCCAGTTTCTGTATAATTTGCAGTCAATAGAAGGTTTCTAACCCCCTTTATTTTCCATACAAAACCACACTGAGCAGGTGAGTGCAGCCAGGTTAAACAACCACTTACTCCGCCCCAAGCTCCAGTGCACGCCCACTACCAATAATATGTAAAAAATACCACACAATAAATAGAAACACATAAACCCCAAATCTTGCTCCTACATTGAGATAAAATAGATTTGTATACTGTACAGTAACTGGATGGCTACATTTGGGTCACCACTTAAACAACTGTGCAGTTAAAAATGATTGAGCAGTTTGATCAGATCACTGAGAAGAGAGAAAGCCCAGAGAAAGCCGATAAGTGATGCTGGCAACCTCACATCTCCATGAATAAGTGTAAAGTATGTCCCAACAAAGACAATCATTGAATTGATTGTATGTTTGGCTTAAAAAGGCCTATGTTTGTGTTTCACTTGGAGGGAGCACTTGGGGTTGCAAAAATAACGACTTTTTAAGTAGAAAAGGTGAAAGTGGAGTGATACTGTTAAACCAGTTCAAAAGCGCAGGAGTTGAGAGTAGATGGTGCATGAATGGTAACCACAACCACAATGTTAACGCAGCAGATTGACTTGCTTTACCCTAATGAGACCAAGTAAGACCAGAAGAAGCTCATTAATTGTTTTGAAATGGCCACATGGCCTATTTATGTGAGGCACATTCAAACGTGTCATTTATCAATGGAGACTTGTTTTTCTCTCAGTTGAATCCTGTGTCACACGAAGCACACATGTTGCTGCCTTACCACATAATGGAAACACTCTGTCTGTTGCTGAACCACATTTCAGCGTGGAGAGATACATAGTCCAGCCATTCCAAACTGACAGGCATGATGATCACTTAATACAAAAATAAATGGCAATGTTTATGTAGCTTCTAAGTTGTTGGTTTTACAACGTATCTGTGGTGCGTATTAGAATAGCACAATAGCCTAACTATAACCAGTCTCAAACAGGATAACTACAGGAAAAGTGAAACACTGAGTCAGATTTCTTTCCAAATAATTGTTCCCCTCTTTTGTTTCTTTGCCTGTTGACACTTTCCAACTGTGACATCAAGTTACATCTGGCTATAATGTGTGTGGCTTACGTCACAGTATTTGTCACCCAAAGGCATGCTGGCACATGCCACATGTGATAAATAGTGTCTATGAGAAACTAGCAAACCATAACCTGCTCATGTTGGGTTTACAGCAGGGCAAGTCTCTTTCATTTCTTCTAAAAAGAACATCAATACCACTTTATTGCTCATGATGTCACGATCCCCAAGGGCAAGGGAAATGTAATCACTGTGACTAATCAAAGGCAGTTGATGGGCACAGTATGAACTCTAAATTCTCCAGGTCAAGTGGAATACGAACCTAAATATGTCTTACGCTTGAAATTAGACAACTGATACTAATTATATCTAAATTTTAGAAAAACAAACAAAAGCTGAAATGTTTTGGCAGTTTGTCCCAGGTGAATGTGTTTTGTTTTTTTAATTGCATGGACCAGTGACATTGTTATCTGAGACTAATTATGCCGGGTGCCAAGACAGCAGTCTCTCAAATCGTCTTTGTGGCTGTGGATCACTGCAGGGGAGATACTTCACCCTGCTTTCTACTCCTATCTGCCCTGGGGCTTCGGCTCCTCTGTGGCAGAGAGCTTGCCTCTGCTTTCCCCTCTGGGTGAGCTCTGGTTGTGTGTCAGCATGCGGGTGTGTGGGAGAGATGGAAACAGAGAGTGTGTCCCTGCTTGTGTGCAGCAATCATCGAATGCGCTGGTAGCCCGACTTGATTTATGCGCGACTGTGTGGGAGCACGTGTGTGTGTGCTTATACACATGAAGGCATCACTGCTTGTGCTGTTTCCGCAATGAGGATTGTGTGTGTGTGTGCTCCACACACATCGGGCCTCATGGATTGTAGATCATGCAACACATTATTTTCTTTCAACACTATCAGCAAACCACAACACTCCCTGCCTGATTTCCTAAACTACTTATTCAACACTCTGTACATCCTGCACCGGAATATCAGTATGGCTTTTAGAACTTGAATGCTCTCCTGAAGTATTTGCAAACTCTGAAAAAAATAACGTTAAAAGCCAAGTTTACCCAGTTTAAAAACAGTAAACAGTTTCCACTAGAACTACTTCCTACCAAAGAAGCAGTCCCTGGAACATCTTTTGATGGTGAGGTCTGTGAGGAATGAGGAGAGTTTCTAGAAAGAAATGCTGAATTTCTCTCAGACAACATGAAAGGCACCATAAACCTCCATTGCATTTGAGTGAAGGCAGGAATCATAGTGATAGATGCCTGTTTTTGATAATCATGTCTTTCAGCCTGAAGAAAAATCACAAAACTTGAGGCTTCAAAGCATTTAATTGCTTCCCATCTTCTATGTGTGTTTTCTACATCGGTTTTTAAGATCATTATGTTTGTTTTGGCTGAGAACTGGGATGATGTACTGAGGAAGGGTGAATGCAAAGTCATTTTCTGGACGGGTCATGCTAAAACAACAGCTTTGAGCTTTCCCATTAATTTGAATGGTTTTGCGAAGAGCTGGCTCCAGGCCCAAAGCTCATGCATCTATATTCATTGCAACACTGTGCTTGAACTAATGAGCAGCTAGGGAACTTCAAACAATCAAGCCTATCATTCTTTTCACAAGGTAAATGCACATGCAGAAAAACAGCAATTCATTTAATTAAATCTGTCTGTTCTTGTACGCCCTCCCCCCTTCTTCCCTGCCCTTCTCACTTGTCTTGCATGCCTTCAGGGAAATCAAACAATTAAGGGATGAATACAAATGTGCGCTCTCTCCCTTCAGGTCTTTCACCCCTCCGATTATGTCAGTGGAGGAGATGTCCTTCCTCTTTGTAGTTAAGTCAGCTTTTTATGCATTAGGTGGGATTGGTTATGCACCCTGACCCTGTATTATTTTAGAAGATGATTGACAGGAAAATAAAGCTACTAGATTAGAGAGACAGAATACACTAAATAAGTGAACTTTAGCATAACATGCAAGGTCAGAAACCTAATGCATCTAAAACAGGTGCGGTCTGTTCTCAGACCAGAAATAAAATGTCCAATTCAACAATCAATACGTTTCTCCACCCTTTAGCACTCATAAAGCAATCATACATCTCTATCAGCTTTTATTCAAACCATTTTCTGCTGTGAGTGCTGAGAGAATATTCAGTTTTCTCATGCCTCTTTGAATCAGCTCTTCACATCTCTTTCACCCAGTTTCTAAAGCTGGTGATTGATTTCACAATAATGCACAAAAAGCTCATTGATCATCCATGGTCCAAAAATCTCTGAAAGGAATATGGCACTCCTGATGCACACAGGAAGTGGACAATTATTAGATGTCTTTAAGAGATTGTTGGTAAACATCATACATCAGAGCGTGCAGATGGAGCTTACAGCTCGCACCATCGATGACCCATCGAGCATGACAAAAAGGCGAGCATGTTTGATTTGGATTTGCATCTATTTAATCATTTTCATCTGCATTTTGAATATTGATGGACAGGCAGTCACTGCCAGGATGTTAGAAAATCCAAGGCAGTAAGTCATTCACAATCCCTGAACATGTTCAGCATATCCTTACAAAACACCCAAACTAAGAGCCTTAAAACGTTTTCATTTAATTGTATATATCATATTCTTACCATTTAGTTAACTACTCTAACTACTACTTTTGAGTCGATTTTACTTCCCAACAAGAAGGTCTGATTGTTGAAAGTTTTTCTCCCCACTGCTATTTTCAGAATCAGAAACAGAATCAGAATACCTTTAATAGTCCCACAGAGGGTACATTTGCATTGTTACAGCAGAAAGAGCCAAAGACAGCTCAATATTACACCAAGATACTAAAATAATATATGTAAAAGAATCACACAATTGCAAAATACACAAAAATAAAAGTATAGCAGCCAGATATGTATTGAACATAAAAGTATATCTACTAAATCATTAATTTTCTTGTTTATTTTTCAGCTAATTTAAATATATTTAGTCCCAAAATACAGCCAGCCAATCAAATATACCGTCATGGAACTTTTGTAACAGTAGAACCTTACTTTTGAGTATACTTATTGGGTTTCTTGCCAAGGGTCGGATGGGAAGAGCGACACCACCAAGGCATCAGTACTCATTTTCACTACTAAAAGGTACATGGGGTCTCGAGAATAACCGAGACCCATTATCCCCTAGGACCCCTATTCACTACTAAATGTGTGGTTTTGTAACAGTGTTGTTTGTTTATTCAAAAACTGAATTGTAAAAAGGACAAGCTGTAATTTGTTGGAGGAGTATGTGGGGGAATGTTTCTAAACTGACTTGCATCGACTTGTTTGAGTATTGACTGGTTGCTTTGAAATCTTTTGGTCGTGATGACAGAACTCCATCTTTACAGTATGTCAAACTGATTAATGTTTAACACTGATCATCTCTTCTAACACTTTTCAAGAAATTGATTGGATGTATTTCCCAAGAATGTGGAGCAATGTGTCATTACTTTTAATCATGTCTACTAGCTTTAAACCGTAATTTGCGATGCAAATACAATGACTATGGCCTCAGTTGACAACTGGGTCACCTCCAGCCAACTGAATATATGGCTTTTACGCCTTATCTTTCAAGAGGGAAAACATATAGTTTTTCTCTCAGCTCATGTGTCAACAAATGCAGTTTCCTGCTTAACCCTCTGTGAATTTACAACCTGCCTGTGACCCCTTCTCTCGGGAACTCTGCTGAGGATTCTAAGGCATCTATGTCATGGACCTCGATTCCATGGGGTCCCTGCACCCCGAAGCACTCCACAGCCTCTTCATCAAACCCTGGCAGCTCCTATTGATGTTGGCAGCTCACTCCCCAGCGCTGGAAGGATTAGGTGAGAGTGAGCAAGAAGAAGAAGGAATAAGCAGGGCCAACCAAAAGGAAACCCTGCCGCGTCCAATTCCCTAAAACAGAGTTATTAGATGTTGCTGGCAAGAAAATAGGCAAGGAAGGAAAGATATGGAGGCAGGTGGACAGAATTGGGTGAGGACTGCCTTCACACCTCATCTGACAAAGCAAAAACAGCAGAAACCTCCAATCCAGTCATCACACATCCTCCCCTGCCCCCGTCTACTCCCTGTGTGTCTATCTCTCAGTACTGTGGGGCCTCAGACACATATCCTTAATGACAAGTGGGATGGTAAAGGAAAAGCATCTGCTTTCAGCTTGACACAGAGACTAAGGAAGACTAGGGAAAACCCTATGCTCCAGATCCATGACTTTGTACGCATAATTTCTTTTAATCACATAGTTAAAGGTAGTGATGAAAGAATATTCTGACCTCTAACTCCTTCCTACCTTTGAGTCGAATGCGGTTAGATGCAGTTTAAAAAAATCAGAAACATAAGAGAGAAAAAAAAGATGTTCTTCGACAGAGATGCTACATTTCAGGGCAAGAAGGGAGGGAAACTGCTGGAGCTTTTTGCTGTGCTGGTCAACTGTAGCGGATGCTGTTTTTGCTTTCCAGCCAGCAATCATTTTTCACAAGGACACTGCTCTGGGTGAGCATGTAGGACAACAGAAGGGGCAAAACTTCGACATCAGCTGAAAGAAACAGGCTTCCCTTCAGCCCAGATTTGAACGTATGACTGATGACCACGCGTGGCTTCTTCGCTCAGTCAGTGACCCCCACACGCAGGGAGGGCTGGTCATAGGAAGGGCAGTGGACTGTGAGAACGGACAGAACAGGATGGAGGACAAGTAGAGCGAACATTTCCTCCAGGCTTAACTCACACTGTAACTCCGGCAGATCTATTTGTCTGTCTGTCAAATAGGCAGGAGGGAAGCCAGGACTGTGAGCTTGGACTGATTATCTGTATGGTCAGCAGACACAGAGGTCAAAAACTTTGTCTGCTTTTTGTTTATTCCCTTTGGCACCCCAAAGCCTTGAGAAAATTAGATTTCACTACAATTTATGGTTTGCTTAAATAGGTGAAAGGGAGAGAGGCAGAGAACGAGACAGAAAGACAAACAATGGAATGGAAAGGAAGAGGAAGATAGATGGTCTTGGCTGACGGATGGTAAAACTAACTTTTGTTCTCCAAAATCCTCAAGAACATCTTATATAGACACATTTTCTGGCAGTTCATATTAAATATTCCGTCTTACATTTCTGTTACTGTTAATTAAATGGAAAAACAATGTATTAATCCTTATGGTCATACAAATCAAACATTAAATGACAGGGTGTTTTTTTTAAGCTCTACTTTCATTGCTGTATTACATGAAATCCAAAAGGTACGCTTTTGTTCTGCTAGTTTATTGCCCCATATTTAAATACAAACGATTTAACATTATTATAGGCCTTTGGGAAACAACATGGTTAAAGGTTCCCAGTCTCCAAGTTTGGTAATTGCTGCCATATTTAAAAGAGAGAAAATTCGCTGCACATTAAAAGTCGTGGTTTGTTGATTTGTCTTTTTCATTTCAAAACATAGTGCTCACAAACAAAGCAATGAAAGAGGAAGCACAGTAACATTTTATGTTTATGGTCATTTGTTCAGCGGATGAAAATGTAATGATCAAAATCACAAATCTTCAGCATGTGTTTGGGAATATTCTGTATTTACACAAATTGTGTAAAAGTTCCTGCAACTAGCCAATTGGCGACATCAGGGACTTTTTATTGTAGCAATGAGAAATGTCAGTGTCTGAAGGGACTTACCGATGACACATGTAATGTTGTGACAATGTGAAATGATTCCAAAATTCTGTATTCATATTAAAAACAAATGATCTAAGTGTTTGGAGACAGGTAAGACAATGTAATTCCATTAAATTTGTGTGCTGTTCAGTAATGGCACATACTGTGGTGCAATCTAAATAGTACTTCTGTGTGATATACCGTAGTGAAGTGAATAGAATGCCTTGATAAAACATGAGGTTGGCTCCTATTCAAGGAATATTTCTTAACACATTCACAAGACGGATAGAGAGTTGGAAAGAATACGTGCTTCAAATTTATCAGCTGTCTGGAAAATGTTGAAAAGTTGTGCAATAAATGCTCTTGTGGATAAAGCCTTGCATTTTGCTCGAACAAATGTTACCTAGAAGTTAAATAAAGGTCTAAAAAATGAAACGCTCCTGTCATAACCCTCTCTGTTGATAACTTTGAATGTAATCTCATTTTAAAAGACGCATTTAGGCTCCTGTTTAAAATGACAGACTGGCATTTACAGGCAAAATGTAATGGGTTATTGTTCAGACTTTGAATTGTTGCAAAATGCAAAAAAGTGTTCTTAAAAGGTGACTCATACAAAACACGACGAAATAAAAAACAGGACTTGTTTCTGTCCATTAGCTGTAAAAGTCAAACACACTCCCACTCCTCATCAGCTTTCATCAGGGTACCTGTGAAGAAGGCTCCGAACCCCCAGTTATCTAAATTGAAAGCATGATCAGAATATTTTACAATTGACCTGGGGCCTCATTGTAGACAAATATCCAAACTCATATCTTAAATGAATAAGACAATTATTTCCAAACTCATGTGTTCTATCTTTTCTCAGACCTTCTATGCTTTTCTGAAGTTAAGAAATCCTAACAATTACAGTAAATTGGATTTTATTAAATCAACATGCTGTTGCTTATCACTGGCTATTGTGTTGTTTTTTATGCAAAAAGAATTATCTTGGCTATTGATATATAGGTTACCTGTTAATAGATGCTCTTGGAATCTTATCGTCATTATTCTGAGTTTTGATCATTATATTGCCATACATAACAATTGAATTTAGGACAGGGTCAATGCCATGTTTACTTAACGACTCCAATATTAAGATGGTTCTCTAATGGTTAAATCCCTATTCATAACATAAAATAAGATTTGCATGTATTTACAAAATATGTTACTGCAGTTCCAACACTACCCTAAGTCTTCGTTAACTGATAAGATAGGATACCAGGCTTAAAGTTAGGCTCTTGATGAGTTACAGGGACTGAAGTGATGGAACACACATTTACATTTTAAAATATGTTTTAATTTGATATCCACATACATTGGACTTTACCGTGGCAGCATTATACCTGTAATGCCAAAGGAGGACTTCTTTATCTCCAGGAACTGCCCTAAGCCATTTGGTGAAAGTAAGTAGTGAGTGATGGCTTGTCCCCAAGAGAGAAAGTGCTGCTTACAGCAGGTTTCATTTGGCTGTACTCTTTGTGTTGAAGGGAGGGAGGCTGAGGAATAGATCTAGCAGCTGGAGTCCTGAGACCCCCGTGGTCCGTCTGGTAAAAGGCTCAGAGTGGAGAGGGGAAGACCCCTTTCACTGCACAAAATGTCTTTTTTTTACAAGCCATTGAGTCTGATACTCAATCTTCATTTTCACCAGCTTCATACTTTAAGTCTCTCTCCACTCAAATTATTGTGACTTGTTTGACCTTCACTGTGCAGAATGACGCATGTGCAGAATTTTACACAAGAGGGCTGCTTTCACATTATCTGCTGAGGAGGATCATTTTCTCTTCACTCACCTTCATCTTTGTTTAAGGCGTGTACAAATTATTTTGTGACATCACCAATTTGGAAGCAAATTCTGGCAGAATCTGCAAGTTACACAAGAGTGATGTGGAAACATGAACCCCTATGTGAGAATACTAAGAAAGTGTTTTTTTCTTAGTGCTGGAGAAAAATCTTATGTCCACATGTATTAAAGCATACACAAAATTGAGGTGATACATTTTTCAGCAGTTTTCTTTCTGATTACAGTTTAATATATGTATAGCATAAAAATGAAGGTAGGACTGTGAAGTTTGACAGAGAGAAACTGAGGTAAACAAGCTGTTTTGGGACTTTGTAGTAAGTTGGAAGGTTGGGATGGGAAGCTTGTGGACCAGTAAAAACTCAGTTATACAGACACTCACAAAACAGAGCATTCAAAGGGACACTGTGCATGTGCATCTCACTCTTCTTCATCCTGAAAGACAAGAAAAAGGCGTTCTAAGGGCTTTCCAGTGTTACTCTGTGCCCTCTAATTAATTAGGAGTATGGAGTGGTGAGTCCACCTTATTAATTACTGCTCTAAGCTTGAAAATAATTGGAGCTTCAGAAAAGGCAATTCAAAAGAAGGAAGCTCCTTCCAAAAAAATCCTTTTTGAAGGAAGTAGTTAAAAGGCGCTGGCTCTGGACGCTTCCATTTCCATGACTTGTCTTTGAAACTAATGAAACACGGTATACATGGCCTTCCAGCCGCAAGGGTAGTAGGGTACAAAGGATAGAGTTAACCTCAGTGCAGCATTCGAATAGAAGTAAGGGTTAGAACATGTGTGTGTGGTGTGTATATGTGTTTGAATTGTGCAGAAGAGAGAATAAATGAGCATTGGTACAAGCATGCCGTAAAAGCAAGTTTTATGGGAGTACATCTGCTCATGTACAGTAGCTGGTGCGTGATTAGACTGGGCTGTTTGTGCCCTCTCTAAAATTACTTTCCCTGTAATGTACAAATTCACACTAGCTAATGAGTCATTCGCCCACTAACTGTCCATGCGTCACTACGGACAGTAATTTTGGCTAATGGATCAGAGAACAAGCTAATTTCCCACTGACGGTGGATACAGATGTAAGCTTCAGATAAGATAACCATGAGCAAGGCTCTGCCATAATGTCATGTCCACAGTGATAACAGGAGAATAGCAGGAAGAGCACATACAGTATCTCAAGCTTCAAAGCGATGGTGTATGCAGACTCCAAATTCCCAGTTTCATTGTCAGTTCCCCTTCCTATCCTCTCTCCTATCTCATGAAGTGCTTTTTTTAAAAACCCATGTTCATACATACAAGCTTTACAGTGAGGGGATGTGGGGATACTAGGCTAACGAATAACTATGGGAACAAAGTATTATTCTTATCCAGTTGATCGTCGATAATTGGAGACGAGAATTGCTAAAGAACAAAGGACTTTATTGGGTGTAAATCCCGTTAACAATTCATAAGTTTAAAATGAAAATGTCTATGCAATGGTTTGTACTTTGAGTTGTTGAAAACACTGGGATTTCTGTCTGAATGTAATATATATATTGCAATTTTTAAAAATAATCTTGGAACACGATCCAATTTAGGGGCAGGATCTAACAAAAGGTTGACCGGTCATGAGAGAACTAAAGAAATAATGATCAACTATCTCCAATTAAATGTAATTGAATGAGTTGAGAATCATGAGAATCGATACAAAGATTTACCTCTTGATTTGAAGAAGTCAATAAAGACATTACAATCTCTAATAAACACATTTTAGGCTGTTCAGTTTGAGTAAGCACTGAGGAAACACTTGGGAAATGATTTTATACACTCCTTGTCTCACTTCTGGGTTATTTGACAAGAGGAAGGATTCTATACACATTAGGTTTGCCATTCCTTAAACAATCTGTGTGTGGCTCCGCAGTCGAGCACAATAACTCTACAAAAGGAGGTCACAAGAGAGATGTCTATTTTCCAGAAAGGGTTGGTCTTCAGCCTTCTGTTTGTCCAGCTCCCCAGGAGAGACTGCTTCCTGCCTGTGTTTTCAGTGAGACATGAGGAAGTCTTCATTGAGAGAAGGTCACAGACCAGCAGCAGTCCAGCTTGAGATATGGAATTAAAAAACATCCCTAAAAACCCAATACGCAAACTAGGACAAATTCAGTCTGGATCCTGGCCAGGCTGAATTTTATTGTTCTTCCAAACAGCAGAGAGGTGGAAGAACTCTGCGGCCAGGCCTTTCACTCAGGAAACATATCCTCTCCCTGCCCTCTGTCCAGGGAAAAGGACAGATTAAAGTGTGTGCATCTGTCGGTTTGTCACACAGCACCACAAGCTCTAAAAGATGGATTGCCAAACCTCCAGGCCCCTTATGTTTTAGGCCAAACAACATGATGAGCAGGGAGAAACACCAAGAGCAGGCAACCGAGAACATCATCCTCCAAGCTGACGAGCCCCAGGCCTCCTTTCAGCGATCAAGCTGTCCATTAGAAAAAGGAAACACGCATGGAGAGCATGCTGCCGGCTCAACTTGGGACTCATCTTTATATGCCTGCAGGCCTCACATTTAAAGCCACAAAGCAACAAGAGTTGCTTGAGCAGCTTGGCCAGAAATGGTTCCAAACCCGGGGGTTCAAGCTTAACAATTGTCTACACAACTATTCTTGATGTGTACAGTCTTGGGAGTTTCTCTCAAGTGCTCAGAGTCTTCTAAAAAAGGAGAATACGCTTTAGGTAATAAAGCCCAAAAAGGTGCTCATGAACAAAGCAAATGCCACGTGTAGATTCTGTTTATTCATCGACAAAAGTAAATTGATCCGAGAAGATGAGATGCCATCAGTGATCAGAGTGAAGGCAGCTGATGGGGCTTTGCTGATCGACAACCTTAAATTGTGCAAATCAAAGAGAGCATGAACAATATTACCGGGCTAACACCACATTGACCTGCACTTACTTTACATGCAGGATGTTTAAAGAACCTCCTTGGGTTCTTTTTATGATATGGTTAAAGAACTGATTGCATTTTGATCACATTCCTAATCCTTGAAAAATCATCTCCCAACACATTTTCAGATTTATATTTTTGGCATTGAACATTTATTGAAACTACTCATTGAAGAAGTGAAGTGCTGCAATATTAACATTCACTTCAGGGCTGTATTCAGAGTTTTCTGCATGATTGCTTCTCCAAATCTAGACACAGAGGACTGCTGTAGCTAATGATCAGAAAATACTTTTCTAACAGAAATACTGCAGTTAAAACCAATACTGTCTAGAGCATATGCTTTTTTCCTGTGGGTATTTTGTTGACTATTTCTCATGGCACCAAACTTGATGATGAGGATAACAATGAAAAAGTCCTGCATACTGCTTTCATGAGTTTATATGTGACCTGCCTTCATTTATTCACAACAACAAAATGGTATGGATGCTGAAAATCTAAAGCAATCGAAGGACAGAACTAATCAATATTCTTACTTGTTATTTAAAGTAAAGGCAATACAAAGGTGCATGGATTACAATGGCAGCATTTCTACATGAAGAAGTCCTTGATTCCAGTCAGATATCTTTTGAAACATCATTTGGATCTCCAATTCAAACGGTTGACAAAATACTCGAGGCCATATGCACCCTTTCAATATCGCAAACAGGCGGCTTTCAATGTAGGGATATTTGACGCCTACTTTACGTTTCCTGCTTCCCTGGTCATTAATTTTAAAGATGAGACACACCACACACAGTTCCATATTGGCTCACAAACACACCAGTTCTGCACCATCAACAATCGTTTTCATCATGTTCCAGGCTCTCTAAATGTCATCTGGGCCACTGACACGACACAGCTGAACATCAGAGTAAGAACCAGTGCTTTGTTAGGAGCATACATCCGAAAGAGATTACATTTTCCACAAGGGAACAGCGTCAATGCTGCCTGAGTTTTTCATATTCACTGGTGAGTATGATGAATTGTCTATACAGAAATATCATAAGGAGAAAGAATACAGAATGAAGTCTAAAGTTCACGACTTCTTTGAAAAGTATTTGTACGTTATAGTTATTGATTTCTCGTGAATAGACTGGTGTAACGTTATAGCCTCACATGGTCCTGTCCAATGGATTTGCAGGTTTAGAATATCTGAATTATTTATAAGAATATGGAACAGACTGATATTTGCTTTCAGTATTCACATGAAATGGTCATACAAAGTCACAGATGGCAGCATAAAACATTCCGTTCAATGTGTAGTTTATTGAGGACAAGTTTAATTCCCTAAAGCTATTGACTGGGCTTTAGAAGGAGGGTTTGGTCAACACTATTAAAACCGGCAACCAGCTTAAACATAAGACCTTCAAATGTCAAAGCTGTAACCTTCACAGTAAGTCATTCGCCGAGCCAAAACACTAATACAGTGGCTTGGGAGATGTGTTTTAAATAGGTGGATTGACTTTAATTAGTTAACTCAATGTACATGTTGTTCATTGAGATAACTAATGACAACTTTAGTTTTGCAATAAATAAGCAGAAACATCACAAATGTAATAATTTCAAGCAGTTTGTGATAAATCTTTCATGCACTTCAGCTGCCGACCTCTACTACTCTTCCCATCACTCTAGGTTGATGTTCTCCTCTCTCAATACAACAGAAATGATGGCGTTCAGCTGTGCAGCATACCGCACTCGTGTTCGGTTGCCAGCATTATTTATTAACAAAGACCAGAGAAAACAACAAATAAATCTGCGGGTTTAAATCAAATCATTTTATTCTGGACTACATTTTCTTTTTATCCTCTACTGATGCCAGCTGTGTTTGAACAACTGGATTTCATCAGCGGCATGCAGCCAATCTGCCAGCAACCTCAGACAAAAAACCCTCACTTAATGTCAGCACAGCAGGTTCGGTTCTGGCTTTGGTGATCTGATCTGCAGAGCACACTTAAAAACAAAAATCCTCTTTAAATCCACTTCCTATTTTCTACTGTTCTACTCATAAAAGTAGCGTCTAATTTCTTTTGGAATATGTTTCGCCGGTAATTAAACTGTTATCCAGGCTATGTGTAAGTGTAGAGTCAATTCTGGCAGACTGGTATTTGATATGCATGGAGGTTTGTTTCAGAAACGTTTTCCATCATGCTTAAGCTCATTAGAAAGATCCACAGTAAATTGCACCTCTCCATCTTCTCCATTTGTTCCTCTTGGCTTGGGGTTTGAAAACAACTGTAGACGTTACATTTAATGCTGCTGGACATCGATGACAGCCATGCTATGAGGATCATGTGGGCAATGCGTGGGAACGCAAGGCGTTTTTCCACCCTAGCTGATCACAGGGGGAAAATTTGGTTCCCGTATGGAAATGAAATGTTTTCACGGCACGAGAATGTAATTCCATGCTATAAATGGGGCTGGTGAAAAATTGACAATCTGCAAGTCAGCTTTGCAAAATCCCCACCTGTGCAGAGCAGGAATGTTATTCAAATGAAAGCCTGAGCGTGATTTTCCCGAAAAAATGTTTTCAAAGTAGGTAAGCCATAAAATTGCGGTCGCTGGTGTTGAAAGCTTTGTCCCACAGTCTGCAGGTGGAATTTACATATATTAAGTCTCAAAAACAACTGAGATTAATGGCTGACTCTGACATAAAAACCCATCCACTCTCTCTCTCTCTCTCTCTCTCTCTCTCTCTCTCTTTCTCTCTGTCTGTCTTTCTCTCTCTCTGTCTGACTCTTTGTTTCCCTCTCCCTTTTCCTCTCTATCACACAGACAGCTCTGCTTGTTCCTGGTTGCTCATGTGTGGCAGCAGAGCTGGATGGAAAACATATTGCTCCATCAATCACGTCCCATTCTTCTCAGCAACACATTCGACTCAGAGCTTGTCTCAGACCGAGGCAGAGTTCAGGTTGTCTTGAGTAAGAATGCAAAGATGACACACATTCCTCTGAACAGATACAGAGCTCTGTCAGACTGTTCCTATTCCGATAACCTGATCTCTTTCAAATGATGTTCCCCTTACATGCCAGTCCCTTGACTGACACTGCGTTGACAGTATCTTAATATACACAGAGAGGAGTGTGTGCCGTGTTCAAACAAATCCTCCTTCTCCCCTGTGTTATGCCAACAGATCAAATGAAAAGATAAAGGGAGAAGAAGGAGGAAGATGTCGGTTTTCATCAATGTCTTGCTCATGTATTCAGGAATCCCTGTCTTTCAAGTCTTTGTTTCAGAACAGCAAAAAGAACAAAACATGGAGAGCAATGGCCATGCCCACAGTAGTAATGCAGGAGAAAAAGCTTTCCTCTTTCTCTTTGCCTAGTTGTTCTGTGCGACACGCAACTTGGCAACAGCCCCAGTTGTAGCCCCTGGGCAGTGCATATGTCACACATTTGTACTCCAAAAAGCACTCACTTTCGGGCAAGGGCCAAGTATGAATGGAGGGAACACTTACTCGTTTTTCTCCAGCACCAAGAGCAGCTGCTCACCTTCCGCTTCAATCAGGAACTTCAGTGATGCGGGGTGACTCTGAAGAGGAAGCAGACAGGGGAAGGGGATGAGAAAGATTGGTTACAGAGTCAGGCAGACAGCATCTTGGTTGAGGGAAGATGTTTCTCTGGTGGCAAACATGGTTTAAATTTAAGAAAATAAATGAAATTTGTGCTATGTGTGCACAAAAGTGTTATCAAAAAGCTTGATTACAACTCTGATGAAACTTGAACAAAGCCACCCAGTGCTGTAATAAACAATACAAGAAGGCTGTTTTCAATTGAGTGGTCGGGAATCATGTGAAGCGACTTTGTATCTTAGAACAAGAGCTGAGAGGATTAGCGTTATGTTTCTATCCATTTGACATTAATCCCGCAGAAAGCCACGAGTCTTCGCACCCCTGAGTTACAACACTGAGAGCGACCGTGTGTCTCCATTAGAGTCGGATGAAGTGGCACCAAGTCATACATCAGTACTGTCAGTCGCACATGCTCGCACGCACGTTTGCACGCACACTCGTCCACATGTCATAAACTCTCTCCTGTGGTGTCTCACTCAGGCACAAAAAAACACACATATAAAAATCCTCTGTCTCACACAATTTATCTAGGGATTGGCAACCACACACACAAATATATTTCACACACGTAGTTCAATCTGGGTCAACGGTGGCAGAGATCGCTGCTCTGGGTTAAGTCATCCATCAGCCCCCGGGGAGGAGAATGTCGAGTGGATCATAAGAGGATATGGAAGCAGACAGAGAAGGTTTTAGGCAGAATCATTGCACAAGCCATGGGACCACACTTCTTGCTATTTTTTATTCAGACAGCTTTCTATATGATGCAAGCTTTGACCCCACACTGCGAAAGTTTATGACATTTATAACTTCAGGGAAACATACACAGTACACTGCATGTTTGAGCTTTTTATTAAGGGAGTAATATATTCAAATCAGCACTTAATTTCACCTTCATTCTTTTTTTTAATGCTCTATTTTTAGGGTAATAACATCCCAGAAAACGTTGTTGCGCCGTGCCTGTTTGGTTAAGCCAGAACAAATGAATTCACTAATGAATTGACTCAATAACACAACCTGGAAACTCAAGCTGTGTTTTTCTAAGTCTGCCTGGCAGAAATGTATTTAGTTTTTATGAAGTCTTTGATAGTAACAACAAACAGATCCCACATTTCATTAATGTTACAGTGGATTTCGTATTGTTTTCCCGCCTTTTTTGCTATCTGTGTTTGAATATATGTGGCTGGCCCCTCTTAAACCTTTAATTGAGCTGACACTGTCATTACATTCAGAGTAAGATGCAGCTTGCAGTGAGATCACAATTTAAAATGAGTTGATTCAAGAGGTATTACTTTAATTTGCAGTAAATCTAAGCAACAATTCTCAAACTACAGTATCTTACAAAAGTGAGTACACATCTCACATTTTTGTAAATATTGTATAATATCTTTTCATGGGACAACACTGAAGATATGACACTTTGATACAAGTAGTCAGTGTACAGCTTGTATAACAGTCTACATTTGCTGTGCCCTCAAAATAACTCAACACACAGCCATTACAGTCTAAACCGCTGGCAACAAAAGTCAGTACACCCCTAAGTGAAAATGTCCAAATTGTGCCCAAAGTGTCAATATTTTGTGTGGCCACCATTATTTTCCAGAACTGCCTTAACTCTCTTGGGCTAGAGTTCACTAGAGCTTCACAGGTTGCCAGTGGAATCCTCTTCCACTCCTCCATGACGGCATCACGGAGCTGGCGGATGTTAGAGACCTTAGAAAGTCAGTGGTCATTTTGGAGGTCTATTTGGGGTCGTTATCATGTTGGAATATGGCCCTGCAGCTCAGTTTCGAAGGGAGGGGATCATGCTCTGCTTCAGTATGTCACAGTACATGTTGGCATTCATGGTTCCCTCAATGAACTGTAGCTCCCCACAGCCAGCAGCACTCATGCAGCCCCAAACCATGACACTCCCACCACCATGCTTGACTGTAGGCAAGACACACTTGTCTTCGTACTCCTCACCTGGTTGCCGCCACACACGCTTGACACCATCAGAACCAAATAAGTTTATCTTGGTCTCATCAGACCACAGGACATGGTTCCAGCAATCCATGTCCTTAGTCTGCTTGTCTTCAGCAAACTGTTTGCGGGCTTTCTTGTGAATCATCTTCAGAAGAGGCTTCTTTCTGGGACGACAGCCATGCAGACCAATTTGATACAGTATATGGCGTATGGTCCGAGCACTGACAGACTGACCCCCCATCCCTTTAACCTCTGCAGCAATGCTGGCATTAGTCATACGTCTATTTTCAAGAGACAACCTCTGGATATGACGCTGAGCACGTGCACTCAACCTCTTTGGTCAACCATGGCGAGGCCTGTTCTGAGTGGAACCTGTTAAACCGCTGTATGGTCTTGGCCCCCATGCTCCAGCTCAGTTTCAGGGTGTTGGCAATCGTCTTATAGCCTAGGCCATCTTTATGTAGAGCAACAGTTCTTTTTTTCAGATCCTCCAAGAGTTCTTTGCAATGAGGTGCCATGTTGAACTTCCAGTGACACGTATGAGAGAGTGTGAGAGCGATAACACCAAATTTAACACACCTGCTCCCCATTCACACCTGAGACCTCGTAACACTAATGAGTCACATGACACTGGGGAGGGATAATGGCTAATTGGGCACAATTTGGCCATTTTCACTTAGGGGTGTACTCCCTTTTGTTGCCAGCAGGTTAGACATTAATGGCTGTGTGTTGAGTTATTTTGAGGGCACAGCAAATTTACACTGTTATACAAGCTGCACACTGACTGCTTTACATTGTATCAAAGTGTCTTATCTTCAATGTTGTCCCATGGAAAGATATAACAAAATATTTACAAAAATGTGAGGGGTGTACTCACTTTTGTTAGATACTGTAAGTAAAACAAACAAAGCCTTTCAAGAGAGAAACATTACAAAAGTATTGTAATATAGGATTACTTTACATACATTCAGGATCTACAATCTATTGCCGTTCACAAAGTCAATTCAGGGCCACTTATTGTTTCTTTCTCAATACTGCAGTGCAATACTGCTTATTAAATGTCATCATGAGTTAATCTGGGTTTAAGTGTTTTTGCAACAGGTTTATGAGCAGGATTTAAAACATTTAAGATAGTAGTTGGTGGCCAACGCTCAAATATTTTACCTGGTAGGTTGCAAACAGAAAAACAAAGCTGAAAGCATACTCAAAATGGATCTTTTTAAAGCCATGTCGATTTGAACAGAAGCTAAAATTGATCTCGCTATAAAATCGCCATCAAATCCTGTCTGAGAGTATCGTAAAGTCACGGTGGTGAAAGAAGAACGCTTTGGAGTGTCCACAAAAGAAGCTTTTATCTTCTGGGAAGCAGAGGAATCAGGCTTTAATTTTTTTATATATGTCGATATATATATTTCTTTTGTACATGTTGAAATTCTTACCATATGGTGGCCGTCGATGCCATGAAAATAGATTTTGGAGGTAACCAAAATCATTAGAAATCAGCAGGAGGCCACAGTGAATGTACACGCAAGATTTCATGACATTGCGCTCTGGACAAGAGAAGGAGGTCGAACATATTTAAATCAACTGCTATTCTTCACCTGGGATGGGAACTGGCTGGTAGGTTTCCATTCTTTTCCAACGAGCTGAAGAGGCACTGTAGTCCCATAGTGTTTCTGCTTTGCTGTTGGTCTGTGATGAATGGTCGTGCTCAGAAGACTCCCTGTAAAAGAAAACGTAAATACCACATGAGAATACACAGAAAACTTCTAAGTGTTCCTCATTTATTCTAAATACTCTCTGCATCTGTTAAAACATCTTTTTGGACACAAACAATAGGAACATTTTCTAAACTGATTTTATACAAACAATACTGATAATGAGTTCCTCCCCACTATTAAAAGGCCTGAGCCTGGTGTCTATTATAACAGAACACAACCTGACAGTACAGCTGCCATGTAATATTTTATGTCAGTTAAACAAAATCACACCACTTGTATTTGATGGCTTTTCTGAGTCACCGCACACAAATAATGCTCTTTGGATGTTTTTTGGTTTTAACAACGGACAATTATCTCCACTGACGAAATACCATCTACAATACGTCTTTCCTGGACACATGTTCAACTCCTTTTTATAGGATGTCAAGATGGAGCCGGCTCCTCTGCTATTAAGACATGAATACAATAATCAGTACTCTCAGACATCAAGCAATGAAAACCTGAAGCCTGTGGTGAAACTGTAACCACCCCCTTTTCTCTCTCAAGCTGCATGCATCTCCACAGCTCAGGAGTTTAGAGCGTGGAACTGTGGTTGCTGCTGCTGCTGTGATAACTCCTAACACAGGGCAAGTGTCCAGGATGCACTGCAGGGATTGGATGAAGCTATAGAGCATTGTTCCCAGCGTTCTTTTTATCTCTTCTCTCCGTGTTCTGACAGGGTGTTAACTGAGCCTCCAAGTGGCTACAATTCCTGGAGATCTGCTGTATTCCTACACATTTAAGGCTATATATGTCCCTGAATCCAATACTGAATTGCACAAGGGTGCAGATAGGAGTAAAGAAACACATATTCCACTTATAACTGAGATAGAAGCTGCAACAAATACTAAACAGTAAATCATGAGCACACAGAGAGTCTGAATGCAATAGTGAGCCACTGGAGGACATTGCTAATAGTGTTCCTGCAGTAATCATCTCCCCGCAGCAGGGAAGCTATTTCCAAGCTTGGGTCTCTTACTTAAACAGCAGGGGGTGTTTGCACCATTTGTTTCAGTGCAAACATCCTAAATCAAATGTTTGCTCATTTTCTTTTTTGGTTTTCTTCCACTGATGCTACACCAAGCGTTTCCAAACAGCAGGGAAACAGATTTATTTGGAGGGTGATGTCACTGTGAATAAGTTAGGCGTGTGGTCTAATCATGATTTATGGTATGTTTGAGTTTTATTTCTTAATTCTGAATCAAATTTCAAACACATATAAACCAAAAGAAACCTCAAGGGAGCACAGATTTTTATTATTATTAGCAGCAGATTCAAGGTTTTTTTCCTTCGTGGTTCACATCAATGCTGTCTCTATGATTCACCCAGCTAAATTGCTGAATCTGCTTATTATCTGACTTTCAAAACCCAGGTCAGACACACCCCCTCCCCCTCAGCTGAGCTTTGTTCTGGTTCTCCTCTGAGGAAATCACCCCTCTGGAGTTGATCACAGAGCCTCTCCAGCTGATAGGGGAGAGCCAGAGGTGACCAGCTCAGCAATCTTCAGCCAGCTCCAGCCTGATGATGAGAAGCAGGCATCTCTCACACACACACACGCGCACAGACACATGCACGCGTGCATGCACACACACACACACACACACACACACGAGGGAAGCTTCCTACTCTCATTAGTCCTAGAAAACCACACCGTCTGGGGGAGGTGGGCATGGTGAGTAAGGGAACACATGACGACCTCTGTGAAAAGTACGGATGGATAAACACAAATGATGAGGGGGAAACAGGGAGACATTTTGACGGAGAAAGGTCAAATCTAAATGATGCTTATCCAATTCATGAGAAAACACACATTTACACAGACGAGTGTCCTTTTTTGTGGTCCACGTCAACTTTAAGGTTCACCATACAGCGGTTCCTTCCCCAACTTCAAAGTCCACAAGTGAATGGCCATTTTGTTAATGTGGTGTGCTATGAGGTTTAATTCCCGCTTATAAATGGCATTATATTAGTGGAAACAGTCTGGAGGCTCAGGTTTTTCCCTGTGCTCGGGAGAGACATTTGGTAAAGTTGGAGTGTAGCGTGGCTGTGGTGTGTAAATGGCTTTTGTTAGCTAAAATGTTATAAGAGCCACCCGAAGCATTAAGGGAGCGGTAAAAGTGGCACGACAACCCAAAGCCTTATTTATACGTTCAATAAAGAAGAGTGTAAACAGAGTTCTTAATAAAAGCAGAGTACTGGCCATGATCAGCTCCCTTTATGCTCCTGCATACACAGGGAGGGTTTGTGCCACTTATATTGCCTCCATAAAATCAATGCTAGGTGGAGTGTGTGTTCTTATACGTGGTAATGTGACTATGTGTGTTTGTTCTTGTGTGGGTGACGGAAATGTGATACAGACCCATGACTGTTTGGAGTAATTAATTAGTCTTTCCCCAGCAGTGTTGTTAAGAAGAGAATAACAAAATCTATTGTAAAATCTGTATGTACTGCCATTGTTTGGTTGTTTTACTGGTGTATCATACGTACATAGATTAATTGGTTTGCAGGTCAAAAGGTGTCTAAACTGGGTTACATTTGATAGCAGCGTTCTAAGGTCAGAGGGTTGGGGATGTCCCAAGGGATCGCAGGTAAATCAGTCTTGATGATTGACAAGACCATTAAACACAAGATCGGGTTTATCGGATTTTTATATATTTTTTCTATAACTAGAAGACTCCAGACCCTGCCAAATGCTCCGTCTCACTATGTTTTTTAAAGTGAAAAAAATCTGTATCCGCCCCATGGTTTGAATCAGCTCCACATTTGATGGATTCTTCCTTTCCCCATGCTTCACGCTTCAACCAAGTTTCATGGAAATCTGGCCAGCTGTTTAATCTTAAAGACAGATAAACAACCCAAACAAAAAATAACCCTTTTTGGTCGAGGTTCAAAGACATGTGGAACTTGTGACAAGGGAGGCATTTCTTGTTCATAAAGATAAAAAGGTAGTAACCTGCAGTCTAGATCAGGGGTCAGAGATGCAGTTTGTGACCACTACAAGTAAAGCCTAATTGTAGGTCATAATCACCTGTTGCATAGGGCTTCAGGTTAAGTGAAGATCAATATAGGAATTTGTAGAAGAGGCAAGGAGGGGCAAAATGATCAGGTCATTAAATAGAAAAATTAAGATTATAAGCACATCAATGTTGACACAAAGGTTAGGATATCATAGCACACAAAAGGTACTGTTTTGGTTGTCAAGACTTGTCTGTTTTAACCTTGATAGGCTGTGTAGCCTTGTGTATTAAATCAGTGCTTGCTAGAGAAGATTACAGCTCCTGATGATATTTCACAGTCAATCTTTACCTGGTTTTATCAGCTCTTCAAAATGTATGCATTCGCCACAGCCTATGAGATACTGGTCCATGGGAACACATGACCTTCCTCAGTTCTTTCTCAGATGTCAAGATATCCTTTCTTAGTGCCCTTTCCCATCTCACTCTGTTCCACCAAAACAAATCAACAACTGTTCTGCTGTATTAAACCGCAGAGTGTGCTTTCTCACAACTAATTGTAACTCACTCCTTGACAGGCAACCATGGAATAAATATATTCATAACAATCTTTGCTTTACCAAATGGCATACGTTTCATTTCATCTGCACACTTGATAAGGCTGTGCCCCACACATACACAGGTCCTGCTGAGATGGAATACATCAGGCTACACATCAATAAATAGCCATCCTAATCACAGTCACCCTTGCCTGATGGCTGACACAGGAATAGAACACAAGGACATTCTCCAAAGTCACTTTGACAGCAATTCTCGATGATCTTGAGAATACTAAAACAACGCATTGGGCAGCTTGAATGACACTGTTTGTAAACAAAATCCCCTGAATAGTTCAAGAAAAAGAGTATAGGAGACACACTTGAGATGATCCCATCATTGTTTGACACGGCTGGACACTGTTTAGTTACGACTCAAAGCTCCAGAAGGAAATGGGCTTGAAATAAGAGCATGTGGAATTAATTATGGCAAAGCAATGAGTTTAACTGGCCTGTTTTAAGCAGAACTATGACACAATAAAGACAACACGGGTATTTAAAAACAACCCTTTCCCTGGTTACATATGGAAATGTGTTTTGGATATAGCAAATCTAATAAAATGATCACTTTTTCTACATTAGCAACATGTATCCACTCCCATTTTATCCAGATTCGGGGGATGTCTTTAATCAGAGCACTGACAGGATTGGGGACAAGATCAAGGAAAGGCTCTGAGCCAAAAGTTGGTCATGAGGTCAGCCGACAGGGGGAAACTTGGTTAATGTTTATGGCTATTGCTCATTTAATAATGGGTGATTGACAGGCGTGACACAAACTCAATCTATCCTCAATCAGAGTGGGCAAAATATGCTAATTCAAACAGAATGGTGATTGGGAACACAATAATAAATGATACATTGAGAGGATGCTTTTTCATAAATGACCTTGGGGACAAAAGCAATGAACTCTGATGTCTTTGCTTATCTCTTTCTTTCTCTCATCATCAGCACTGGGACAGATCATTATTGTCATAATTGAAAATGTAAAAAAATGTAGATAAATGCCTGGTTCCAGGTTCCAAAGACAACTTCAAATTGAAAAGCAGTCCAAAACCCAAACATTTCAATGTGATATTTTGGAAAGAATAGTTAATACATTCATTAGTTGTGTGATAGAGTATTATTCATCACTTCATTTTTAAGAAAGAATGCCTTATTTTCAATGAACCCAGTGTCTCAAAGCAGAACATCCTTATAAAGAATAATCCTTCTTTGGGACTCTGGATCACACAAAACAAGCAATTACAGACACCACCTGGGGCTGTAAGAACTTGTGATGAACATTCATTATTATTTTCAACATGTTATAGTCTTTAAAATGAATGATTAAAAAAAGCAAAGCAGTGAATTATCTTATTCCAGAAGCTGGACTTAATGTACTGCTGATCACCTAGTCAACCAATCTTCACCTTGATCCTTGTTTTTGTTCTTGATGTTTTATGGGGATAACCGAGCAAAGGTGAAAAGTGCATGGTAATCTTGGCTTGAGTCCACGGTAAACATCTGACCCATTTGGGGAACATTAAGTCAACACCCTGAGGGTTGCACTAGGAAACATAAAAACCTGTAGGTGACATCATGGTAATGGGATTCTGCACAAACTGGAGAGAGGGTCTCCTTAAATCAAATCTTATAAGGTAGCAGTGTGTCAAAAATGACAGCAATGAGAGTTGTTAATGGTTGAATTTATAGAATTTCTTAGAACATATTGACGGTCATAATCAAGCCATTTAACACTGGGCTCCCTCTACTGGTAAATAGTTCTTTGTGTGTTCTCCCTCTTCCTGTTTCTCTACCCCCACCTTGTACACTGAATTAATTTACCGTCAAACTAGCATGATGTCAGCACATAATTACTTGATGGGAAATAGATGGACCTGCAGCACAAATTCCCCTTGGCTCAGCAGGAGGTTAATGTTGTCCGAGGAACCTGTGCTGTTACGCCCCAGGCAGGTGACACTGTTACGCTTCGCCTGCTGCGAGGGGCTGTGCTTGCTGCCCAGTATGGCGCCTGTGTGCCTTAGCAACTAAGGTCAGAGTCACAGAGAGCTTCTGGAGCAGAGCCGTGTGAAAGCTTGTTAATATGGTCCCTAAGATGGATTCAATTTACAGCGTCATGGGAAGCCAATGTCTGGCACAAAATTAAACCACAAAAAAAGAAGGAATAAAACATTAGGCAACACTAAAAAAAAGACAAAGAGAAAATGGGGGAACATATCATCATATGGTCAGTTCTCAAGCTATTGTACAATATGTGGAGGGCAAATATCTAATTATGTCAGTGGTATGTCTTTCTTTGAAAGTCTCATAGGATAATAACAATAAAGATAGATATCACTCTGAAACTGATGCAGCTTGTGCGATTTCCTCCATTACTTGATCTCCAGAGAGTTCAGCAATACTTATTTAATTTCTATTCATTTAAGTCATACAGTAGCAATATTTAAATAATTTGAAATGTAATATAAATGTTTTTTACACCGTAATTTAAAATGTGCAGTGTAAAACAGGATTTGATATTGCCTCTTCTTTTGAAAACCTGAAAGATTATAGCAATCTTTGCCTGGTCAAGTATGGCCTTGAAACTGTTGTCTTTATGTAACTATTCTATGTGCACTTACTGCCTCACCTTAAAATACATCAGAGGTCTGCCTGTGGAACATTACTCAGAAAGACAAAGCAAACGGTTGGAGCAGAGCTTTTGGACTAATGTTTTGGAATCCTACCCAGAAGGGAGGTAACCTGTCTTATCCCTGCTTTTCTCTCATTAAAGAATATGGTGAAATCAGGGCAGATGCCGTTTGCTAGGCTGTAGATGGATGATGTGGAAAAGTGAAAGACAATGACTGGGCCTTCACATGGAATCAAGTCAAACTGGGGAATGTTTCCCAGTGTAGTTCAGTATCTGGAATTGCGATTGATGCCTGTTTTTGATTCCTATTCACTGCTTTGGCAGGATTATAAAAATGAGACGCTGATGTGATTTTCTAGCTGGAAACAAAATGAATAAATTAACAAGGACAACATGAGAAGCGTAGTTTCTTTTTTGTTAAAAATCCTTTGACAAAAAGTGATATAAATCTACATGGATATTTATCAAATTCAATCTTACTAAAACAGACAAAAAGGGGTAAATAGACAATAAAAACATATGGTTTTACTTTGTAAGCCATAACTACTGTAAAGTTGAAAACAAATGGGCCATTTTGACAACGTAAACCCATGTATGCTACTTACAGCAATAAAACAGCAACATTAACAACACATGTACCAATGTGACTGCTTAATGTGCTAGATGTTAACCCAACAGTAACCTCACGGAGATTGCCAAAGCGTTTAATCTCATTATTATATTTTAAAAGGCATCTTACTTTCTAAGTCTCACTCAATTGTGTTTCAATTAATAGAAAAAACATTAGCTATTGCTTTAGGGCTGAGCAGCTAACTGCTTATCCCCGAATGACTAACAAAGTTAGCTACTAAGATAAATAACTTTGAGCTAACTAAGTATAGCAAACTTTGTACTTCGTTAAGAAAAATAATAAACTAGAAATATCTGTATGAAAGCAATATATTTTCCCAGAAGTTGATGGAGACTTAACCAGAACTACTCCACTCCATGCTCAATTGTTTGCTAACATGTTGGCCATATCAGCTTTAAAAGGTGGAAGGGCCCAGTGGACTTATTTCTCCATCAGACAGTTTGACCTGTCATCTCAGAAAGAGCACAGGTGGAACAAAATCCATGGTTAAGACTAATTAGACATGACTCAGTTATATTAAGTGAAATAGTTGCCTAAACCATTTCATGCAGAAAAGCCAAACACTGGGTCTGTTAATCTAAAGGATATCCAGTTGTTAGTTATTCTTGTGGCCAGAGAAAGCGCTATCTGACATTATATATAGCATATGTTATTCATTATGCCCCACCTTAAAGTGCGGCAAAACAGAACACAAGAACTGACCTGAACAGGCTTATAAACTGTCACCTTTAGTGGGTAAACACTGATAGGGTGTAACTTGAATTTACACAGATAGATTTGACACTCACAGGAGATATCTGAGCCAAAAGGGTTCTCCGAAGAGACAAGAGAAGACGCTTGGGGAGAGCTGCGCTGAGCTCAACTCTGACCTTACTGGGTGTGAAAGTCCAATGAGAAAGTCCAGAGCCAGCATCAGGTTTCAGCTTGTGTGTTAAACTTGGTCAGGGGGAGGAGGGTCAAATAAGTCCAAAGCAACTTCGAAGAAATTAATGCAACATATGTAGGGTTAGGCCACATGAGTTCTATAGCCATTTCCCTCCACCCTTTATAAATATTCCCACGTTGGATCAGCAACTGGTTGATCAGTCTGTATTAATTCACATCCACACATGAGCCAAGTCTCCTTACTGGCCCTGTTGGTTTCAACTATCCTGAGCAACTCATCTGGAAGCTCTGAATACATTCACACTGAAAAGATACAAACTGCATCTGACTAGCTCTGACTTCAGATGGGTCACCTCAAGTGATAATGTCTCTCTGGGGAGGACATGGTTTGCTGTAGGAATGTTTTACTACAGTCCAAAAATACATTCTCAGCTCAACTTTCATTTGTCTGAGCATGCAGCATGCAAGCTGCATGAAGAGCTCGAGGCAGACAGAGTAATGTTGGTTATAGCAGTGCAGCTGCATGGCTTGTAAATACTGGCTGACACTAAAATGTGTCAACCATCGGTGGAAATCCTTCCCCAGTAATCCCTGGGTAGGACAGAAACGTACATAAGAGAGACAGGGAAAGGAGAACCGACAAGAAAGCTCTAGGGGCAGTGTCATGAAATATATATGCAAACATGACATTGCATAGAGTCTAACTACTCCATCTTTTTTTTTAGCAGCCTTCGTTTCCTGACAGCCTAGTCAAATTCAGCACAGTCTGGACACAAAAAAAAAAGAATGATTCCTACTCAATATGCTCATCACTTGCAGTAAGCTGCTTCTACTTTTTTTCATAAATCAAACAATATTTTTGTCATAGTAAGTAAAAAGAAATTAGAAAATGAAGCCCAAGCCCTGTACTGCATATGTGAAAGTGATATTAAAATGTATGTCATATATATCTTTCTTCATTGTTTCTTTTGTGATATAGGCTAAGCTCCCTTAAAGCTGTTATGTTCTTTTTGCTTGATGAATTTCGAATCATTATCAAGATATGAAAATACCCAGCTCTTAGCAAAACATTATGGCCATATCGCACAACACTATTGCTGATTAAGTTTTTGAACAATGACCAATGGTTTCATCACTTACAAAGTCATGCATCACCCTGCACATTTTGATTATTTTTGTCAGTTAAACACAATCTCATCTCATGTGCACTTTTTCACACCACTCCCTCCATCCATTTTTCTCAATCAGTATGGATTACCCCCAAGCAAGTTGATATCCTGCCAATACAGATGGGCTCAGACATTCCCAGCCACACACACACACACACACACACACAGATGTTTATAAAGTCTGAACCCACAAGAACAAACCTATCAAGGCCAACCGTCTGATGACGACAAACTGTTGATGAATAAATGAACAACTTTTTTACTCTTTGATCCCAGTTTTACACATTGGCCCTGGCTGGTAATTAATTCCCATGACTCAACAGTGAGTGTCGTGACAGGCAGATGGAAAAGGTTTGCTGTAGGTGCCAATGCTCAAGCTGTTGATCATAGCCCACTGTGTAGTGTTCTTGTTGAATCACACCTATAGGGCATGGGCCATGTGATGGAGATGCATGAGTTACAGCCCAAAGGGGTGCAATCCAAGTGTGTGACAAACACACAAAAGAAAAGACAAAAACACACACTGCTGCAGACATCGACATTTCCCCAGGGCTCTCAAGCATCTATTTTTCATTTGATTGCTGGGATGTCATTAACTAAAAATCTACTTGACTTCTTAAGGTTAAAAAACATTGTGGATTTTTGGTTTCTATATTTGCAACTAAAGTAACGCTGGTATTCGTCCATAATTGAACATTTGAAGTATCTTTGAAGTGCCTTGAAAAACTGAAGTATGCTTAAAGCGCGAGCGTAACGCCTCAAGTGCTACCCCTGATTACCAAAGAGAGTTTCAGCATCATCAATTATACAGCGTCTCTTCTCCTCTGAGGTGCACACACACTGGATGGACTGCTAGCTAAAAAAGAAATGATGATATGCCTTTCAGACACAGAGATTGGAGAGAATGAGAACAAGCCATGAATTTAGAAAGTTTGTTTACACTCTGCCCAAACATGTGTTATGGATCTGTAAGTCTGCTGTACTAACACAGGCTTTCATAAAACATGATATACCACAAACAGCCAAAGGGGAGAGATGAATGAAGAATAGAAAAGAAAAGACACTGCAGACCGCACACAATCACAAATCCAAAAGGGTTCTTTGCTAGGCATAACATCGTTCTCTTGACGTTTCCACGTGAAAACAATATATTTTTTTAAAGTGTGACAATCACAAAGTGATACATCAATTAAGAAGACAATTAATTTGCACATAGATCTTTCAAAGCCTATAATAGGAAAGGAAAGACACATCATCGCCTCTTACCTTCAGCAGATGTGGAGACCACGCTGTCACACAAAGCGACAGATAAAGCCTGAAGTGCTGTCAGAATAACACACTTCAGACTCCAGAGGTTCATGATGCCCGGCTGAAGCGTGGACGGGACTGGCCAACTGTTTCACTGCATCATACAATCCAACAACAGCTGATGTACAAGAGCAATCCCCCCCACCCACCCCCCCCAAAAAATAAAAAAAATAAAAGAAATAAAACCACTTCCTGAAATATGATCAAGTAAATGAGCCGTGTCTTAGGAAATCCCGAGGACAGCTGATTCAACTCCCATTCACAAACGTCCAAGTCAAGAAGCAGCCGCAAACAAGTATGACATGTAAGGGGAACTGAAGAGCAACCGGGGAAAATGTTAACAAACACACAAGCCGCCGCTGTATCAGACGCCTACTGAAATGACATCAATTGCAAGGCAATTACTGGTGAGAAGTGTTGTCTTATGAGTAGGGACCATGTGCTCCATGAAACGCTCTGCCAGGTCCTAATGCCACCTTCCGCGCCTATTATTATTAAACAAGCAGGAGCAGCATGAAGCTAACACAGATAAACAAAACACAACATCCGGTCCGAGCTTTCACAATAAAGACCCCAAATTACACATCTTTGAAATTATGTTTGTACGATACAATTAGAAAAATCTTAAATACATTTACTTAAATTAAACTAATGAAGGTTAATTTGATTTGAATTACTCTTCTTTGACTTATCCTAGAACGAAAAAATTCCACTTTATCTATAATGAACGTTTATGGCTACGTGGCTCTCATTTCTATGGATTTTATTTCCCTTCACTTAAACATGTACAGTCAAATATGAACAGGTTCTATTTTCATAAAACTGAGGATTTCATCTTTTTTTTTTTGTATTCTTATTGCAAATTGAATGTTTGATCATATTATGTTTTGAAATGATGGTCATGGGAAAAGGCAATTTGAACCTTGCATTGTCACTTGCACTTGTAAGTGGATATCCCAATAAAGCAAGTAAATAATAATAGGAATTCATTTCAACCCATGTGCCACAACAATCTGAAGGTTGCAGCAGGGCACATGACTCAAGCTTGAAAACGGCATTTTATTTTGAAGGCAAACTATTTAATTTCCGGCCTGACTCTGGGTATGCACTGCTTAACTTGACCCAATGTGCTGATAGTCCCACACATGCTGTGCTGATAGTCCCACACATGCTTAGATTTGAATAATGTGGCCTACACAGCCCACACTCACAGATTTTACTCATCGTTGTTGTGCATACATGTTGTTATTGTGTCAGAGTAAGCTAAGCATAGTGTGAACAAAAGTGTCTGTTTTATGAGAACGGAACAGGACACAAAAAAGTGGTATGACTTTGAATATATTTACATGTTACGATATCTGATTCAAATATATTCATGAGAGTCACAGCCAGCTACTCGACGTACAGTATAGATGTGACCCATTCAGACACTATGGCCATCCACCATAGACATCCACTTCAAGAGGAAATGCAGTCAGAAATAAGGCAGGTGTTCACATGGGGATGAGTTCCTGAAAGCTTTTTTTCTCCGAACAGAGGAGAACTCTGATATGCTCGATGTCAGGTAAAGTCACAGCAGTACATCCAAATGTTGGCTTTTACCTTTTGAAATAGGAACTATGGGGTAGGCTACAGCCTTTTGTCATGACACTCAGAAACCAACATTTCTCAAAGTCTTCTTTCGGGATTAAATAATAATCGAAATGAAACACAACTGAGGAGTGTTTCCCGGCCTGCTGATTTGACTGGAACCCAACATTCGGCTATAGGCTGAAAAAAAATGCTGATCTTTTGCTCTTTTTAAGAACCAGGATGCCTGAAGGAAGATAAAGTGCAGGCAGTAAAAAGGGGATTTCTGTTAGTGTGAGAAGACAGAAAATAGTCAATAATAAATCCTAACTCCATGGAAATGATTCCATCTAATCTTTGTTATTATGTCAATGCATTTTTGGGGAAAATACATCTCTTTATTCCTGGAAAAACATTTATGGTTTTGTTTGGAATAAAAATAAACAACATATAAAACTCAAATATATATATAAAAGAAAACATGTAACTCAATTCAAATATAGCATACCTAAAAGTTTAAACAATGACATTGCATAGTGAAACTTTCTTTGTAAAGTTAAATAGCAAAACAACGCACAGTAAATCATTTCTTTAAGCAGCAGTCATGGTTCATAGACGTTTTATTCTACTTTGCAGTCTAAAATTACTAATTTTAGAAAGAGAGGAACATTTATGAACCATGACTGCTGGTATAAATGAATTTCCTCTCATCCAAAAACACCCACATGGAATAGAATTCACCAAAAACAGTCAGTAGTGATCATCGTTCTCCTCCAAGACATCAGTACAAATTTAGATGGATGAAACAGCTGGACTATGAAGGAACTCTGACTTAAAGGCTAATGAGTAAAAAAACAATTAGGAATAATGAGGAGCGTCTGCTCTGTTGTCTGTTATTTTGAAAATAAATATACACACATTTCACTTTTGATTTATGCCAACCACTATCCAATGTTTAGCACTCTCACTTTGGATCACACACATTTTAAAATTGCAAAATGGCGCGTCTTAGTCCATCATGGACAGGGACAAAAGCTCAATTCAAATCTGCATTGTCCATTAACAGGGCATTTCCAGTGAGAAGAGGTCATATTCCTCCGTCTTACAGCTCATAGCTGGCACTGGATAATAGCAGAGCACACTTCAGACTTCATATTTGCTGTATAATGAGGATGACGGTTAAAGAGTGTCCTGGAAGGGACTGTGAAGCACAATGAATGTTTCTGATCACTGCTCCACATCACATGAGATCATGTGAAAGTGGTTGTGTGAGGACATCAGCGCTTACTCTGCATCCCATTACTTGAAGTATTCTAGAAAGAAAGGCAATTTGCAATCAAGTGAAAAACAAGATAACAGCGATAAACAGCAGACATGACTGTTTTTTTATCAGAAGCAAATCAGCGTTTATGGGGCTCAATGTGGTATTTATCCAAAACAGAATGTTAGGACAGGACTTAATAGATTCCTTTTGCCATCTTCATTTGTAATTGCATACCACAAGGGCTTTTAAAACAGCTGATGCACAGGGAAAAGCATCTGTTTTTCTAAAAAGAATGATCTATGGCAATGTTTCAAAAAACCCAGAAGGTCATTTAACAAAACATAATGCTTTTTTGGATTTTCAAGATCCTTAAAGCATCAACAAATCCTGTCAATAAATCTACCCTGTTTTGAACTGCTATTTTTAAGAAGGACATAATTATCTTATGGCTGGATTTGTACAACATATCAGCATGACCAGATGTGAAGAAGAATTCTGGAAAAACCTTCAAAGCAGCAGTACAGTAAGCGATGTTAAATGACTGTCTGGACATTCTGAAAGATTGCCTTAGATTTATCTCATAGAAAAAAACAGATGTTAAGTTCTGTTACTTGAGAAATGTTGATACATGAGAAAAACAAAAGAGGGCCAAAAGGACATCATCTTGTGTTCAGCACTGTCAAAGGGCAAAGGTCACTTCATCAGTCTGCCATGCAATGCTACAGGCTCTGTCACAGCATCTCTTCATCTTCTTTCAGCTGTTGTTCCTTTGAAGAATCTGATCCAACAGTGTCTGTAATAAGAAAACAAAAAATCTGATTGTTAAAACCCTTTGTGGCTATAGAGCACCAGTCTTGTCCTAAAAAAGAAATGTGGCTTTTTTTAGAGAATCCAGGCAGACAAACAAACATTATTTTACAGCTTCAGTTGGAAATCATCCCTTAACAGGTTTGAAGCCTGCTGTCCTGTCACCCACATGCTCAGGTTTCCAGTCTTTTTTTTTTTTTAGGACCCTGCTTGATCTCTGGCACTGCCTCTCTTCCGTGTGTTATCTGCTGTAGCAGCAGTGAGGGTGGAGCAGCTGCGTGTGGGTGCAGCTCTGCTGAATAGTGGCACTGCAATGTAGCGCTCTCTGCCACTGAAGGGCCTTTTGTTTCACACTGAACACAGGCCTCATACACTCAGCACAATGACACTGTTCACAGTTGTTCTCCATAACGAGAGAAGGGTGTATGGAGTGTTTTAAGAGAGAAGCTAAAATACCTACAGCAATGAAAACTGCACTGGGTGATATTTACTGATCAAAACTACAATTTCTACCATTCAGAAAACTGCATAGGAAGTATTTTTTCTTTTATTAATCAACTTTTCTAATCAAACTGCTCAGAGAAATGCAAGAAAATAGAACAAGTATGGCAACAGCGACATCTACTGGCAAAATAAAGATTCAATATTAAATATAATTAAACTGTATGAAAACTTCCCCAAACTAATGTGTGCACCATACGATATTATTTATCATATCATTTTTAAAACAGAAAAAGTTCTTATCATTCAATATTTTGTCAGAGACAATTGTATTTGTTGTATTAGTGATGTGTTGCAGTATCTAATTATTCATCTGTTTATAACTCCACTAGGCCAACATTTCCCCCTCAACAGAAGAACATCCAGAAACATGTTATACATCGAATTTACATGCTGTTCATTGTGTTTCTATGGTTTCAAATATCTTTCAACCTTATATGTGTCTTTTCAGGTATGATGGACTTGCTAAGCAATGTAAAGCCATCATTTCCAACAGTTTCATTGCTGTGTAGTTTGTCCATAACTAAAAAAAAAATCACCTTTTGCCAGATTTAATTGAGCTTGTATGAAAAGGTGTTTTATTACTTGCTTAACTGCCTGTGGGTCATATGAACAATTAATGTGTTGTTCAATTTCCCAGGCAAGTTGTTAACACTCTGGCTGTAACAGTTTTGAGGTAACATGCTAATTGGAACTGAATGTTTTAATGGAATTCAGTGCATCATTTCGGCATACACATTTTTTATAAAAACCTCAGGGTGTTCAACAAAGGCAAGCCTGGTGCTTCAATTCTAAGAGATGACCTCTAAAACCTTAAAGTCAGTCTGTTTGCTCTAATGAAGTTAATCTTGTTCTATTTCATTCTTTAATATCATTTTCTTCCCCTTACCTACATCCTTGAAACATCATCTTATTCCACACACTTTCCAAATATCCCAAAATGTGTATATTGCATCTTTACAATAATTAAACATATACTATTAAGATGCGGGTTGGAAGAAGCAGGTTATTGAGTTTTAAAGGGTGTTATCTATCAATGTTTTGAAAAACAGATGAAGAGGTTACCTTTTTGAAAAGCTCAACTCGCTGTCTGTTTGTCAAACACACCTCCCTTTTCTTCTCTTCCTCTTTTTTCCTCTTACCCTCTCCTTGCGTTCTGTAACAAAAATAACAAATGTGTGTCTTTTATGGTTGTTGGTAGATTTGCAAGTAAATAAAGCATATTCTGAATAAATCCACAGTCTAACACTTCCATCTAAAAATACTTCCTAATGGTTGAATATACCATAAAGCAAAAAAAATAAAGAACTGGGCCTGGAAGGGAAATAAAAAACTAAAAATGACTAGAGCAAAAGTCTTGGCAGAGGATCAAAAGCAGTATGTTTTGAAAGGAGATGTCACCGATAGAGGTTCTGGGTTCCTTCACACATAAAAGCAACACAGGAGATAAGGATGCATCTTCTTATAAGAAGAGGCACCAGACATTGTGCTGAGGTGTAGAAACACTCACCGCTTAGATCTCAGCTGCACCTCTCTCCCAGTCAAGGCTCTATCTCTGGGTTTCAAAAGGTTATCTGGAAACGGGAACGTATGTACATGAAAACACACACACACACACACACACACACACACACACACACACACACACACACACACACACGACACACAGCGCTGATGAGTTGAAGGCTCAAGATCATGACAGTATAGCTTTTGCTGATGTTGCACAGACTGAAAGCCTCCTCTCTTACACAAAAAGAACAGAGAACATGTTTAAATGAAGATTTTCTCAGGATACTTTATGACGTATTATTTCATCATCATGCAAGACCATTGAGGTTCCAAAATCCGGTATACATGAACACTCATCCATTTTCCCAGCAGCCATTGCCCACTGGTGAATTTTCTGTCATGGCCACTAGAGTGCAGAAAGAGCTACACAATCACTGTCACACATCTTGAAATTCATTATTATTGCCTGTGAACCCTGGACACTCTGAATGGAAATCTCACCAAACATAACACTGCGCTGCAAGCTTAACGACATTTGAAGGTCACAGAAATATTTGAGCTGAAATTCAATCACTCTATAACCTTGTTACTTAATAGACGAGCACTTGCATATATATATATATATATATATATATATGCAATAAAACAATTTGTTTCACATCTTACTTCAAGTGGCTTTTATTGTAATTAAGTCACAGCTCTCTCCTTCATATTTTTCCCTTACAGTTGAAAAACAGATTCAACGATATATTAGGCTGACAATGTCCTTGTAATACTATTCCTGTAAAGGCAAACCAATCCCAAAATAAAGAAAAAAAAATTTAACAATATTTTCTACACATTTTTTATATTTTATTAAGCTTTTCTATGCAATGAAGTGTTGTCATTGAGCAGTTTTGGTGTTTCAACTACTAGTAACTCACTATTTTGGGTTTCTGAAGATGGTTTTAGTGGATTTAGCAACTCTTAAAGCAATAAATGAATGTGTATGTTGTGTATAATTGAGCAAAATGTTACCTATACGCAACTTGAATACCAAAAATGTTGATGTGGGCCATTAAAAACAAAACATATTGGCTGAATTGACTTGCCCTTTGTTCTGTGCCTGTATGTGTGTGATTACGATATGGCAAACAGCTCTTGCAGCTGCAGTAGGACAATGTGCAGCAAAGTTGATGAGTGAGGTGAGGGTGCTGCTGGCACAGTACCGTTCAGAGAGGTAAAGCGGCCACTGCGGGCTCTCCTCTGCCTGACAGCAGCATCTGACCACAGGTCTACAGATCCTGCCAGCTCCCTCCTCTCCTGTGCCCGTCGCTCCAGCTCTCGCAGTCTGCCCTGGGATCGACTGATGAAGTCTGGTCTGGACCTCTGCAGTGCATTCTGCCAAGACCAGAAACATATTGCTCTTTTTGACAAAACACTTAAGCCCAACTTCCCACTCCAACTCCCCCTGCAATATAGCTCTTGGGCCCCCCTTGGAACACTCCAAAGGTAGCCAGTACAAATGTGATTCCCTTTTGCTGACACTTAAGAGTACTTTACTTGGTTTCCAGCCATGGGGTCAAAATCCCCAAACGGGGTTAGGATCAACCTGACGGGTCAGATAATTAACCACATGGGGATTTAAAAACAACACACTGTTTTCAACACTCTTTGGCTGTACTGATTTCAACCTGTGTAATAAATAAGATGCATTCAGGTGGCGTTAGAATAATTATAAAAATGAGGTACACACTGAGAGAATCCACATGAACACCTTCTTGGAAATTTGGGGAGCATTTTGCTGTGACTTGCTTAGTTCATGTCATATTATGCAAAAACATGCTGGACAAAAGTTAAAATATGTCTCTCTTTATTCACTCTAAATTATATTTCTGATATCTTTAACTTTCATTTGGCATTAGTTTGAAACTGTTAGTTGCTATTAAGGTAAAGAGGCCCAGAAAATATTTCCTTACTCAGGATTACCCTAAAAACAAGTTAGGTAAAGACATATTTTAGTGTTTTTTAGGGAAATGACAGGTGGAAATCAGGGACAAAATAACTAAAATAAACTTTAAAAAGTTTCAGCATACTTGGATCAAAAAACTAATCTTCACTTTTAAAATACTGAGAGCAACGATTTATAAGGCATGTTAACAGAACACGAGGTCAGTAGAACAACTTCACATGTGATCATCCAGAGAGCATGTGAATGCAGCATTAGACATTGCATTGTTCCAAAGCGATACACAAATTGTCTATCATATCTATTTGCATAAAATTCCCAATCTGATTGTTTTATTTTGTGAAAAAAACATCTGAACTCACCTGTAGAGAAATAGTCTGAGGTGACCTTTCAGTGTCAGGACTCAGTGGAACAAATGCAGCATGGGGCTGGTTGTGACTCTCGATTGGTCTTTGATCTGGATCTGGATGTGGTTTCATACATTTCCCTTCATCTATCACAAACAAGTAAATCAAATTATTTGCATTTCATTTACACGTGCCTTGGCTTCAGATGTCTGGGCGCAATGTGCAATAGCCCTCTGGGCCTGCCATGATATATTTCTTCATGGTATAAATCAAATATTCACAGTATGGAAGAGCCGAGGATTTTTTACTAGATCTGTTATTGATTCAATGAAGGGCGTAGCTCTGAAAACAGTGTTGCGCTTGCAAACTTGACAGTTAAATGTAACATGGATCAATGTTTCATAAGGTGAGAAATTCTGATTACATTGAGGGGAGGAGAGAAGTTATAATACCTGTATTTCCTTGGGGTGACACAGCAGAGCCCTTCTCACAACTTGGGGTTTTCTTCTTACTAAGTTGTGTTTGGAGTTTGATATTTGCTATGATGGCAGCTGCATTGAGAGCAAGCACTTCCTCTTGAGACTGATTCGAGTTCGGATCTGAAACACAAGAGGACTTAAACGTAGGTGAAGGGACGGTAAAGCTGTGGCAGACTGCCATTTGGCTGCTGGGCGGATGTTAAAACTATTTTATAATCCCTGCCTCATTTTAAGGTTGACTGTATCAAATGTTAAATTGAAATAACGTTGCCTCCGGCTTCTGTAATTAATTGATGAATCTCTCAATGAATGTGATTAAGGAATCATTCATTATTTCACACAGAGCAAAGAAATCGTGAACAAAGAAACAGCAAAACACTTTCTTCTTACTGTACATATTCACCTGAATAATTAGCATTCAAAAACAACCCATCATTAAACATAATACAATGTGTTTCTTGGTTCCTTTTTAGGATATCGTAAACACTTCCCATTTATTTTAGAACTGTTGTCTCAAAACTAGGACTTATGTCAGGCTAAGGCATAAAATGAGGAGTTCAGACTTGATGCAAAACGTTCAATTCCAAATTTAAATCCTGAAATATCAAAAGATAAACCCAACAACATCATCTTGGCATTTAATGTTTAGCTGAAGCATTGAATATAAGAACTTGCATATTGATGTTTACATTTACTAACTGAGACTTGAGATAAAAACTACCCTATACCCTACTTTTAAACAGCTCTGCATTTATTTAATGGAGAATAACCTTTAATATTAAATCAATTAAATTGTACATTTTTATTTTTAGTTAATAAATGTATTTACTTTCTCTCCAAGGGTTGAATAGGAAGATCAATAGCACTCTTAATATTTTTGAGAGGTATTGATCTTCTTATTTAATCCTCAGCACAAAAGTCTATTTACCAAAATGTAGAACACAACTCATTAAGCTAAATCTTTCTGTAGTTTATCGAACCACAACCAAAAACCAAGCATTAATCATAAAATACAAAGCTTTCTGGGACTAGCCCCCAAATGTGCCAACAGAGTTTATCCCCTCAGTAGTATACTACAAAGAAAAGTACCTAAATGTAATAGCTACAGTACTTCACAGGATCTGGAAGCCAAACATGATTCTAACCCATCCTAATGCATTATTGTCACCATGTTTAGGAGCTTGTGATTTCTCGTCCTCTCCTAGGCTGTCAGCGGAAAAGTGAGACTAATAGATTATACATGCAAAGCGATGCGTGGGGGAAATGAAAGAAGGTGAAAATGAGAAAGAGTGTAGGTACCAATGGGCCTCTGCGTCAAAGCAATGCTGTTTGACATTGGTGCAGATATGTGTCAATTGCACTCAAGGCAGCAGATAAAGGAAAACTCAAATACAATATTACTGTAGAATGCCTATCAATAAGACATCAGTTAATAGACAATATCAAAACTGAGAGTTCAACCCCAGAACATTGCAGAGTGTGTAACAACTTCAAGCGAGAACACACAAACGGCACAGAGGAGATGTATATTTAGACACCACCATCCTTTGAAAATTGAGATCAGAGACAAAGGGAGCCTGTGTGCTGACAGGAAGACTGTCAAGGAGACAGAGAAACCTACCTGAGGCCTTGATGAGAGTCAAACTGGGGGATGCTCTCCTCTCTGAATTCTCAGACCGCCATCTTTCTTTCTGGCCTCCATTTGGTGTGTCTGCTGCTTCGTGTGCTGATGACGGCCGGCTGAAGACACTGTCAGAGTTCACGGGTTGGATATTGGTCTGTTGTGGAATCCCAAAGCTCCATTTCCTGGTGGCTGGTTTTCTCAAAATGTCCTCGCTTGGCTCAGTGTGTCCAAATATATTGCCATAGCAGCTCTGTGGTCTGCTCGGCCTGCCTGATCTCTGTCCAACAGCCTCTGGGGAAACCTCAGGTGCTGCTATAGCAGGGGGACTGCTGACAAGAAGCTTCAGAGTGGATTTGTGTAACGTCCCACCATTTTTCTCTAAGGTGAATGTATTTGGTTCTACAGCAGAGTTTGGCATATTGTTGGATTCTACAGGGTTATATGAAATGTGTGGTGAATGGTTCCCCTCACTCCACATGCTGTTTTTCTTGTGCACTCCCTCTGTGTAGCTGTGTCTGTACTCCGGGTGCCTCAGGGTCCCGGCCCCTGCCTTAGCTGGACTATAGCTCTCTCTGTGCTCCGTCACTTTGATGATGGTAGCCTTTCTTCTGAGCACCACTGTGTCAAAAGCCTGGGTAGTTGGTGAGGTTGTGCTTTTTGCATTCATGATAGGGCCAGACGTCATCCTCTGCTCTGTCACTTTGACTATAGTGGCCTTCCTCTGCACAGTGACCTGCCTGGAGTTTGGGTCCATGGGTTGGTGGGCTAGTGGTGGAGAAGGGGAGTTGGAAGAGTGGTTTCGGCCAGGCAAACTAGCCGATCTGCACACTTTCCTGGAGGAGATGGTGATGGAGGAGAACCCTGCTTTGTTCTGAGGGATGATTGTTGTCACAGCAGAGTTTGTCTGTGAGGCTGTGAACAGTGGGACTGTTGCCCTTATAGGCTGAACACAGCTTGTCCTGTGAGCGTGTGACTTGTTTGTTTCTGTGTTGCTTGTCCCTTGCAGCAGAGTGTGTGGTTTGCAGGCATCTGCAAAAGTGTTTCCATGCAGAGGAGGATGCTTGTGGGGGTCTATGCTGGTTGTTTTCGTCAGAGGGGGCTTCCTGTTCGCATCTGAGCTTGTCCCTCTGGGGGGCTCATTGGACTGACTGCCTCCAGGGAAAGCTGACACCCTCTTGGTATTCCAGGCTCTCCTCAGAGCTTGCCAGCCTACAGGTCTGTCCCCTTCAGCAGCAGGAAAGCTTCGTTTATCTGGCACCTACAGCATGTGGATAAAACAGATTCTAAATGAAAAAGATACTTCATTATGCATGGAAACTCCATCCCACCCTTCTGTTTTTGCTAATGCCTGCTGCTTAATGTTTAGTCATTAATCAACACAGCAGAACATATGCTGTACAGTACGTTCATCTGGTCAATTGAGCTCTTGTGTGGCAAGTACAGAAAATGCATCGTAACTTCATTTGCTACGGCATGACATATTGACAACATGACATATCTACTGTATAATGGTACATTCAAATAGGCAGTCAGCTGTCTTGTCTTCAGGGCTTTGCTGTTTGTTCTGTAGTCAGGTGACTCTCCCCATGCTTGACACAGTGAGGCAAAGCCAGCACACAGTGTGACTTATCCCTCACAGAAGCACAATGTGACTCTATCCTAAAAAGAGATGGAAAAACAAGAAAAAATGCAAGGATTCTGGTCCTTGGCCCAGAGGTTTCTAAAGGTGTTTTTTTTAGAGCACTAAGAAATGCTGATATGTCCCTATGCGCAGTAGTAAATAATTTAAAATACTTGCTGCAGTCCACTGATACATTTCCTTGATTACGATCAAATGTAAACAAATGCACTCATTAAATAACTTGAGATTATGAAAGTGATAATTAAAATTGCAGGCAATGTAGTCCACATCTACTAAAAGGCCAGAATTGTTTTTTCCTTTTGGCAATGCTTTGGATAAATGCCTTTAAGACAGCACACAGACTCTGACATCTCGGCAAATAAGGTTCATAAAGCAAAGAGGTCTGCCATCAGCATTTATGTTGATCACAAGTCCTCTGCATTATTTTTTTTCAGTGACTCAGGAATGGCAATTCCATTAAAGCTTGACCTGCTATATTTTCTATCATTTGTTTCAAGTTCCATTGAGCATATTTGCTTTTTGTTTGTAAAATGTAAGTAATGCAATCTGAAAAGAGGACTTATCTTTTTTCCCACAGAATGCTACACTATACATTTTTATTAATTTCCCTCAGCTTTTGAACAGATAGCTTGCACCATCAGTGATTATTTACTGCCATTTCTTGGACTCTCTTTTGGCATAAGTAAGTGTTCTGAAAATGTAGGAGTCTGGGGGTCCCAGAAACAAGTGTATTTTAACTAAATGAAACTTTTGTCTATTGTATGTCTCAACATTCTTTTTCTTAGTAGGAGTGCATTTCAACCTTTTTCACAGTTGTGGTTGTAAATAAGGCCCTTTGTTTTTTTATTCTCTTTACTTCACTATTATCATATTTTTAACCAAATGCAAACTTAACTTTTACATGCAATGTATAAAATAATTTAATCTATTTATATAATAATGCTCTAGCAGACAACTATTAGAAGACTCAGTGTCCTATCAGTGTCCAGGCTGACATACTATGCACTCCCAACACACACAGACCCACTGATACAGTATCCATCATCATCTTATCTAAATGTAAAAAACAGCGTAAAACAATCATACGATAGGTATAACAAGTTACCTGTTTGAATTTGGGAGAGTCTTGGTCAGGTGACTGCCACGTCTTCACACCCAAAGCACTTAGACTGTTGTGACTCCTTTCCACCTCTCCATCTATGTATAAAAGCAAAACAAACGAGCCAATGTCACATTGCTCACAAGACATGCTCTCTCTCTTTCACACACACACACAAACACAGCTCTGGCGTTCCTTCCTGTGTGTCAATGTTGACAGTGTCAATAATTGACGTTGGCACAGTAAAGTGAATCTAGCACCACCCCAGAGCCACTTCTCTGCAACCTCAGGAGACCAGGCAACTTCACTGGTCTGCCTCTCAGCCCTGACTGTTACTCCATTGCCAGCCCGACGGCATGTCTGTCTGCATTTCCACCTGCTGCTGTTACCATGGCGACTGGCTCTCACTTTGGGATAACCCCTCGAATGCTGTGCGGATAATCTGTTTTTCATTTTAAGTGAGAAAACAAGAGACAAGGTGAAAATTGCACCACTTTGTAAATGTGATCACACCTGAAAAACAAAGAGATGTCCCTACACAGGTGTCCTCTGGTCTCTCACTCACATTGTTCCACTTGCTGCCATCACATGTCTCATATCTTTATATGTGAAGGGCCCCATATTAACTTAAAGAGCCTCTCTCATTACTTCCTTGCTCGAATTACCTTTTTTTCTGGATCAACAGCAGCTTAACATCCCGGAGGAAAATAAAGCAACAGGACCATATGGCAAACACCCTCTGAAGTCACCACCCTCCCAATGTATTCCTCATCCCCATTAAGTTTAATCTAAATAGTATGTGTGAGCAGAGTGGAAATTGGCAAGTCTGTCTAAACATGATGGCCCTTGGAGCACAAGATCCAATTTTACTATCATCTGTTCATTAACATTGGGGCCATTTTGTACAGTAAATGTGACTTTTGTGGAGGAGAAGTTCACTGAGTGTCTGAAAAAGACCTCAAGTCGGATTCTGTAAGGGTTGTCAGGAACAACCAGAAAGAGGGAGAAAAAAAGGATGAGAAAATGGTGGGATAATTTGCTAGCTGGAGTGTAACCGAGTCAGTTGGAGTAATTGTGGAAGGAATTTCTGATAGTCTCATTTGTTTTTCGAATGTGGAATCGTGGGTTTAAATGTACTGACAGCTGAGGAAAAGAAACCAGCACTGTATCAAGACATATTTGGAGGCAAGCCTGTGTTCAAATGTTTCTTTGTTGTCGATCATCTTGCTCTAACTCATTGCTGGGATTTCAGCCGTTGCAAATTTGATGGGTAGATGCACCTTAGCAGCATTATTATTCACTGTGAAGTAACTCAAAATGTGACATATATGGCCAATTTCATTGGCTTACAGATTTATAATTTATCTAAAGGCATTGCTTGAGATGTTGCATGTGAAATGCAAGTTTTTCTTCAATTATTCTTTAATATTAAAGGGTTGAACAGAAGCAATCGTGCTTCACAAGGCTTGATGAATAAATAATCAAACCTCTATATAGACCACGTGAAGATTTATATTCATCTAGCATGACATTATACACTTTATACTTTAGATGACTTTTCCTCAAATCTCACAGCCTTTGCATGTAACTAATAATGTGTAGTCTACAGTATATGATGTCATTAAGGTTCGTGCTACTTTAAACATCCCTTAATATTAAAGTTCCTTGCTGCCACGGATAAATTGCTTTGAATTCTGCAGGCGGCCTGAGCCTTGCCAGGATAATATCTGGTATAAACAAGGACAGGGCTGAAAGATCAATCCTCAGATCAAACTCAGAGAGTATGGGCCTGCCATATTCAAAGATTAACAGGGCTCCATCTTCAATCAGTCTGCATCTCTCCTTATCTTTCTGCTTCCTCCCGCCTCCCTTTTCTTCTCCTTTCCCTCACCTAATAGTGCCTTTCGTTTACCTGCAATCCTGCCTAACGACTGGAACAACAGTCAGGATGTTGTACTAGAAATTGACTTTGTTTTAGGAGCAGAAGGTTGTTTAAAGTGTTCATACTTACAGTGAGAAGTGTTTGAAAGAGGACAGGGGCTGCAAGGAGCTGATTGGAGGCAGGTAAACTTTATGGCTAGTCAGCCCTGAAATAAGCTTTTTATTCTCCCTCCAGCAAACCCAGCCCCTGCAGTTACCCCTCGGCCATATTTGTTCTTGCACTGATCAGGCACTAAACATCAATTGAAATGGAACCTTTGGGCAATTTTCTGTTGTGCAATCTTTTTCTTCAAGGTACAACTTTTACCTTTAAACAATCAGTTTTGCAAAATGGAGATTTGGTTGGTATTAGTAAAGTATATTAGGATGCGACCGCCACTATAGTTCACTCTGTTGGTTCATATGTACACAACAATTTCACCAGCCTCATGGCAAATACGATAATTGCCCCAGGATGCTGACATTTGCTGTGGAGGTCAAGTGTTTGTGAGGTTTGTGTGTACATGGGGACAGTGATTGTAAATTAGTGATTGTTCTGCTTGGGCTTTGATACTCAACTGAAAACCCAGCTGTTGTAATTGCTATTGTAAACACACACAGCAAAAATCATGTAAAGAGCTTACATACCATGGTGCCTGTGGACTGCTGTTCGATCCTTCTGAAATGTTGGAGTGATGGCTTGTTTCAATTTCAACTATAAAGAAAAAGTGTAATATTTTAGGAAAACACTTATTCCCTTTCACGCTCGCATATAGATAAGATCACAAAATCATATCACTCTCATGTTTGTATGGCAAATATGGAGCTAATGTAAATATAAAGCCAGAAACCCGTTAGTTTAGCCCCCCACAGAGATGGAAAACATGCAAAATGGTAGCTTGGCTCTTCCTGAAGGTAACACAAGATATAAGTCTAACTCACTAATTAAAAGATGTAATCTTGTTTGTTTAAACCATTATAAACACTTGCTATAGCTACCTATCTAGTTCTTCCTTGTTATTGTGCAACACTACGCTAATTGGTTGCAAGATATTTTGTGTTTAGGCTACAGCCATGAGTGTAATCAATCTTCTCATCTACCTCACAGCTAGGAGAGCAGTGTGTATTTCCCTAGAATTACAAGCTATTCCTTTGAACATAAACCAGGGCTCATGAATATCATTCACCCAAGTTTAATAATAAAGTTCATGTCTTTAAAAATCCCCTGAAAATCCCGGCACTGACACTAGCAAATAATCAGTGTAAAGTCAGTGCTAAGATTTGAACTGAAGAGTCACAAGGGAAGGGATGTTCTTTGAGCGTCAGCTCAGTTGAAGACCTGGTTCACCACAGCAACTTATCGATTTTGAAAGTCCTATTATCAGTTCACTGGATAATAGCCTTTCCTCCAATTGAATGTTCTCTGTACATTGACTTGCATCCTCTCAGGGCACAAAGATCAATCTCACAGCTCCAAATGAGTTGTAAACCTTTAGAGAATGTGTTAAGTTGCAGAGTAAGCGGTTTTCAAAGGATGCAGGGGCTGTGCCTTCTCCCAGGGTAACTGAGACTTGAATACAAATGGCTCTCTGTAGCTCTGTGTGTTTGAGTCAGGGCCTTGCCTGGTACTACACACCATCACCTCCATTACACAGCACTTTACCTTCAGACTTAGAGAGCTTACAATATGTCACTGACAAGTCGCAATCACAATCACAATCACAATCACAATCACTAAGCCTGAGAGGACGTCAGTGCCAAGTCCAGGGTAAATAAGTTCAGGGTCTTTGAAAGGCACATTTTAAAAGGTCGAGACATAGAAGCACAAATGTTTGAAATTGCTCTGAGAAAAATCTTATATAAAAGACGGGAGGAATAACAAAATATAATTGGTTGCTTCCTTTCTTTTAAAAGGTAAAGGGTGTAACAGTTTTTTTTCAACATTCAAATAAAATCATTCTGAATATATGTTCAAGGCTCTCTTAGATGTTATGTGTTTTACCTGGCCTGCAGAGTGGTCCGAAACCTTTTGGTGGCAAGCATCAGCCAACATCATCACTCTTCTTTGGATTGGCAGCCACCCAATTTTGACTGGAGCAATATTACTGAGGTGAGCTTGCTCCTTCTTTGGTGCCTGCATCATTTGAGCTCTCTCCCAGCTTTCTCTGTGCTCTGGAGGAGAAATCAAGCCTGTTTGAAGGGACTCCTGGCTTCCCAGCGAACTCTCACACCGGCTGGGACTCCCACATGAAGATGAACCCCTGCTGAAGGAGGGGATCCCTGGCTGTCTCCAGGCACGTCCGGTTGCCTCTTTATGGAGAGCAGGCATGGATGATGTCCGATCACTGAAAGCTGGAACCTGATCATGAACTGGGGCTCTGAGAAGTTCCCTCTCTATTCTCTGTAGGTGCTCCAGCCAGCCATCCAGCTGGCGTCCTTCAATGGCACTCTGGGGCCGTTGTGCCCGTGGAGGACGAGACACCCGGGGCATAGCCTCCCCTTCTGGTATTAAGCTCTCCCAGTAGGACTCATCTCCAGATTTCCTCCAGCTCGGAGTTCTCCGTAGGTGGGCAGCTGGTGTGCGGAGAGTCATCCTAGGAGCTCAGGTTACCAGCATTGAGTTTCAGCCCACAATGAAAGCCCTTTACAGTGGAGGTATTAATCAGACTCCCCTGGCTCAATTGGACTTCTTAATATGAGGCATGCCAGATGTGCACTGCGAGGAATAAGTAGCTACAAGAATGCAGGAGTTCATCGTTGATCTGTTTTGAGAAGGGATCAGGATTCACATAGCAATTAGAAATAGTTGCAAATATTCTGTCAACAAAAAAACCTGCTTTTATGAATCTACTCCTGTGTTACTGACACTTACCAATCCATCCTCTTTCGACTGCTCCCAACTCTTTATTCCTTGGTGTTAAGGAAGTAAACACTCTCTGTCTTGTTACAAACTAGGTGCTAGTGGGTACTGTCTCCAGTGAAGCATGTAGCGATGTGAGGGATGCTTTGCCGAACAAAGGAGTTACTGAGCACAAGGGCTGAACATCCAATACAGAGAGGGAGATGGGAAGAGACAGAGGGGTGGGCGGGCTGAAAGAAAAAACTAACACTTGTTGATGCAATGCTAAAAATAACAATATCTCCATTTAAAGAAAGAACATAATTCAAATTCACCATTTTAATCACCAAACCATCCAATTTTGGGTTTCTACAAGTCAGACACATTGTTTAAAAGAGCAAATCAAACTTTCTGACATTCAGGCATCCTTACAAATGATAGCACATCACTAATTAAGAGATACTCTAAGTCGTTTCATGAGTCACTTACTGCTTCAGAAATCCTCTTTGTTACATTCCCACTGTTTATGCTCTTCCCTGTGATCTCGTGGTTGGTGGCTGATGATGATACATTATATCCTCAAGCCTCTAACTGAGCCATGTGACATTTGCAAGACTTTCTTTAAAATGGGCCAGTGTCCTCTTGGATAATTTAGCATGACCCACATGATGTCCCATAATGCATGAGCGAAGGGTGTTTACAAGATAGAGATGTTCTAGCTGGAGGCCATTTCTTTATCTAGATGGCAGATAACACAGATCATCAAAGATACAACTTCTTCCTAAAAAGAAATGGCAGTCGCTTGGATGTTTAATTACTTTTTGTGTTTCTTAGTGGATTATCAGTCCCAAATGTTTTTCAAAGCGATTTGAGTCCCACTTGGTGGTATAACATTTCCCAAACATCTTTAAAAACAGAGATAACGAAGAGACATCTCAAATATAAATTGCTGTGACCTGCTTTAGGACACCTTATCAAGCTGAGAAGCAACACACAGAAGGAACATGCCATGGTGTAAAGCATTTTGCATCATGACAATCAAAAACTCAATTGAGTTAAGAAAGATTTAAACAAGGTTCAAAAGAAAGGGTCTTGGAAATTAAAATAGGCTTGAAAGCGGCACCGCCCTCTGCTGGCAATTCTCCAACACGACAAGAAGAGAAAGTGAGCAAATGAGGGCATGGGGTCATAAGTTTGAAAGACTGCTCTAAAAGACGAGATGCAATATTTGTTCAAACAAGATAAATAATGATAGGCGGATTCAAATGCATCAGTGCATCGGTCTGATGGCTTCTATTTTGCACCTGCAGCTCTGAGTAATAACTTTTATTTCACATCACTGCTCAGAATAGTTTTGCTCCCGTAGATTCATCTTTAGGCACAACAAGAAAGAAAGAACAAAGGAAATGGAAAAAGACAGCATGGACTCTCATGTTGTGGTTGAGCTTTTCAAAGGAACAATGTCTGTGTGTTTTACCATGGGAAAACAACATAGAGGAAAATCTTGCTGCATGAAAAACATCTATTTATAGGAATACTGTACTAATTGTTTTTAATGGGATTAGAATCATTTGGAACTTTTTGTTTGGAATTTGCTATTCAATTATTTATTTCAAGGTCAGTGAAGCATGATAATCAGACTATTGACAACAGCTTCATTGTCTCAACAGTATAAGGAAAATAAAAAGGTTTTTTTCCAAACTATAACAACTTATAATTTATGCACTACATTCCAACACTACCTCACTTTTTACTTACTTTCGTTATACTCAATATACTGTCTCTTTCTTATCTCTGTAAGTTTACAATCGCTACTTGTAGGCCAGTATTAGTGTGGCCTTTATTTTTATATACGTTTTCATCATATTATATATAACCCTTGCGTTTTTGGGGTATTGTGTATCTTTTGCAAATGTTAGGCCTGTATGGCAGAGTAGAAAAAAAGACAAAACTTTTTTCTTTTTTTTTACAGCAGCCTTAAAGTTAAGGAAAGACGACTATAACATACAAGTTATAAAAACGTATAAGAGCTTAAATTATGAACTATTACATATTTTTATTTGTGTATTTTATGATTGGGTTGACCAAGCAAAGCTCTTAATGTTCACATACCGTATTATCTTTAACTTGTCTAAGTCATATTTATAATCATATGCTTCTTTAAACGTACATAAAGTTAACTTTTCATCGGTCGTGTAGTAGTTTCCTCCTCGGTATAAACAGCAGCGGGCGTTTAGCCGGACGGACTCCTACTGTATGAAGGCTGAAAAAGTTGTGTTCCCTTCCTCCCCCTTGCGGAGCGTCCTGTCACTGGTTGAAAATGGCTGCTCGGAGTGGCTCCCCAAAGCTCAGAGAAAACTAAAAGTCCTCTTAAATAACAACTGGTCACTTTTGGACCTTTTTCTAACAGGCTACACGACAACTCGGGAAAGCCTCGACACGGAGAATGTCTCGCTGGGTGCCCACTAAAAAGGAAAAGTATGGAGTTGGTACGTAAGAAAACTTGCATGCTCCATCGTTAGCTCGTCCTAGCTCTCTTCTCTCAGATTGCACAAGTTTGGGAAGGATTGTGATTAGAAAGCTACTAGTTGTTTTGTGTCTCGTGCGGCTGTACGCGGGATTTGTGTTTTCAAATGTGCTTGAACTGTGTGAATGCAAAGTTTAACTGTCGGTAATTTTCCTGCTAGTTTTGCACGAAACGCAAAACAAGGAATGTCTATTGTGAGAAAGAGGTCAGTGTGTGGATTGGGAATTGTTAGAGGCGCGCCTAGTTGTAGCTCTGTTTCCTGTGTAATGGGGCCTCCGCTACAAACTAACTAGCTAGTAACAGGCTACGCACAACTTGTATCTGTTTAGTTGTCTTGTTGTTTGTGTTTACGTTTAGTCTTCTACGTGGGAAAAACTTTTGTTTTCTTATTATTTATTGTCATTCCATGATTTGAAGCCAGCCACTATGGATTGAGAGCACTATCCCGTTTAGCTTCCACTCTCTCCCGTAGGGCACTATTCAGCAACACTAAACATATATCATCAAAGCAGCTTGTATTACTGACGTTATATTAAAGGGTTCACTGAGAAAATGCCAAAGGGGCATTATTTAATCAGTTTGCTGCTGTAGAACTGACATGGCTGTTATTAGTAGCCTATTTACTTGTGTTTTAAACACTCAGTATGAACAATACAGTTATATAATGTGTTTCTGCACTATGAGTAAGTACTTTTCTGCAGATGCTGATAAACCATTTTATTTTAACAACTTGATTCAAAATAATTTGCATCAAACTGCAGTATTTCTTTTTTTATTAAAATGTGGCCCCAGGGACCACACATTCTGTTACTACTATTTGCATTAGATTTGATTTTTGAAAACATTTCCATAACTGTTTGCACCGCAGATACATAGGTTTGTAATTACGGATTTGTTTATTTCTCTTGTTCAGACCTGATGTATTGTATATAAAGAATCTCTTAAACCACCTAAATGAAGGCAAAAAAGCGAGAAACATGGTGTATCGGAAAATATTTGCTTTGTTTGTTTAACATAGTGCGAAATATGGCAATAATTTTGTTTAAAAAGATAGCTGTGCTTAATAATATCATCATGAAATCAGATTTACTGGGCAGCCCCTGAAACATGCTGGACCTGAACAGTCACCACATGAAACTACATGTTTTTTTTTCTCGAAGAATCTGGTTTTGGACAGTGTTTCGTTATTTGTAATTTGTGCTATGTACCCCGCCACATGCATACGGAGTCCCTTTTCAACTTTGTCCATTAGTGGGACCGAGGGCTTGCAGCTGTGTGAGGGATGCTGATGCTGTTTGATGGATGAGTTCAGCAGGTTACACAGAAGCTCATCTCAGACCGCGGCTTCCAAATGAGCTCTGTTGTTTTCAGTCCATTCCACGCTGTATGAGTCTGCTGTCAATTTGTCTTGAGCAGATATGGCTGGCTATTATTTATAATAGGATGCAACTAACAAATATTTAAATTATCGATTATTTTCGAGATTCAACACCTCTGGTTTATATAAAGTGTGTGTGATACAACTTGATGCTAATAATTGCTTGGGTGTATTCTCAAATAAGTGAGCAGGCTTGAAAATCTTAAGTAACTCAACAGAGGATGAGTCCTTATTGGAAAGAGAGGCAGCTGCCACATCACTGCTGCAGAGGATTGATGGGGTGCACAGCCATTGCAATTTTTAATACTTCATTTGTTGACCAAGTTGCACTAATGAGCACTTTGTGTTAGCCCTATGCTGGCAGTACTCACTGTGGACCTGTTCGTGTTTCAGCAAAACTTTATTCACACCATTTACTACTCTCATAATGGCCCCATGGCTTTATTAGTGTATGTAGGAAAAGAGTCCCCTTTAGACTTTTCACAGCGGTATTAATAATAAATGCTTCTGTCTTCTTCCATAGAGCGGAGCAGTGATAATAAAGAACTTTGTTATCATAGCTGCAGATTCATATTACAGAACTTTGATGACTGGGGAAGCAAGGCTTTGCACAGTAGCTACATCCACCAAAGCAACTAATATTGGAAATTGAACCATAATAGATTTGTGTCACAGTTATAACCGCAAAGAAAATATGAATGCATCAAATATTCATGGCTTCTTTTTCCTTCCTGCTTGTGTAGTTCTCTGATGGTCCTTATGTTTGGCGACCAAAGACCCCACCAGCTCATTATCAGCTCTTCCGTGAACCCAAATGATTGGTTGTGGTTAGAATATATATATTGAATATCTTTCAGTCATCTTGTATATTCTGTAGTCTATAAACTGGAGAGGTTTGAACTAAATTATACAAGATTGTTGGAAACACCCTAATTGTTTCAGCAGTAATCATAATGTAATCTGTGTTTCCTAGTCTTCAAAGCTTTTTCTGTAGTTTGTGGGATCATTTTTAGGATCTACTACCAGGGTGAAATGAACACTTAAGGCTGTTCGGCTTTCATCCATCACAGAATTGCCTTTTTCTACCTTTTTCTTAAAAATATTTTTCAACCACCAATATCCATTTGAAGTCATTTATATGAAATGATTTAACATCATGATATTTGTTTTCATCAACATTGAAATACCCTAGCTGTAGTGAGGAATGACAACTCTGTACTTCCCTGTTCTAACAGCAGTAGTGACATTTAATCATGGGTTATATTTCTCATGTTGTAGAGATTGTGCCTCGAAATTAAGTAATACATTTCGAAGGCTAATATATCTTTTACTTTACCATTGTACTTGATTTCGAGGCACAATCTCTACAACATGAGAAATATAACCCATGATTCTTTAAGGACTACTTCTGTACTTCTAAAGGTTTTTAGGGGGCTTATTTTGCCTTTGCCATAGCACTGCAGAAGAAAGATAGAAGAGGAAGGGATAGGAAACAAAATGTAACAATGACAATCAAAAATGAGCAGCTTCAATGGCTCCAGTGGCAGCAGTTTTATTACTTTTTGAACTTCTGTAAAGGATCTGATTCTTCCATCTACAGGCATCAGTGTGTGTTGTACTTGTTCCCGCTGAACAGGGTACGGCATCTTTGCAGCTTGACTTAAATTTTGGAAACTCATGTTCTTAATGCGTCTAGAATCCTCCTCATCCCACCAGAGGCAACACACATTATTGCTTTTTACATTGTTTCTCAGGATAATTGTTACCCTGAGGCATTAGCTCTACTTCCTTTACCAAACAATGTCTTCACTTCCACTGGCATGTTCAGAGTGCTGCCCATCAGACCGCAGTTCACTCCGCTGATCTGCTGAATTGTCGGAATTTATTGGCATTCATGAGGCAGTCGCACAAACACAGAATTATGGACAAACTTCAAATGGAAGTTAAACGTTTTCAGGCTCAGGGCCTTACTTCAATCTTTGACCCCTTATCATATCATAAAAGTGGAGTAAGGCGATCTATTCATCAATAAATATGAATAGCTGTCTTAACCTTGATGTGCCGTTCTTATCTCGTAAAATTACAACCAGCTATAATAAAACAGAACTGCAATTTTTTCCGCATAGTTATCTTGTGCAATTTCTAAACTGATTTGGGGTTCCAGAAAAATGTTTTTCAGTCGTCTTCCAACTAACCAGAAATATTTTTTATTTTAATGTCCAGGGTTGTGTCATTAATTCTGTTTCATCAGGATGTTGTTGTTCCTTAAGACTGACTTCAGAGGCCTTTGCTTCTAGAAAGGACAACCAGGAAACACTAAGCAACAGGACTATTATCTGTATCTAAACATCGCCTTGGAGACTTTAAATAACCCTTGTGAGCATGTGCTGTCATGAGAAATGTTTTCCACCTCTCATTGAGTTGCATTATACCAAATCAGAACATGGAAAACGTTCACTAGTACAAAATACATGCAACTTGTTTTTCTCTCCTGGTTTGCAGTTGCAGGTTTGGACTGTAAGGACATGCTGCTTCCTGTACGTCAGGTCACAGCTTATCTAAGACTACAATTGGACACACACGTACACACAGGCTCTAAATGTTACACTCTCTGGTATGGCTATGATTCATATTTTTAAAACTGGTGTGTGGCAGACTGCAGACCAACAGGACTGACAACCCTAGACAGCTCTCATTTGGAACAGGTTAGCGGTGAGTGACACATTGGGAGCAGAAAATAGAGACGACTGAAGCCGTAAGTAATTTGTGAAGCCCCCGCCCTGCACCCAAACAAAAACCATCTCCCACCCACAACTGCAGTAAGCTCACAAATATGGTTGCAATTAAAACGCAGTCTCGGTTACTACATAAACTCTAACCATGTGTTTAAAACACCCTGCCTCGTATTTTACACGGATCTTACAGCCTGGGCTGAAAGCTATTTGCTGTAAAATTTGGGAGGGTGAACTCTGTGTCATTCCTTTTTATCAGATTACTTCTTGGTTTAATATGCTAGGATTTCTTTTTATTACATTTCCTTGAGAACAGGTCTCGCGTTTGCTTGAAGAACAATAAATATGAAAGGGAGAAAAGTGTGGCTCTTGTCATCGCCGCACTCCCTGCCAGATATTGCAGCTATTAATTCTGACATAAGCGAGCATTCTACAATATTAACTACAAAGTTGAGTTTTAGAAAAAGAAGGCACCTGATTCCTGTCTCCATACACTCAGAGTCGGTCCAAGAAAAGAAGCTGAGTTGCCAAAATTGGAGTGCTTTTACGACAGTGAAATAAAGAAGCTGATTTAATAGCAAGGAGTCAGGAGAAGAAGGGGAGTTGCTGTGGAGGAAAGCAGAAGAGTGGGGATTTTGTCTTATCGGGAGGAAAACAGTTTCATCTTTGTTTAGTCTCTTACAGCCAGGTGGTGTTTATGATCAGCCACCTCTGCTCATAAATAAAGCAGCACATTGCTCGTCTTTTGCAGCAGAGGGACGTGATCAACTACTTCCTTTGGTTTGGTGACCAATATGTGTGTGGTTATGTTTAGTAACTAAAGATGCACTCACTGAGACTCTCATGAGCGATCACCTGGTGCCTGAGAACTAAGCTAACACTACTATTATTCTGTTTTTTTATGAGTTTGTGCATCATGGCGTTGGATTGTTTGTTTTTGCCGGAGTGCAGAGTGCTGCATACAACCTCCACCTGGGAACTCATTCTGCTCTAGTTTTCCCCCCACATTTAATTAAACTGTGCTGCACTTATTGAGCAGCTGTAAGGACAAGTCAACAAAACCTCTTCCTCTTCCCGTTAGCCAGCTCTGCTTCATCTGTAAAACTTGATTTGTGACTTTATACATACTATATATGTCACACGTGGTGCCAATAATCTCACAGTCTGAGATAGCTCGGTACTAAACCTAGTAGTTCTTGCATTGTTTGGCTAATGTAACATTTCCCTTAATGGGTTACTTTTGGAATTTGATATTGTATAAGTATACTAAGCTTTTTGAGTCAAAATATTTACAGTTACAATTTCAATGACCTCATTGTCTTGGGCAGGGCCTGGTGGTAATTTCAGTTTTTTTCAGATTTCACTTTCACTTTTGTGAAGTTTTGTCTTCATGTCATCATATTGACATCAGGACAGCAAAAACTCTGCGTATTTTCCGTTGCAAACTGAAAAAGCATCTGTTTCGATAGCATCTTGGCAATTAAAAAAAAATAAATAATAATAATAGCAGTTTATAGAGTTAGCCTAGGCCTTGTAACAAATTCACCAGCACTTACAATGGTATGACTTGCCTGAAGTGATTTATATCTGCATTTTGCTTGTTGTTCAGAGTTTGATCCTCTGTTTTTTGCACTTATTTTAAGTTGCTTTGGATTAAAGTGTCAGCCAAATGTAATTGAATGTAATCGCTCGTTTCTTCCTTTGTTCGGCCTCTGTAATCGGTTACTTGCATTGCTAGTGTAGACCAGGAGTGAGTTGAAGAGCTAGGCTATTGCGTTGGCTCTGCCTATACTCTCTGAGGCACCAAACATTGAGGGGTGATGGAAAACGCATCACAAACTGTGTGTGATGTGAATGTAGCCACAGGACACCCAGTTTGTCATACTGCCTGCAAATGCACAGGCTTTCATCAGTTGAGCCCAGGCTCAATCACTATCGTGTTGCCTGATTCAGTGATGGTGACTTAACATAGCTTTATTTAAACGAAATTCTTTAAAATAATCCTTTTAATGTATTGATGATATACTATTTAAGTATTCATTAGTCTGTAAGTATTTGATACAACTTTGCCCATTATCCTCCTCTGCTGTCTTTGGAGGTCAGGAGGACTTTGCTGTTATTCATTTTGAAAGAGAATCATATATTAACTAAGGGCCTTGCTGCTTGGTGGAGCAATTCTAATAGTACAGCTCCCGATGGCTTGCTGTGAGATGGTAGCTAAGACAAAAGACAGCTGGCCTATTTAATCAGTGCATAGCTAAGTGGTTCCACACTATTCCTTTTTGGCTCCCCACCACTGAAACCACGCTTCTACATCTTATTTAAAGTGTCGCTGTGATCAGAAAGGTTGACATGGAAGGGGGGGAAAGAGCATGAAGCGGATACACAGGTTGAAATTTGATTTATAATTACAATGCAATTCACCCAGTATTTGTAACCATATTTGTTTACTAAGCCAACGTGTGTAACCTTTTGACAACAAACAACGAGCTGCTTCAGTGACAAAGAGAAAATTCAATCTCCAGAGACTAAACATTTAATGTCATGACTCATGAATCAGAAATGATTCAACACCCTGGGTAATTATTTTGTTTACCCTTTGTAAGAACCTTTTGTCCTCATTCTTGATCCTGGCTGTTTTTGTCTTTGGATACAGAATCATGGCATACAGAAATGTGTTATTGAGACCCAAAGTACTCCTAAGAGCAAACTCACTCTACTTAAATACCTTCGGTTGCTCAGTAAATTATATTGGTTGCCTTTTGGTGGTAGAAAATGACACAATTTGACTTTGAAAGCCAACTGACTTTGTAGTTAAAGGTGACACATGTAGGGATGAACGTGCATGGATGACAAAAGCAGTGACCCGTGATGGTCTATCTGGGCAGTTTGACAAAGGCAGCGAGACATGAAGAAGAAAGGACACACACACACGGGTTGATCATGTATGATGACCGCGATTGGCCCAGCTTTACAGGCAGGAGGTCTCCAGTACCCCGAGTATTGATCGCAGGCAGGCCAAGCAGCCTGTGCATTGTCTGAAAGGAGTCCTGCTGTGCTGCTCCTGCTCGCCTGACAGATGGCTAATGGTGTGTAACATGTCAATGTGAAACAAAGGTCACTGATGCAGACATGGGTTATTACATAATTTAAAGTCAGCAGGATGAAATTGATATAAAAGAACCTTTTATCTGCCATATTTGATCAGGCAGGCTATTGACACTTATCCTTTATGACGAAGTAAAAAATATCTTTATTATGGTTGCATAACAAAATGACTTTTGATTAAAAAAAACAAGTTATTTTAATGTGTCCTCCCTTTGGATTGGTCTGAATGTAACATGTCGCCCTGTTTACCAACTTTCTACTTTTGAGTGCGAGTTATACTTTTAAAGTACTCTGCCACAAAATCATTGATTTCCTTAGATTAGACTTTTCTTCAGAGGAGACACAATATTAAGAGAATCGTCAGCACAACTGCTCTATGGAAACAGGGTTTGATGCGTTGGAATAAACACTAGAGTGAAGAATTGCCAGGGAATGTAAGGCTGTAAACCCACTCTGTGTTTAGTATTCGTAGCATCTTCTAGCTGACCACTCTGGTCGAGGCTTTATTCTAGCAGAGTGATGAGCTTGCAGCTGAGCTGAGGCTGTGCCAGGACGAACTGTCTATCTCTGTGGGTCAAATATGGGCTAAAAGGACGGGCTCCCTGGGAACACTCGCTTCCTAGATACCTCACAAGACTAGCTGTAGGCGTTTGGCAGGTGAGTCTCGGTGTGTATGCAAAGTTAAAGATGAGTGCCAACAGCATCAATATGCAGGCTGTTATTAAAGTCCCATAAGATAGAAGATTTTCTCCACTGAAATGATTTACTGTGCCCGAGTAAACTTGCCCAGAGTTTTGTTTTCCAGTCATTATACTGTATTGGTTTTAAATCTTCTAATCCCACATGTTGAGATACTTGCCTAGCTGAAATCATAGGGCTCAACAGCTATGGGGCTGTTGAGTTTATAGAAATGTCAGCATTAATATCATCTGCTGCCCATTAATGTTGCATTCGTCACCTCTGCAGTGTCCCGTGTGTTGTGCTGGGGAGTAGTCAAGGAGATGTCAGTCATGGGTTGTGGTCGCAGTCGGGTTTGGGATTGCCACGTGCGGCGAGGGACAGCCTTTCAGTACGCCTGGCATTTGATGAAATGGCCTTTTGTGTGTGTGTGTGTGGCTGTGAGTGTGTGGCTGTGTGTGTGTGGCTAAATACTTGATAAAGTCAGAGCGATGCAGCTCAGATGTTGGTGCTCCCTGCAGGCAGTTTCAGATTTCAGTGAGTGGCAGCTCTGCTCTGTGATCAACCTTTAGGGATCTAGATGAAGTCGTCTCACTGTGGTAGCTGACACCTCAGTTTCCAATTTAGTTAAAAAAAAGAAAAAGAAACAGAGATAGTGGGGGCATGAAAGACGTTTTCATTGGGCTATCACGTTATCGACCTGAGCTTCAAGACTTACACTGTCTTCTGTATTTGCTTTTGTATGTTGATATGACTAGGTAAATTAAAGTCATACATATCCAGATACGTTTGATTTAATTCATTGACGATTAGTCTCCCTGATCTATATAATGCTAGATAATAGTGGAACACTGCCATCATAATTCCCTAAAGCAATGACTACCATTATTTACCTAATTCTTATAGATATTAATTTAGCTTTCCTGAAATTGCATAACAATTAAACATGTTATGAAGTTAACTTAGTCAACACCAGCTTATGAAGAATTAAGTTTAAGCTCATTTATGATCCAGCTGATGAAGAGCAATCTGTTTTTGTTACAATAGTAATATGTGTGATGCAAGACTTTTCCCCAGACTTACTCTGAGCTTCACAAGTGATGATAGTGACGTGAGGGTTCTAGTAAACATAATCAAAATATCTTAAATGTTTTGAAAGGACGTTTAATAAAGAGTTGGGTGCAAATGTCGATACACATGCTGTGGTCAAAGTTTATTTCTAAGAAATCCTGATGGTGAAATGTGTCTCGTTAAAAAGAACAGTAGTCATAAAACAATTATAAACTCTTTGTTCTAACCAGACCAAATGGAGACCATGCTTCCAGCCCAAACATATGATCATTTAAACCTTTTGTGTAAATAATACACATAATCGGAACAGTGCTGCTTTTTGCGCCTCTCAGAAGTAGGAGGTACTCATTTCTCACTTTGTAATCAAACCACAGCCGGCATTGTTCAACCACCAGTAACACCTTTCAGCCGTCACGTAACCTCTTGAGAACTGAAAGAAAAGAAATAATGTATATAAGGCTCTGCAAACACGGTCACATAAGAACATTTCCTATAAATATATCATTAGATGCTTATTGTTATATCATTTCTGCAGTAGGTTTCTGAGAATTCACGTCTGGCCTCTGCTACTCAATTAGGCTGTTAAATGAAACGATTGGCGGGGCAGTAAACTTGTTTTCTACATTTAATTTAATGAGGACATTGTAATATCACAAATAAAATCCTGCGCTTGAACGGATGTATGGTTACGACATCTCTCCTGATTACACGGTTGCTTTCTGAAAAGAATGCAATTCTGCAGTTGGCATTTGTGAGCCATTCAGCAAGCGAATATATCCAACAGTCATTAATTCGGAAAGGGTTCACAATGCCCAGCTTTTTAAAGGCTCAATGATGATATTGTTAGTGGCTGCTTCTCTATACATGCTTTTATAACAACTGATTATTTGCAATCACTGGGAGAGCAGTGAGGTGGCTAATTTCAAGAGCTTAGGATGTTAAGGCCAAATAAATAGTTATATTGTTGTTGTCTCTCGGTGAAAAACCAGTGGAATGAGGTCTATTTAGTGGATTATACTGGAAGTGAATTGCCTTAATCTACTCCAGCAAATGAACACATATTAGAGGTGTGCATGATCTAAAGTAGAGCAGGTATATCAGGCTAATATTAGGAAGTATTCCTTTAGTAAATCAGAGCAAAGCATTCGCGCTGCAGTCTCCGTTAACCGTATTTTGACCGTTCCTCACTGTGCAACAATGCCCTCTCTGGCTTTTCAAATAGTTTGACAGTTTCATGTTGGCAGTTTGAAGCAGTCGGTGACTGCAGACAACCTCTTCTAACATTATTACTGATTTTCCTGTCCTTCTTTTGTGTTGGACATATCAAAGTTTTGATGCCGTGCTGCTCTCCTCACTGACAGGGCTACTTCTGCTTCAGTAAAGCACAGCCTCAGTTTGTCATTATAAATAACAGCATGAAAAACAAGTCCCGGCCATTTCCTGTTGCTTATTCTGCTCTACTTGCACTACTCAACCAATTTTTTGTAAGTACTGTGTCATATGTTTGTCATTGAAGTCATATTTTTGGAGCCACCCTTGAGGTTTTAAAGTAAACCTGCTGAATCAATTGCAGAGTCTCTTCAAATATTTGGAGCAAATGATGTATTCATTAGCATGCGTATCACAGGGATGGAACAAAGGGCAGGAAATAATTAGCCACTTCTTGCTGTGCATAAAGCTAATCTCTGTTGATACTGCCAATTCACTTTCTCATGCTGTGTTTTGTGAATTCTGTCCATTGTTTCATGCATATGAAAAGATGCATTCAAAATGTTTGGTTGAGTCACAGAGAAAGTGATACTGCAGATTAATTCTAAACCTCAGGAGATATTTGTGCACTCTGCAGGAGCAGACCAGTGCAGATACTCGTATACGGCCACAAATAACACCAGAGACCGCTGTGTGAGGAGCTCTGTGTGAGGAGCCGTGCTGGCTGCTCCGTAATGAGCTGCGTTCTGCCCTCTCTCCCTGTTCTATTGGGAAGATGATTTTCAATTAAAGGCCCCGCAGAGGCAATGGAAGCAGAGCTATCGGCCTGCATTATCCTGCACCCTGAGGCCCGTATTGGAGCACAGTGGCAGAAAGTTCTGCCAAAAGGTATTACTGCTGTTGGCATCCAGATCTGGCAGATTGCTTCACCTGCTCCTTGCTTCATTTGATTTCTTCCTTCTTACCCTAAACCCTTCTCTATCCTCTGCTCAACAAATGTAGGTTTTTGCAGTGTTCTGTTTCTCATTTTACCTTAAGAACAGAGGTCTGCTTAATCTTCCTGTAGCCACCAAAAGCATCAGTTGTTGTAACTGAATAGCTTACAGTTATAAGATTAATGATTTAATCTGTTTATTGATTTAATGCATAGAAAGCTGCTAAAGGTTGTATTACTATTTACAGTTAAAAGGAGAGTTAGAAATAATTATACTTTGTTGTATTCTATCTGATTGATATTGATTTGAGATATGTTTTCTGTTCTATTGCCTAACAAAGGGTTAAGAAACTGAACTACCAGAATGCTTAGCGGCTAAAACTAAACAAGAGTTACGCGCGTTTTCCTTAGGATGAAAGTAGTGCCGCGTATACGAAAAATGACTAGTAAATACATGGAGCTGTTGATTATATGTTTTGTGGTGTTTGCTGAACGTGTAATGGTCGCTACTGATTTCTCTACATAAAGAAGCCTTTGTTTTCATATCCGACGTGCTGCTGTTTATTTTGGAGGTAGTTAATCTACATCAGTATTTCCTTGTGGCTTACTGGGAAGGCCCCCTTTATTGTCATACAGTAATATCTGAAGTGGCGTTTCCTGCTTGCTTCCAGTCAGAGGGAGGAGGAATCTTGTCCTACTAGTGAGAGAGAGAGAGTCCTGGGGCTTTTCTCTCTCCCGGCTGGTGTCGTATTAATTTCAAGTTAATTACTATAGCATTATCGCCATTTTCCATCTGCAAATGAAGCTGAAGGGCCATAGTGTTTATAATTGGTTTAAGAACAAACAGGGTTATTTTGTTGGTATTTCACAATCCTGGGTTCACTGACTGCATTTACCTCTAAATTAGAACGATCGGGCTCACGTCTTAACGCATAAACCTCTTATTAAACCCTATTAGGGAGGGACTTGAAATTAATGATCATGTTTTCCTGCCTGTATGTCACAGAGAAAGCCCTTTCTCCGTCTGACTGTAACAACATGCTGTGTGGCTGACAAAATGTCTCCGGCAAACCCCAGTGGACCGAATCACTGTGTATTTTAATGACATTCTCAGAGACATTCATTTCTTTTACAGTGATTGAAATGATCGTCTTAGGAAAAGAAGAATAATTAAAAAGAATGAGAACTATTGTAATTTCCTAGCACTTGAATATAATAATATCCGTAGCCTCTCTTTAAACAACATCTGACTACCCGAGTGCCCTCAACATCATTTTTTTCCAGATAATTTAGTATTCACCTTTTATTTTGTCAGCTATTGTGCTACCGGGACACTCCAAAGTGTCGTTTTGAAGTGAGGAACTTTATTCATACACTTGTCTCGTGCTGGCTTTGTTCCCACAAGACTGTCAATCGGAAGCTTTGATGAATGTACTCAGAAACGCAGAAGCTCTCTTAACTCCTTTAATATTTAGTTCCTTTGACTCCACAGACAGTGAAGAGATGCAGTAGAAACGCCAGCACCTTTTACCCCCCCCCCCCCAGGCCCATGTTAGCCTAACAGCACTTGGCAGATCCCTGTGTATACCTGTCCGCTCAGCAGCAGAGCTCGCTGCACTCTCCCCACCAGCGGGGCCCATCAGGAAAACACAGTCAACACTTGCTACATCATCTCACTCGGCTCACATCGGTCCCATACAAATGACTTCACCACGATGTTCGACAAGGGAATGATTGTTTTCTACTCCAGTCATGTCCTCTCAAGACTTATTTGGAATATTGTGCCTGTTGGACATCATCCTGACCAATATAGGAGTTCAGAAAAAAAACAAAAACCTTCCCTAGAATTCACGGATATAATTGTGACATGGGTGGGGAAATTGTTGGATCTTCACCATAACAGCTCCAGTCTCTTAAAACAAATGTATCTGTGGCTAAATTAGGGAAAATGTGGCCCTATATGATGCAACGTCTGGGTATTCCCATCATCCTCGAGATGGAAGTTGGTTTCAAAACCCTGTGTATTGCAGTGAGGTATATCATTTGACATCGTAGGTCGTTTACAGTCAGATATACCCTTTAAAGAATGAAGTATGTGCGTGTTAATTTTCTCTCTGCTGACTCCTCTGTCTTGCCTTGTTTACCCATAGTGCAGCTGGAGTGTAATAATCATCCTCTATTCTGTCCCGCTGCCTGGTAAAGGGCGTTCTCAGTCCGCTGTATGCTTATTGAACTCCTCCTCATTGAAGTTAAGTACAGTATTAAATTCATTTTCCCTTGCATTATATTACTGGGTATTATTTATTTTTTTACTCCGCTCATAGGTGATTGGGTGGTCCTTGGCTGCACTTTCTAAAAACAAAGCCAATAGCCATGATTAGGGACTAGCAAGATCATAAATAATTGTGTGTCAACTATCTAAAACAGGGGTGTCCAAACTTCGGCCCGTCTTCTGTTGTACTTCTTAAATATATACATCATTTAAAAATATATTACATAATAAAAAAGAAATATATTATATATTAAGCCCACCTTTCAAATACATTCAGTCAATTAAAGTTGAAAACATTTTCTAACAAATCTTAGTTGATAAAAAAAGAGCCCAATAACTTATTGACATAACAAGCTTGAAATATACCCTTCATATTTCCTCTCATTATAAGCAACCTGAAGCTTCTGTTTTTCAAGTTACAAGCATGATTGACCTGTATTTGATTGATTTTTCTAACTTATAATTTAACTTATTAGGCAATACACCTCCTAGAGAGTGGCCCAGCCCTTTGTATATTTTTCTGTATGTTGCCCCCGGTGAAAAAGGTTTGGACACCCCTGATCTAAAAACCTTAAGCTTTGTAGTTCATCTTTACAAGACAAATAAAAGACCAACATCATCACCATACTCCTTTTTGACAGAGACACATTTACACGTGAAAAGCACAGGTGTAATTAATTCAGCTAACGACTGAAGGAATGCACCATCGTTAGTTGTAAGCAGTTCCACCTGGGTTCTTTCTACTACAAGTCTGCTGTGAAAAAGATCTACAGAGGAGCTGCAGGTAGGGAATATTTGCTATTTTCACTTATATTTCAATGACAACTCCTGTGGGAAATGAGGAAATTATGTATTATGTCATGTGTACAGCACACCAAGATACATTTCTGTACTTCTCCTTCTAGCAGTTCAAAAGAGAGGAACAGCAATGTCTGCAATTAATTCACTAACCGGAATTTTGAAGAAAGCGATGGTTAAACTTTATTTTTCTTGGTTAAAATTCAAAGTCAATTTAAAAATTCTTTCCAGGTGACCAGCGTTTCTCATATTCATACAAAGACTTGAATAGCCACGATGAGTTAGCGCACAGAGGTGGTTCCTCAGTCAGCTACCTGCCGCTTGATATTGCTTTAAAAGGATATCTCCACCAGACTGAGACAAGAGTTTCCTTCTACTCCCCCCTGCCTTTGCCTCATGGAGAATCCTCTTGTCTGGGATTTCCTGGCTGGCTCCCTCTATGGGCTCACAGCCTGGGGGGGGGGGGTGGTGACTACAAAACATCAAGAGGCTCAGTCTCTTTCCAATGAGCATTTCTATGCACTTCACTTTTCTCCCTTTTTCCCAGCCCTCCTTCATCCACACACTGTATGCTCATCTGAGTGTAATGATATGTTCTACTCTGTGGGGATTAGCGCAGGTTATTAGCAAGCCCAAAGTGTAGAATTAGAATCAGTCCAGTGTTTATATTAGTCTGCTTATAATTGTGTAGAGGGCGTAGACGTGCGCCGGCTAAGTGGACGGCTCTGTAATCTGATTCCTCACTCGTTCCCTTTGATGATAATGTTCTCCAGTCTTATGCAAGAGGTTATGAATGGTAATGAGCCCCGGGCAAATGATGCCGCTGTTTATCACATTTCCACAAAAAAAAAAAAACTTCATGCCACCCTCCAGGGAGAATATGGTCCACTTCCTCATCCTCTTCGTCCCCCCCCTGATGGAGTTTCTTTCCTCACTGCTTCCAAATTGAAATCAGTGTACTCTTGGGTATGCAAATACAGGTTTATGAGTAATCAGAGCTGTCATTCAACCCCCACGCAACAAGAATCACTCTGGTTGCTGTTTTAAATTGCACCATCATTGCCTCCCATGTCAGGGTTGTGTTTGATGGTTGTCATTTACTCATCATCTTCCCAGGGTGTCATTTGTGTTCATTTTGTGAATGCACCTCCTACCCAGTGAGAATCCCCCGAATCCTCTGGGCTGTTTGATATGAGGTCTGGTCTCATTTGCAGTGAGCACAGGGGCACTTTTCCATTTTTCTCTGAAACATATGATACCCTATGTCTCCATCAGAGCTGTTGTTTGGGCCGTCATTGAGGAAACATGCTGCATCAGCTGGACCTGTGACCCAGTTCCAAACACACACAGCAGTCGATGGCTTCACAGGGTTTCCTGGCCCTTCCTAATGATGGTTAAATTGAGCGCCCCTCGCTGCACAGTGACTAGGCTGCTCTCTGATGGCTGCTCACAGATTAATCCTCCCTTTTGATTGTTTTGTTGCTCTCTCTCCCTGTAGGTATCCTTTGTGTATACCAGCGTGGTGCCGATGAATTCATTTCCTGCGCTCTTTGTTCTATTCTCTGCTCATGGCTCGTGTTCGGGTAGATTCGCTCGGCTCGTGGGATTGTTCCGGGGGTTGCAAAATCCAAAAAGTGGTTTGCTGCCTGACTCTACATGCAGAACATCAGATACAGCTTATCAGATTGGTTACATAACCACACGCTTGATTTTGAGACCGTATTTCATAATGGGATTTGAGGATTTGTCAACTTCCTATGAAATGTCATTGTCAGTCAGGGTCTGCTTCAATTGACCACTAACCGCTTTGTGTTTGGCATACGTTGTTTACTATTTTTCATACTATTGCTTTTGCCAAACTTTTTCACTGTTTTCAAGTTATCATAATTTAGCCAGGACTTCTGAAGCCTCTTTGTTCCTTTTATGTAAGTTGCATTATGCTGCTCTGATAACTCAATTATACAATCTAACACGTTTTTATGACCTCTTCCATAGCTGACACAAACTGTACTAATTAGTATTTTCTGTAATTAGAGCCTCTGCAATTGTGATGAGACAGAAGTAATCTGATGGTTATTTTTCATCTAATTGATAATTATTTGGTCTCTAAAGAATCTAATATGATATCAAATACCCCGTGATTTACCAAACATGTTTACACTACCCTTTCTGACTAGTAGTTTTAGAAAAACTTTAAAAAAAAATAACTTACTTTTCAGATAATCTGTTCAGAAAAGCTGTGTGGGAGTGGAATACATGAAAGTACTTCAACACATAGCAACCAGAACAAAAACGTGTTCTCCCTAATTGTTCACCATAACAACTTAAGAGCTAAATGTTAACGGAGAAGAAAAAAACCGCCTTGTAATGAAATATAATGGGCTCCTCTGATGGCAGGTGATTGTGGGAGAAAACGGTCGATTCACTTGATGTTCCATTAGCATGCTGGGAAGGCTCCAGCGCCTGCAGGGAGGGTCTTTTTTTAATTAAGTCGTCATTCACCTCTGGAAACCTTTGCTGAAATGGCCCTGCATGCTTTACCTCAGCAGGGCACACACACACACACACACACACACACACACACACACACACACACACACACACACACACACACACACACACACACACACACACACACACACACACACACACACACACACACACTTGTGTCATTTCATTCTGCGGGTGTCCTCAAAATGAACACGTATGTTCAGAGCCACTTTTCAAGCTGTCAGTGCATAGAATTTGTAGCGGGTGTGTGGGCCCTGGTAGGATCTCTCAAAGACAGATGTCGGTCATGGTTGGTTTGACAGCGACATGTTGTTCACCTCTCACTGATAGAGAGAACAAGTGCCAACAATCAGGACTATATTGACATTATAACATGACCCTGACACGATGGATCTATCTCATATACTAGATTGAGAAAAGCCTGAAAACGTAGTCAGCACAGACCCCCCCGCCCCCCAGTTGTTTTGTTGTACTTTTTTGTCCCTCCTAACAGCGTACATGTATCAGATTTTTTGTTTTAATGTTGCCCTTCATGCATGGCATCATTAATTTTTGTATGTTATTTGTTTTTGTGCTCTTTAAGTATGTTTTTTTATATTCATTATTATGATCACAGTCTTTTGGCTGCCCATCTGTTTGTTTTTTGTTTGTTTGTTAGCAAGATATCCCCATACATGTAAACAGATGGTGGAAAAGTAAGGCTGAGGAATAACTGATTGCTTTTGGAGCAGATCCAGGAATTCTATTCAGAGAATTTTTAATTTTGACAATTTTTCTCTTGAAATGAAATGCAAATATGCATCACATGATCTGTCAGATTTTCTACATCTCTCCACATTCTTCCACCTATATTATGGTCTATATATACTTGCAGATGGAGCGCAGGTTAAAAACAGTTGGTTTGTGTTTGCTAAATTGTGTTTATTAAAGTTTTAGTTTTTGTGAAGATGCCAGCACAGTTTTCCTTTGGGCAACTTAATTAAACACGACAGAACATGTTGGTTGTTTACTAACCAATTTTGGGAGCCACCTGTAATGCACTCTGTTGATTCTAGTTTATTTAGCAGACAATGCAGACAACAATGGGCTTTTGTGGTGTTGATTAGAGAACAACACAATCCTCTCCATTTTCTTTTCCAACACCTCAGGAACAATATTTTATTATCATTTCCTCTCCGTCCTATAATTCCGAGCAAATCTCTTTTTCCACTGGCATTACTGTCGTTTTGGCGTTCCCCATCATTATTGGTTTCTTTGCAGTGGGCGGTAAAAGCATGTTGATATTACAGCACTGATGGTCCAACCATGGCTGTGTCAGGCTGTGTGGGCGGACATCCTGTGGATGTGCGATGCCTCTACTGCACTTTGCAATGGCACACAATTAGCGCCACAAGGGAGCCAAACGCTTTATTGGCCTTTTTCCTCCTCCTGCAATATCTCCTCCTCTCATATTGTCCTCTCTCATCTCTCTCCAGCAATCTATAACTACGATGCCCGGGGAGAGGAGGAGCTGTCGCTGCAGATTGGAGACACAGTGCACATACTTGAGACACATGAAGGTGAGGCTAACTGATGATGTCCATGATCAGAGCTGACACGCCTGCCTGAGATTATTTTCCTGTCATCTCTGGTACTACTTTTGTTTTGTCAACATGTTTCTACACATGTTCAATAATGTATAGCAATAATGAATATTATGCGGTGTAAATGAAGGCTGCAGCCACCCCACACTTTTCTTTACTGTCTCTGCTAGTGTTAGATTGTGGATAGTGTGTTATTATCCACGTCGTTCTTTATTGTGAATTAATTTCTACAACCTTGAATGAATTACTTTAGTGCATTTTTTCCAACTTATTTTGTACTCTGTATGCAAAAAGCTAACATTCATTACTCTGTTCTTCATCAGACTGGTACAGAGGGCACAGGCTGAGGAGAAAATCCAAAAAGGTGAGTGGCCAATGAACATGTTTTTTGAATCCTCATGTACCTGTTAGTAATAGGTTACTCTTCCCAGCTCTAGTTTGTCAGCGTGTACTTCTGTTGTTGTTATACTATAATTATGTCTGCATTGTGATCTCTTTCTAGGGCACGTTTCCTGCTTGCTATATACACCTGAAAGAAGCCACAGTTGAGGGCAATGGGTAACTACATATCCACTTTTTTCACGTGTAATAACATTGCGTGTACTTTTGTTGCCTTATATCTAAGATTACTTATTATATTCGCACTCTTCATCTTAAAACGTAATACTTATTAGTTAGCTGAAGATCTATAAACGGCAACATGATACAAATACATGAGAAGTTTGTCCCAATGTTTTTCCTGACCTGAGGAGTTTGGTAAAATGTGAGTTGTATTCAGACAGCCTCTGAGGTTGTGTCGGAAGGTCTGCACTTGATAAGATGTGACATGTTGGTTTGCTGTTGCAAAAATTTTGGCACTGTTTTGTTTTCATCTGTCTTCTTTGATATCACTTCCACAACACAAAAAAAAAAACCCTCCCCCAAACCTCAAAGTCCTTGAATTCAGCTGGGAACCTTGAGGAACTTGTTTCCTTAGAATACTAAATAAAGACATTGAACAGACTGAATACATTTCAAATAACGCAGATAAGAGGCAACATTTAAGCCGACACTATCTCCATGTGGGGAAGAAAGGGCAGGAAGGACACAGAATCCTGGTTTGAGTGTGTTCACTGTCCCTGCAGGCAAAAGGAGACGGTCATTCCCACTGAGCTGCCCCTGGTCCAGGAGGTTACCACCACACTGCGGGAGTGGGCAACGATATGGAGGGACTTATATGTGGTAAGCAAGACTTTCCAAAGCCTGTAGAAACAATAAGACACACGCACTTACACCACACATCCATGTCCGATACGGTAACTTTACATATGGATGTTAGATTGTGAAGAAATGCTAAAACAGAATTCCACATTTTTGTTATTAGTTGAAAGAGGGTTGGAGAAAGGACCCCGACCCAGGGAAAATATGTCAAACTGAGTCGCATATCAACTGAACCTACAATAAAGTGTCCCAAAATGTCTTTTTAAACGTTTTTATGGACCATACAATATCAAGCTATTTAAATACTAATACCTAGCCATAGGTAATGCAGGTATGGATACTCGGCGCAGTATATAAGTATACGAATGAATTACAGATACATGTCACTATTAGCTTATTTGTTGCCATATATGTAAACATTTGAAAGGGCTATTATACATAATCATTTTCAAACATATTTCATAGTTTAGAGAAGTAGCTTTTAAAAACTTTGTATGTTTAACGAATGTATGCCTGTTAAAACACAATTTATTGAATTTGCCTCAGGTAACTCCACCTGCTCTTAATAATTAAGAGCTTTTTCCACCAGCACCGTGCTGAACCTGCTGCTAATGAGATGTCTGGCCTTCTAGCATGAACACAGTCCTTTTACCAGTCAACAGTTCAAACAAAGAGCACTTTGATTTTCAAATTGTCCTCCTGTGTTTAATCTGTGCTCATGTACCCCTGTCAGGGGGACAAACGTGAGATGTTCAACTCGGTCCGTGACATGATCTACGACCTCATCGAATGGCGTTCCCAGATCTTGTCCGGCACCCTCCCGCAGGATGAGCTCACCGAGCTCAAACAGAGAGTCACCTCCAAGATAGACTACGGCAACAAGTGAGGATCCTGTCTTAAGAGGCTTTTTAACCCGACTCCCTCAATGGCTTATATCCCCTTTATCCTCATATCTTTCCGAAAAAAATGACTCTTGTTGGAATAGGTCAGCAGTGTCAGTCAATAGAAAGTGACAGGTCATTGCTTAGTTCGAGGACAAACTGGAGGGATTTAGCTCCAGCAAACCCTGCTGTATTCCATCATGAAGTGACAGCTCTTTGCTGTGTCTGCACTGGGCCTAGAAAATCGGTTGATAATTGAAAGCTCCATTCTCCTCCTGTGATGAAACTTTAAACCTTTGGCCAGATTGAGAAATGGCTGTTGCCTCCACAGAATGAGGGAGCTGATGAAATACATTCACTGCATGTTGGCATCATGTCAGCCCGACTCCCTGCATGGAAGAAAGAGTCGGACAAAGTAATGGCGCTTTGAAAGAGCTGAGGGGATGTTATACGAGTAGAAAATGTGAGCGGGGGTGGCGGCTAACAGTTAATGTGTGCTATTTCCTTTTTCAAATCAAGCCACACATTCACAATATTTATTTTCCTTGTCTCTTCCATTATTATATGGTGTGTCTTCATCTTGGCAGGGTTCTGGCACTGGTTAACTCTCAAACATTTTTCTGAAAGGTACTTGGATCTCGATCTGGTGGTGAGAGACCAAGATGGGAACATACTGGACCCAGAGATCACCAGCACCGTCAGCCTGTTCAGAGCGCACGAGGCGGCCTCCAAACAAATAGAGGACCGGATACAAGAAGAGAGGGTAAAGATAGAGGATGCTGCTTCGGTGGATGCCATTCATTCACTTACAACTAAACGTTGGTCTTTATCAAGATAGTATATTAGAGATAAGTGAAAGCACATTATTGCAAAGTGTGAAAATAGTTGGGATCTGAATGTGGTCATCTTGTTTTTCGGACTCTCGGGCAGAGTAAAACAGGGTTCTCACAGCGCTTCATATGAGATTAATGTTTGCGATGACCCCTCATTCGTCTTCATTGGAGACTGTTTTCCTCTACTGTAGTTTCTGCACCATCTTTATGTGCATTTGTATCAATTTAGCTAGCTGTGTGGCTTTAGGGATGAACAGTCTGGTCGGCCCACCACTTTAGTCCACACTCAAATATCTTAGCTGATGGATTTCTGTTAAATGTATTATTTGATCAAACAAATTCAAGTGAATCCGCAACGTTTCCTCTAGAACTATGATTGGGTCCGAATTACAATTCGTCCAATAATTATATTGATGGCTAAGCACCTGCAAAACTAAAAAGACATTAGCTTTTAGCTGATTGCATAAACCATTGAAAACCCATTTTGCTCTTTTGCTTTCAAACAGACTTGTTTCTCAAATGACACATGTCAAGTAAAAACAACACAGGCTTTAAGAAAATAAAACCAATTGACAAAGTGTGTTTTCAAGGTAAGGCAAATGCAGACAAATTATAGAGAACCAATGTAGTTGCATCTAAAAAGGCATTTGCACAATTCACAGACGTGGGGAAAATTGGGCCACTGCTTGTACACAAAAACCCTTCACTGCTTCTTCAGAAAGCCAGGAACTCAGCCAGATTTCCTGTCTATTTTACTTGGCGTACCAGTGGCATCCCTCACCTAAATGTCAGCTGGCAGTATGTAGGAGTGTCAGACGCTAAGTGCCCTGCAGTTATGTGGTCTCATTGTACGTGACCTTCTAATCCAGAGGTCTTTATTGCATATGCATGGGCAATCCGAAAGTGTCCAGGTCACCGTGATAAATATTAATGATATGGCCCCAGCATATTTTTGAAGGGCGTCCAAGGATTCAGTCCACCTTATACTGTGGATGCACTTCTGGAGATCAAGCAAATGTTAATGCTTTATATTCCACTGAGGAGAAAATGAATTGGAACACAATTTTGATTGATTTTATAGACATTGTGCTTCTTAACTTTTTAGAAAGGCACAGAACGGAGTCTGACATTCAATTATCTGGGGCGCATTTGCTCACCACACCCACGCACCGTATCTCTATCATCACACACTGATGTTGTTTCTGGAATCGTCCCCCGGGCTTATTGTTTAAACTCCACAGCACTGAGTTCTACCTGCATGTGACAGAAGGCTATTGAAGAATGCCAGAGATTGAGCTCTATATCTCTGTTTCCCTCCGACAGTCTCAGAAGCAGAATATTGATCTGAGCAGGCAGGCAAAGTTTGCCTCCACACCATCTTTCGGCCTCTTTGTGACTCTGAAGAATGTGGTGTGTAAGATCGGGGAGGATGCAGAGGTGCTCATGTCACTCTACGACCCAGTGGAGTCCAAGTTTGTCAGGTAAACCCATGGTTGTATATTTACTCTGTTTTCCCCTTTATTTACTCAGGTTCACAGACCTGGTTCTGATAAAGCATTGAGATGTTTTGGCTTCCTGTCATGTCAATTGAAACCAAAGTTTCAACGTTTACTTTTGTTTGAGAGGAAAATGTAAAAGATGATGTACTTAGCAAATTAGCATCTGAATATTTCTATTGTCGTCATACATAGGTATACTGAAATTTGGTTGTTATTGCTCACTGCAGTAATAGAAATAGACATGAATAAATAAATCGGTGATAAAAGCAGAGGTAGCAGCAATGACAATGCATTATCAATTTACACATTTTACAGGTTCTAAACTTTTAATATACAAAACTACAACAGTTTAAACATACTGTTCATGAATGGATGCTAGAAATAATCATCAATGCATGAAAAGTACATATATTCATATATTTGTCTTAACGATACACCCGTTATACATTGCAGAGCAGTTGTTACAAGTCCATTAAAAAAACAACTGTTGGTATGTGTAGAGTGGTATGAGTTTACAAGAGCTTTTCATATTGAGACTAAAAAGAATGCCCTACATGGACCAGATTTTATGTCCTCATGGCATTTGATGTTTTAGACTTACTCACACTTTAGAGAATCGTCAGCTATCAGCAAGAAGTACAGACACTTGGAAGCACACTCAGAGATACAGACACACACCATGCTGGACCGTGACCAGAACAAGTGCAGCCTATTTCCTGGGGATTTGCTATTGTTTTAGGATTCTGACAGCAAATTATCATGAGTAGAGCAGCTCGGCCGTGGGATGTTTCCCCCGCATCAAACATCATTTGTGCATTTCGCTTCCCAAGCGGATCGGGTTCAGGATTAGCATTTAAGCTTCTTCAGCTTTCAAGGAAATGATATTAAGTGCAACCCAACTGATGAATTTTACGTGAGCCTTAGAAATGGCTAAGGCAGACTAAAATAATGAGTCATGCTTCCTCTCTTACAGTGAAAACTACCTGGTGAAATGGTCCAGCTCAGGTCTGGTGAAAGATATAGACCAGCTTCATAATCTGCGGGCCGTCTTCACGGTGAGTGTATTTGCTTGTATTGTATGCGTGTCCATTTGTTTGTTTGTGTGTGTGCACGCACGCCTATGGCTAGCCCGCTGTTTATTCAGCGATGTTATGAGTCATGTGGGAGCCTGTTTGCAGAGCTTGTATTTGTTGAGCTCTCTCAGAAAGAGCTTGGCTAGCCGTATGTGTTTACAGGGCAGTCACCTCTATCTAATGGAAGCCCAAGGGCGCAAGGGTCAGCGTGCATCCACTGGGAGCACTTTGCTAGTTTTGGAACTCACTGCATCCAGAAAATGAATCTGGGGACACAATCACAGATGTTGCAGAAGCAGTTTGTGGGGAAAAGTTTGTCCTGAACACAAGCTCATCTTCACTTATGACCATCAGGTGTTGTTGTGCATCCTAGCATTGATGTGGCCTGATTGGGCTTTAAATTCTAATGCCTTTTCCCGGGGCAAATACACAACCCCAAGTCATTTTTTATCCATTCTATTTTTCATGACATTTCTTTTTTCCCCAATCTTTTCAGGACTTGGGCAGTGAAGATCTGAAGAGAGAGAAGATTAGCTTTGTGTGTCAGATTGTCAGAGTGGGGCGCATGGAGCTTCGAGACAACAACACCAAAAAGCTGACGTCAGGACTGAGGAGACCCTTTGGAGTGGCAGGTAGAGCAGACGGCACACAGAGTGACACCAAGCGCGGCTTGGGTTACTAATATCAGACTTTACCTTTTTTAAAACTCCCCTCTGGCTTTGCTTTGAATAACCCCCCTGTAAATGAAATCTGATCAGAACAGATTCCTTGTTATGCCTTGTACTCCAGAGTATGTATTGTGCCAAAGTATTTGCCCGAATGAGTTTGGCTAAAATTCATAGATATCTCACTAAAGTGGAAAGAAGAATAACAGTTTGATTCATCTCCTGTTGGCAAGCTGCCAGGCGTAAACTAATTAGATTGGCTTTTTGCCCACAGTTATCCAACAGAGCAAATTATACCCCTCCTTCAGTGTCTTTTTCCCACTTCCACTTGAAGAGAAGATAAATGACAGCATGATTTATGATGGATTATCTTTAGACATCATTTTCATTGCCGCAGTACACAGCATTTTTGAGATTTGCTTATTTTTAGACGCAGTTATAAAGGGAATCATATGATTTGCATGTGACCTGTGGGGTGAAAGAGTGCTGCACAAATCACTGTGATAATCTGCGCCATCTCTCATTCTCTTAAGTTGAAGCAATTTCAAGAATGCGTTTCCTGTTTTGGTGTCTGCCTCTGCTGGTCAGAGTTCATGTTTGGTCAAGATTGACCTGCAAGTTGAAAACTCAGCAGATAGCACAATGCATGTTGTTTTAGAAAACATTTGTTATTTTAACCATGTTAGCACCCAAAACTATATAATCTAACTCTATCAGACTGCCTACTCCAGCAATGCTCCTATAGACTGTTTACCAGTGTTATTAATTTAAAATACAGGTCAAGAGTAATTTATCACCAGACTCAAAATAGGTGTTTGATGCCCTCTCCGCTTGAAACTTCTTAAGTCTCGTTTACTCAGCCAAACCCAGCAGTGGTTACGTTTGGTCAACAGTGTAACCACACCTAAACATGACGTCACAGGGTCCTGGAATACACATTTCATCACTGCAGCAAAGTGAAGGAATTAAAACACTATCTTTCTATCCATTCTATCGTAGCCCTACACCTGTGTAGCTAAGTGCTTATTGAGAAAAGGCCGTGGTTAGCTGCTCTTACCCCCTGATGTGTCCTTGTCATACATTTCTCGGCTCTTTTACTGCCATGCTTTACTCTGCCTTGAGAATGTTTAACCACCTCTCCTTGTTTTTCCACAGTAATGGATGTCACCGACATCATAACGGGCAAAATGGACGATGAGGACAAGCAGCACTTTATCCCATTCCAGCCGTAAGTGGATTGTTCAGCAACACAAAATAAATCACATTAACACATGAGGGAGCATTGAGTTCCTTTAAGCTTGGTATAATGTTGCATAAAATAGCAAAGCTGATGTAATTCTGCCTTTTACACATATTCCCATTATTCTGAGTAAGCACTGTATATCGGAAACTTAGCGGTTGTATTTTAGTTTCTTTTTTTAAAGTCTTGAATTCTTGACATCTGATTAGCGGGGGTTTTAAGACGGTAGCGCTCCCCTTTTCCCTGCTGACTCAATTAAGGCAATCTCATTAACTGCTGCCATTCTCGTAGGACTGCGTACAGAGACAGAGTAACCTTTTCCTTAACGTGATCTCCTGCATAATTGGAAAGGCTTCAGATTCAGGCAGTTGAGCTGGCAGATCACCACACTTAACGGTTTTATCCGTAAGCATAAATCATGGAAATTAGAGCCTTCCTGTGGAAAGGAAGACCAGGTTCTACAAGGTGTTATTTATGTCTAAGTGAGAGTATTTGCCACTCAATTTTAACGGATGAAATCTCAAATTCAGCCATCACTGTGTGTTCACGGTGAGCCAGAGTCAGGAAGCCATTTAGGGTCTGTCTGACATGGTGTATATGGGATGGACTCCTGGCATCCAAACAGAATTGGAAATGGCTTTCAGAACATTGACTACATTGATATAAATCTTACTGAAATCTCTGATTACAGATGAGCTCTTCTATGGCACGTTGTCTAGGATCAAACCAAATTAAATGAATATAATATAAGTTTTACATTATGCTGACATGACTATTTCTTTAAATGATAGAAACTTAATGACAACAGTTACATTTGGGCCATTTATTTTAAACATTCTGTAATGGTGGCTTCTCAAATGTGACGACTTGTTGATTTGCTTTATAGCATTGCTGTTAGTTAGGACAAAACAAGCATTTTAAATACCTCACCTGGGATTCTGGGAAGATAAAGAAAATAAACGTTTCCCCTATTTAAAGACTGTTCAGTATTCTAGTAAAACCAAAGCCCCTTTCAACAATGTCCTGAACACTATTTCAATGTCCCACTGTGTCCAATTCTTAGGCTCATAATACTTTGAAAAATGCTATTTGAACATTTGAGGGTGAATCTCCCTCCCGGTTGGACCTCTACTCTGTCCCATAAATGTCCCTTAATCGACCTCCTTGCTTGGATTGGTTTTTGATTCAAGGTTGGAGGCACTGAAGACAGCCTGAGTGACAGAGATCTTTTACTGCTTCCTCCATGCTCCCATCATTCACCGCTGTCTTTTCCTCTATGCTCTACTTCTTCTTCTTGTTTCGAGTACTCTGCCCTGCAGATGGTATCGCCGCCAATTGCAAACATTTCTCGCACAGCTGCCAGATGTGGTGCTTCCAAGATCACATCTGCTACCTTCTAATACTCTGTTCACACTTCCACTTACTGGAATGTATACTTGGAACTGGCACTGTTCCTGTATCCAGTTGCCTCAGAACTATTATTGTTAGTCCATGGTTGGTACTGTCGACACCTGTAGCCTCATTGAGAACAAAACATGGTGTTTTACAGTATTTCACATTTGCTTTGTCAATAAAGCAGAATTTGTTTTTGATTGGGTGTAGTCTTGAGTTTGAGGCCTTTTCTTATATAGTTACCCACTTTAAAGGCCATCCCCAGGTCAAGCTTCACACTGCTCCTCTGGCGCTATAGCATTCACACCAAATCAACGTGGCTGCAATTCGTGCAGGAGTTATCTGGTGGTGTGGGAGTGTCACTCAAATAGTCCATTTACTTTCAAGCTACTGCACTAGGATTAATGTCCTTGTACTACCTCACAGGGTCTCACCTATACAACACAATAAAGTAATAAGCCACCACAGTTTAGTTTTTCCAAAAGTGGATTTGGTTTCAACCTTTTTTGCTGGGACTGCTGTTTTTTTCCGGCACCCCCAGCAGGCCCTGTCACATCTTAAGAAAACCCATATTGACATGTAAAGTGTATTTAGTGTGAATGCAGCCTACATGTTGACTTGGCATACCTTCCTAAATGATGATTTCTCTGTTTCTTTCGTCACCCATCCTGCCTCAATGTTAACTGCTAACAAGCGGCTTTGTGTCTGTCACGGTATTCGCATCACTCTTCGGTGTGTCTCTCTCTGTTTCTCTGTCTCTCTTTCACCCCACTCCCTTCCTCACACCCATCACTCTGTGGCTCCCCTTCTCCACCATCTCTTCTTCTCTGTGGTGTTTGCCTGTCGTGTGCATACTGCAGGCTAGCGTTGGATGACGCCATTCGCCACAAGCAGCTGAACATCTCCCGTTTTTCACCCAGGGTGGCAGGGGAGAACGACTTCCTCCAGACCGTCATCAACAAAGTTATCACCGCCAAAGAGGTCAATCACAAGGGCCAAGGTAAAGTGAACATTTCAGACACAAGAGGGCCGAGGAGGGAAGTCCCCACCTTTTTTTATACGACTTTTGTCAGTGCTGATAGAAATGCTAATAGAATTTGAAATTGCATCTATTGTGAAATGTTCTCATCTATGTATTCATTTTATATCTCTGCACATTATTTTAGTAGGAGGGATTATAGTTGAGGTTGAAGAGAAATATTTTGTTGGCTTGATTTAAAAAATAATAAAATATATAATAATATATATATATATTATTATATATATATATATATATATATATATTATTAATATTATTATTATTTTTAATAAACATTTTTTAATGCAATTTTAGATCTGTTCACACAAGGTACCCTAACCCCTGAAATACTGACAGGGAATTAAAATGGTTCCTCTAATAAGAACATTATTTGTGAAATATTCCAATCATAAATCCACTTTCATACTAAAAATAGTTGCACTCATCACCATGACTACACAATGATAGTAATCCAGCTGTTAATTAAGCTGATGAGTAGTCAGCAAAGACTGGATCTTATCGGGCTTTTGACATCTGTGGTTACAAGATCAACATTAGCCATCTGAGGGATTTGAGCTGGGTGGGGGGGAAACAACATGCAGCCTCCATGGTATTGTCACGACATATGAAGATGTACTCGGATAAATGTCAGGTCTGCTCTGGCCCACACTGGGAAGAACAGCGGATCGCTGAGAGCAGCTGCCTGGGTCACACTCACATATCAAAAGGCTTCCTGCGTGGAGAGTGAGAAGTCCCTCATAACAATATGGGGCCTGTGGAAGTGAATAAAGCCTCTGGGTGCTCAGGCATCACTCACTTTGGTGGCCTATGAAGGGGCGCACTGCATGATGACTGCTTTAATTGGATCCACTTTCCTTTCTGTGTTGACCAGAGGTATGCATCTGCGCTGCTTTGTTTCTCCTGAGAGAATATTAAATGTGCCGAAACTGGCACATCATGCAGTGTCTGCAGAGCATAAGCCCTCCTTCCAAACGGGAGAAAAGCAGAACCGCTACTGGTGTTAAATTGTTATGAAATATGACACAATGAAAGTGCCCTGAAGACACTTTTGTTTCAGTATATTTCAGAGACACACAGTTTCCCTTTATAGCTTTGCACTCTCAGGTCTTTCCAATACCAATTATATAAATCAGAATTACTGTTCAGTTTAACTATTCTATCATAAATGTCACATTCTCATAATAAAATCGAAAGTTACAAACAAAAGTTTGTGCTATTTGGGACAGTATTATGAATTTGGCAGAGGAATAGAAAACCATGGTATTTTTTTCATTTATAGGGGTACCAAGGGTCTGTTTGTTTTTAACTGAAAACATGTAACTTTTTTGCAACCACAGTAACAATACAATAATTATTTAAATCTATGAAAATGTTAAGAGACATCCTCAAAGGAAATACAATGTACTCAAATACAGGTAGTATGGTAGATGTCAATATAGCATAGCTTTAATATTACAATGTAGGTTTTGTACGTATGCCGACTATTCTATATTGCACATTGAGCGGAGCACTAGGAAGACACGCTTGTATCCTCCGTTATGTTCCCCTAATCACATCCCTGAGGTTAGCTTCAATTTAGTGTCTTGCCCTCGAGCTGTTGGATGTCACTCTGACAACCTACAGCAGAAAACACAACTCAATTTTTAGTATTTTCCTGAGGCCGTTTGCTCTCACGCTGCCTTCTCCTGACGTTATCTCGGTCCCTCCCCTCTTTGCCTTGAATTCATCTGCAGGCCTGTGGGTGACTCTGAAGCTGCTTCCTGGAGACATCCATCACATCAGGAAGGACTTCCCTCACCTGGTGGACCGATCTACAGCTGTGGCTCGCAAGATGGGCTTTCCTGAGATCATCATGCCAGGTGGAGATCTTTAAAACGCTTTACCTGGGCTCTCTGAAAGTCTCCTTTTTTAAATGTCATTGACTGACCACATCAATCATTCAGAAAGTGGTTTTAAATTAAGAGGTACTATTTTACAGAATGTGAGTGAGGGAGAAGAGAACATTAAGATTTGATGAAGACATTAGTTATTTAATGGAGTGAAGTCACCAGGAAGTACATAGTGCCAAATATCCACTTATGCCACCTAAGATGTGATGAGTTCTGCACTAATATTCACATGAACCCATTGACATTGAGCTCCTTGAAACCCAATCTGACCTGCCTGTTCCTGTAACTCCAAGGTGACGTGCGAAACGACATCTACGTGACTCTGGCTCTGGGGGATTTTGACAAGGGGAGCAAGACCACACCCAAAAACGTTGAGGTGACCATGTCTGTTTACGACGAGGATGGCAAGAAACTAGAGGTAAGACTTGATGTTAACCTACTTATTTATCCTGGTTCAGCTCATTCTCAGCATTCAGGACTCGAGTGTTATATTGGTTTTCAGACAGTCTGTGATTTAGCAGGCTTTCTTTAATCTCACACAGCTCAGCACGCTGCTCCACTGACCAGCACTCCTATAAAGCAGAGTGATACAGAGGCCAGACTGTACGCCTTTTGGCTCACTAATGCGGGAATCAACCATGTCATTGTCAGAATCAGTTACAAACCAATACATGCATACAGGCAATAAAAGAAGCATGGCTTTAAAGTTTAAAAGGATGGTGTGTTTCTTTTCACTTTGGGGGTATAACCTACAGTAGATAGTGGCATGCCCACAGTATGGAGGAGCGGTTCTTCAAATTTAGGTTTAGAAAATTATATGGCTCCAATTTGCAAGTTGTAACGCATTTCCTGGACTTTTGCGTCAAGTGTCTAATGTCTTGACAGAGGCTGTGTTTTATCCATAGAGTCAAGCCAGTAATCTCTTCTTCTGTTGTTTATGCATTGTTACTCTTGAATGGCTTCACCTCTTGTTCTGCAGAGGTCATTGAGGAATATGAGAGGTATAAAGGAGATGATCATGAGGAGTATGTATGAGCTCTGAGTTGGAGTTGTTTGTTTGTTTGTTTGTTGGAGAATAAACCCAGGAGACTAATTGAACTCATATTTAGTTTACATGCAGTCAAGTTACAACTTGCCAATATTTTCTGGCAATTCTTTTTTACATGTATTAACAGTAAAACGTTCCCACTCAATATGCCTGAGTTGAAGTCACAAGGACTAATGGCGAAGGAGTGATTTGCAGGGATGGCCTGCAGCAAACAGCCAATCAGAGGAGACCCCTATTGCCCTTAGCTGTTATGATTATACACATTAGTCTAAGATTGAGAGGCTTCGTCAGTGATTTGGCCCAGCAGGCAGGAAGTGTAAGCATCCGTAGTGATTATGCTGTAAATGCAGTTCTGAAGTAGCAGAAAGAAGGGATGGTCTCAACTTCTCTCTGATGTTACAGTCTCTGAAAATACACACACCGATCCTAGATTTCGTGTGTGTGAAATGTGTGACATGTGTGACGTGTTTACGAGAGATTTTTACATATGTTTGTAAATGATTTTGGTTTCAGTTGTGTGTTTGAGAGTGTTTAACATGTGTATGGGAACGGTATTTCTGAATAATGTCCCTAACGGCCCCTCATACGATCCACTGCTTCATCGCTAGACAACTGTTCTCAATGTGACTGTTGTTGGTGTATCGTTTATAATGCGGTATATGGACACAATAATCATTTTTAGAGTTCCGGGTTAAGGTTAGAAAGAAAGTGCTTCTCAGTAATTGATTGCACTTGCACACGGTTTACTTTTTGTACTACAATGTCTACTAGTCATCTAGCAGAAGACATTATACACTTTATACACAATTTGTTATAAATAGCCGGTTGCAACTACAGTTTTTACCATGGTGTACTTATCTGTTATTTGTTTGTAATTATTGTGTGTTTCATTATTAATAACGTGTGTCTAGTTTGTTATTTTTTAATATGTAGGTCTATTCTCTTACTTTATCTGCACTATGCTTCTGCTGTTGTAATAACGTAAAGTATCCTGTTGCGGGACAAATAAGGAATTTTGATTCTGATTAGAGCAAACATTTGATTTGTTCTCTGTCTGCTGCAAGAAGGTTTTGTAATGATACCCAAATTGTTGCCTTATGTTCATTGATCACACCTGCGGGTGTCATGGCCATGTTTGCAGCGCTGCAGCCCTCAACATCTTGCCTTGCAGCATTTCATAGAACAGTCTCATCTGTTGGATCCTCCAGGGATCTCAACTAATTGGTGAAATTCTCCGTCTTCCTTCCTGGATTTTAATTGGCAGGATAATGTTGTCTGAGCAATTACTACCTTCAGAAAGGAGCTGTTTTTTTTCATCAAACAATTTATGTTATATAATAAAGACGCCTCCATACACAAGGCACTTGAAAATAAGAAATGTAATTACTGACTTTGAGGCAGGTTTTGTTATAGGTTTGCTTTGCAAGTTTCACTTATTGTGACATTCTGCCTTGATTTTTCCCTGATTATGTCTCAGCCGTCTCCTCTTCTTTCTTCTTCTATGGTCTCTTCCTAACACTGTCTTTCATCATCTATTCTAAACATCTGTGGCTGGATCTCGATCACTTTCTCCTTTTTATCTCTGCAAAATCTGAAGCTGTCCTGAATCCAGGCCTTTTAGTGGCTGGGGAAGAGTTGCTAGAGCCCGCACCTGCCCCCCAGATCTGCACAGCATGGCTTGGGGTGATCAGGCCTGTTATTCCTCATAATTGCTGGTTGTCAGAAGCCATTAGCGACAGAGTATTTTAGCAGCAGCAGGGCAGGGAGTCAGCTGGAGTAGCGGGAGGTAGGCAGGCTGAGCGCCGATTGATAAAAAACAAGGCGTTCTTGCCATCCGCTGTCACTCCAGCCCTCGTGCCAAAATCCCCCAAGGGGTGCGTAGTATTTTACATAACGCACCCTGACCAATATTACACGGCTGGCTCCATCAGCACCAGCTGGTCCGCCTCCCTGCGCCTGGCTTTCCTCTACTTCTCTCTGCATGGGAGCCAGTGCCCCTCCTTAAATAATTAAAATCTAATCTATTTCTTATTTCCACAAAGCTGTCATGAGATTGCCAGCCAACAGGCAGGTGTGCAAGCATGAAGTGCATCCAGACTTTTAAAGGCCATTATAGTCGATAGGCTCTATGTTCCACACAGTTCGGACAGTGATAATAGCTCAACCATGATGATTTTACCACTTTAAATGAATTGCCAGTTTAACTAGATAACCAGTCATGTTGTTTGATGAGTGTGTCTTTTCTTTCTCTGCACTAGAATGTGATCTTCCCTGGCGCCGGGGATGAGGGGATCAATGAGTACAAGTCTGTCATTTACTACCAAGTGAAGCAGCCTCGCTGGTTTGAAACCATAAAGGTGCGTCTCTCTCCTTACATTTTCTTCTTGGTTATTGCAGGTAATCATTTTGTCATTAATTTCCACCTTGACTGCCATGCCACCCTTTGATATCTTTCTTAAATCCATTATTCATCACTACACTGGTTTCCATCACCAGCGGTCTGTAGAATGAGCACTGTGGTGGATATTCAGCCATGCAGCTTTGAAGCATAGAAAGACAGCGATCAATATTAAACCTTACAGTATATTAAAAGATGAATGTGATGGCAGCAGAAATGTATGAAAATAAAAAAAAGGTCCATATCAGGGGTTTTTCATGTTTGAGCACATTCACTACAAATGAAGAGGACTTCAGTTACACAAGTTACTTTTTCCCAAACATGTACATTGTTATTACGTCAATATGGAAATGTGGGGCTTACTCGATTCCCAGTGTGTCATTATAAATCTGCTTTGTGATATTATGTGTATTAAGAAATCCCTTTTCTGTCCATTACCTCAGGTTGCTATCCCTATTGAAGACGTGAACCGGAGTCACTTGCGGTTCACCTTCCGCCACCGCTCATCGCAGGACTGTGAGTACAGATGTCAGCGAGTGAATGATACGTTTTTGCCAATCACCAGATGCACAATTGGACGGCTAATCTATCCTCTGAAAAAAGGAATGGAAGATATCCAATCAGAGCAGATGTGCTGCACAGTGATAAATACTTTGAAGCTCACCCTTTGTCACACTAATCAGAGGTATTAGTCTGCCCATGCCCAGAGCCGCATCATGAAGTGGCTCGTCCGATACTACAATTTGGATGTGAAAAAATGCCTGCGGGGACTCGTTTGTTTATCGGGACCAGTGTCTAGCCGAATGCAGCCCGTGTTATATGGCCTTCTGTTTTTTAACATCCTTTCTAATTTTGTGGGTGTAGAGGCCAGGGAAGCCTGGTACTGGCAGCTTTGCCATTCCATCTGTCCACCACATGGCGAGGCAATCCCTCCAGCAGCCGGAGTGGTGCAGGGAAAGGATTTGGTGGGGTAATGGGAGCCACAACAGGTGAATTAAACAATCACTTCACATGGCACAAAAGGAAAAGAAGGACACAGCATATAGGTATCACAATGGGGAAGTACAACTTTTCTCTAAAGTAATCTGCAGCTGCCGTCATCCTCCAGTTCCAAACCCCTTCAGCTCTGTTGGCTTCTCAGCCTCATGCAGGTGTTTATGGGTAAAAATGGGCAGGCCTCAGAGCTCAGTGCTGGCCTCTAATCCACTTGGAGAGCCTTCTTGTCATGCTTGGCACCTTGCTTCTCCGGGGACTAATGCTGTTACGAGGCATGCCTTTGAAACTCTGCGACTTGCTGTTATCATGCTGCAACGGTTGCTTTAGAAACTTGCTCACCTCAAGTGACTCTGAGACCTGAGGGGCATGCTGATGCTGCCAAACTTTTACTCAAAAACAGTTGACAATAGAGAGATACGTTGAGTTGCATTGCCTGGATTATATTGGATTGTGTGTGCTGTCAGCATTGTATTTTCCTATCAGTGTTTACACTTGTATCTCATTATGCAGACACCTGTGTGCACGTCACTTCCGTGTTTCTGCCATTTTTTTGGTTCCTACACTGTCTGAGTGTTGGCTGCCGATAAACACAATCAAATCTGTTGCATTTACCACTCTTCTGCTTCCTCTGTTTATTTGTACTGGAAGACAAATGATGCAATTTCTCTTCGATATCCCTGAGACGCAGACTAACACTTTTAATATCAACGTTGAAATCATTATTATCAAATCAGGAAAAAATTGGTCATTTAGATTTAAGAATTTTATTGAAATTGCATTATTGACGAGTGAGATCACCAAGTTGCAGGAGCTGTAATATTTTTTTAATGCCAATACCCCATTTCGATTGAAGTGTTTAGATGTCCTGGGCTACAAGTTGTATTCTAGAAACTCACACAATGATCATTTTAATACATTTTTCAGTGAACAAAAGTATCCTGTATCATATTGCAGTGACTATTGAGTTCAGTCCAAATAATCACGAATAGATATTTCTTCTGTTATCCTCTCGTTTACTAGCAGCCCTAATTGGCATGAAACTGGGGTGTTTACATGCGCAAACGCCTGAGAGGGACCCCCTGAGTATTGACCATACCCAGAGTTTTTCCTTGGTTCATTACCTATTCATTCACTCCCTGATATGATTCCTTGTAAAGCAGAATTCAGATGTCATGGTACTCTGAAGATGTAATGTCTACATCCTACCAGCAAAGCACCTCTCCTGAGAATGGTAATGGGGAATTATAAATCTCTCTACATGTGAAGTGCTTTTAAAGAGAAAGCAAAGCAGCGACGGTCTGTCACATGAAGTGCTTTCAGTTGTCTGCCTCTGCTTTCTTCCCTGCCTCCTCCACTGCGCCCAGCTTCAGTAGTACTGCACTTTTGGTGGAAACACAGAGTGACAGAGCTGCTAATAAGGGCCACTGCTAGAGCTCATGTGCTTCTTTTCCCAGCCCCCTGGTTCAGAATCAGATCACCGCCCTAACGTTGTCAGGGCTCATCAGACCGATGGCCGCTATCACAGATGCCACCACAGCTGTGAGAGATCCTTGCCATCTATTCACTTCCGTTTCATTTGTCATTCTGTCACTACCTGGTGAGTGGGCAGAGGATGGGGACAGTACATGCAACATGAATGTGAAGTGACAGCCCACCTTAGAGGTGGAAGGCCGCAGAGCTTTCATACAAACTTTACTTTGATTAGCTGAAAGAAAGTCTCTGTCTTGAAACTGACCTTTCTCCCAGAATCCCAAGTTTCTCCTTTCCTTAGAAAGTCACTTCTACATTTTTCTTAACTGGGTGGCATGCGTGCAGTGTTTTCCCTCCGCTGGTTCCTCTGATGCCAACCCAGCAATTATTCACCGGCGAGGCTGCAGGCAGCAAACCAATGAGGGGATTTATGCAGATAGAATGCGCGAGATACTTCGATGAATCACGTCTCCCTGCGCGTATATTTGAGCTTGTTGATCCACAATGATGATATATGTGGCCGTATACAAACGCTTGGTTACAAAGTCATAACTCTTTCGCTTGTTTATGCAGTGCTTCCCCGCAACAATCCAAGACACTGTCTAATGTGTGTGTGCACATACACACAAGCAATGATCATTTTCCCCCACCTTTAGTGGGATTACGCAAGCGGTTTACAGCTGTTGAATGCTACAGGAAGGGGACACATACAGTGTGTCTATGTAAACCTTGTTGCCTGAACAACAGTAATCAAAAACTCTTTGCCTTCCACAGTTCATTTGCAGCCTTGTGTAATTGCAGTGAAGAACAACTCCTGCACAGATACGGTCACAGCAGTAACACAGACATTAACATTAGATTCTTGTACCAACTCAGGAGCTTACTCTGAGCCTGTGCTGTAGAGATTTACATTTGGGATGTTGTTCTATGTCTGCTAGCTTGTTAATGACTTGTTGTAAAGCAAGCCCTACAGCATAGCTTACTGCAAAGGAGCCAGTCTCTCACCGCTCCCATGTTGTTTTTAATTTCCTTAAAGATGCATTCTTTAGATAAAAAGAGCCCAAAGTAAAGTATGTATTAATCTGAAATGCAGTGATTTACATCTCCTTCCCTCCTAGTGTTTTCTGTCTTCCACATGTTCCTCTTCTTCCTCCAACAGCCAAAGACAAATCAGAGAAGATATTCGCATTGTCTTTCGTGAAGTTGATGAGGTATGATGGGACGACCCTGAGGGATGGCGAGCATGATCTCATCGTGTATAAGGTAAATCTGAAAGAGCCAATAACATGGTGAGAAGTCACTTCTGGTTTGTTTGTTACCGGCTGCGTACAGGGCCGGCCCACAAGAGTCCGGGGTGAAACATTTGCCTGTATTATTAGTAGCTGCGTAATAATAGCTTCACTGCCTTCTATGGAGGATTGTGTATTTGGTACACACCAACCCCCTCAGTGAAATGAAATTACCTTCCATTAAAATTGTGTAATGATACCTTTGCTAATTATCTTAATTGAATATTTCATTTAGGGAAAATCCCACAATTAGATTTTTCTGTCTGATCTTATTTTATGTTGCAGTTGGGTTGTCTCTTGCTAAAATGTATTGAAAAAAGTGAAATCACACATGACTTGGTTAATACAGCAGATTTCTCTTCAGGCTGAAGCAAAGAAGCTGGAAGACTCTTCTCTATACCTGAACTTGCCTGCCACAAAGCTTGAGTTGGAGGAGAAGGGCTACTCCACCACCGGGAAAAACACCCAGAACCTGGGCAACTGCACCATCAGCAAGGACTCCTTCCAGATCTCCACCCTGGTCTGCTCCACCAAACTCACGCAGAACGGTAATAACCTCTTCAATCACGTATTGTGTGTTTTTCACACTCTGGGGTCTTTCACTTTTTTTCTCTACAAAGCTCGAGGTCCCACGGATCCTTAAAAGTTATAAAAGTAGTTTTGATAATCAAAGCTTTGACCCAAATGTTTCAACCCTAAAGCGGATTTTGAAAGGAAACAATTGCAACCTGTTTGAATAAGGAGTGGATGATGCCTTTAATGTTTTTATACATTTTGATGCAAAGATCATTTGAAATAGTCAGACAAGGCCAGCTTGAAGGGAAATGCTTAAGGTGAATTGTTGCGCAAATGTCTGTTACTGCGTGGTTCAGCACACATGATATAATAATCCTTTTCGATATTTGAATCCTCTTTTCAGACTTTATATTTCAATAGAAAAAATAAGAGTAACTTGTCTAATAAATTAACAACAAAATGTCTCATCTGATCTAGGAACAGAGATTTGAAGGTAAAGCAAGCAGGATGAAAATGATATGTTCTAAACCAGCGGTCCCCAACCTTTTTTGCGCCATGGACCGGTTTCATCTAAGACAATATTTTCACGGACCGGCCTTCATTTTCTCCGGCCTACATTTGCTCGATAATCGTTAATGACGCACCGCCAGGACGGCTGTAGTCTAATAATAAATCATCCGCAGTGGTTTTATGTCAAATGCAAACATCAACAGACAATAAACAACCTTTTGTTAATAAATTAATAATCAACAACATCTCTGTGAACGAAATTATTTATTTTACAACGAAAATCCTTTCTAATAAGAAATAATTATAATAAAAACTCGATTCAAGTGACTGCGCTGATGAGCTTTATTTTGAAATACAGGAGATAAAGGAGAAATAGGCCTACTAATAACTTCTATATAGCAAGGTGAACAAGTCAATAAAATAATAGTAATAATAATAATGACAATTAGTGGGAGCCCTGAGCTTGTTTCTCTGCAACGAGCCGGTCCCATCTTGGGGTAATGGGAGACAATGACACCCTAAGTGTGTTCCGTACATCCAGTCTGCTGCGTAGTCTTGTTTTCGTTGCCGTCACTGCAGAAAATCCCACTTCACAAAGATAGGAGGTCGGGAATGGAAGCAGGGTTTTCAATGCCTTTTGGGCTATCTCTGGATATTCTGCCTTGACTTTAATCCAGAACCCTGGCACAGTTGTGGTCTGAAACGTACTTTTAAGGCCACCGTCATTTGCAATGTCCAGCAGTTGATCTTCGTCTTGCACGGACAGGCTCGATTCACCAGGTTTGTTCACAAATGGGTCGCGGATCCATTCTTTCGCAGTCCGTGGGTCTTTTGTGGTCGGGAAGTACCGCTCAAACTCTTTCAAAAGCAAAGACAGGTGATTGTGCACCAGCTGGGAGAATGATGGATCAGGCTCAGTCTCTTCCAAAATCCCCGACAATGTTTGAAACATGTCAAATATCCCTCGGTTCACTCGCCGTCCCCACAAATCCAGTTTGCCTTTGAATGCAGCTATTTCATCTGCCAACTTGAAGACCGTTGTCATTTTCCCCTGAAGTGACAGATTAAGTTCATTGAGCAGGTTGAATATGTCGCACAAATAAGCGAGTTTTGTGACCCATTCCTTGTCACTGAAATGTGCTGCCAGTGGTGACTTTTTTTCTGAAAAAAACCTCTGCAGCGGCTCTCGTAATTCAAACACTCTTGCCAATGATCTGCCTTTAGATAGCCACCTTACTTCAGTGTGTAAGAGAAGGCGTTTGTACTCCACGTCCATCTCCTCACAAAATTGCTCAAACAGACGCGAGTTAAGGGCATGCGCTTTGATGCGGTTAATCATTTTAATGACACCATTCAACACGCTGTTGAGTTCAGGTGACATTTTTCGGCTAGCCAGCATTTCCCTGTGAATGACACAGTGCGTTGACTCACATTCAGGTGCAAGTCGTAGGCTCTTCTTCTGTCTCTTCATTGGGCCTTTTCCCCTTTCCAAAGAAGCTCGCCAAAGATGTTTGTTTTTTACTCATTTTTGCTATCTTGTCGGTTTAATTTTCGTGACCGAGACCTGTCAAGAGGCACAGACGCATGCGCCATTCCGCCAGAAGTCACTTTTCAAAATAAAACATATTTAGACTGATAATCAATTAAAAAAAAGAAAAATTCAAACGTTTTGTGCGGCCCGGTACTGGTCGCGACCCGGTACCTAATGGCCCGCGGCCCGGTACCAGGTCGCGACCCGGTGGTTGGGGACCGCTGTTCTAAACCCTCACAGCACAGGAAAACTCTACATGCCCTACATCAAGTACAGTTAGTCAGAACTGAACCAGGAGGTTTATCTGTAAAATAGGATGGCAGGCTTTCGGATTATTTTGGCCAAACTGGAGGTTTGTTTTAAAGCTCTGACAGCTTGTGTTTCTTGTTGGTTCATCATTGATGGTTTGTTATGTATACTGGACACAGGAACTTCTAAAGTTATATGAATTTAGTGTCTCTGCTGATATTACAGGACAGTCTGAGGTGCAAAACTTTAATGCCTCTTGCACTTCGAGCCATCCCAGCTCTTTTTTTATAATAACATAAAAAAGAAAAGTGTTGTTGATCTTGATTCCTTGAGATTTTCACCTGACAGTGACTTTGTAGAAGAGGAACAGCTGTCTACATCAGTCTTCAGTAGAAATTCTTCTCCACCAGCCACATACTAATGTGGAGTCCTTATTTTACCTTGTGGAACATCTTGAAAGATAACAGAGAACAGCATGCGAGAGAAAACTAGCTTTTTCATTGTTGCTCTCCTAAATGTGGCTCCGATAAGATGCACAAGAAATGTTTAAAAGCCTCAGTTAGTGGATCGCCGAAGACCCCAGACCAGCCACGGTTAGATCTTCCCTTTCTTCCGAGTTTTGTCGCAAATTGGTGCTTCGTCTATTGTATGAAAGAGGGGGGCGTTCTGTGTTGTTCCAGTAACGTTCCCTCTGAGGGTTATTAGGTTTAGTCTGCGGTTTGAAGTTGTCATTAAAATACAGTTGCGCGTGCCCTCCTACTCCGCTCAGTGGGTGGTGATGTCAGCAGCCTTAGTTACAGAAGCAGAATCTGCCCACACTCATTACACTAGATGAGAGGGGGAAGTAATGTCAGGAGCTCACACCGTTGTCTTCAAACTGTAGAAGGACAGTTTAAAACATAGAGGGAGAAATAAATCAGCAGCATTTTCTTATCCACATTACTTTCCTTTCCAAGCTTCCCATTTCCCTGTGTGAGAGTAGCAGTGTGTGTCCTGGTGAGAAGATCCAGTCCAGTAGAGCTGCTGATATTTACCTGGCACTTTGTGCTGTTAATTTGCATGGCACCAATAGGTGCTCGGGATCACGCTGCATTGCTCACTGAGTTTGATTAAACACAGATCTGTGTGTGTGTGCGCCTGTGATTGTGTGTTCCCATGGGATTTCGCCCCACACTGAAGATCTAGGAAAAGGTTTAAGTTATTTTAATAAAGCAAGCAGAGCCAATATCTCTTTGTCTGTGCTTCAGTCTGACTGCTTTATTAAAACCTGGAGGCTCTTTAAAACTCCAAACTAAACGTCTCTCTCTCTCTCACTCACTCACTCACTCACTCACTCACTCACTCACTCACTCACTCACTCACTCACTCACTCACTCACTTAAATCTTGTGTTAAGCTAAATGTTCAAAATGTATTTTGTCCTTCGTATGTGAACTTGTGCTCCTTATAGACATAATACATATTGCAATTTCGTCCCAAACATTGCCTGACCATTGACATCTCTGTGGTACAATGTCTTGCCCAAGGCACCGAGCTATTAGCTCTCCCTCCTGAGACTTTGCTGCCCCAATCAAAATGCGCAATTTAATAATGATTCATTTGTCTCTGTTTTTTTCAATATGCAGAGCATAAAATTAATCAACATATTAACCGAGAATACTACATATGTGTTATTGGCGCCTGTAAGTGTGTCCAAACTTCTCCATTATTGGTTGGATTCATATTTACTTCAGGCTCACTGGTTGCCCACAGGAGGGGGAAACACTTGGATGACCCTTGTAACAGACTGCTTGCTTTATATACATGACGCCTCATCCCTGATCCCCACATGCGAGTTGAAACACTCTTTTAATTAAGCCAGATTTATACATGCGGTGTGAGCACTGGGAGCTCGTGTGAAGTGGCTGCTGTTCCTTCCCTGGGTATTTGCAGTGTGCTCCATTGATCAGAGGACTTTTCCTGGTGAAAGATAGATTAACATCCTATTTCTACCAAGAAAAGTTGTTTTCAAGACTTGTTTTATGGTAGAAAAGTATGTTTTTGTACAGTAGGAATTTGATCTTCAATCGCTGTGCTAATACAAAACCTGCACATTTTATAACCAAAACCAAGGCTGTCACTGTAAAATAAAAATGTATTAGGACTATGTGCTTGGTTGCGTTGCTTGAACAAAGATGCTCTTGTCAGGCAAGATTTACTGCAAATAAACATTCAAATAGTGATTTCAAGTTTTTTTGATTACTGCTATGCGTTGACAAATTAACCTGTTTTCCCAGGATTATAATTTTAATATAATATACAATTCTCTGCCCTTTTAAAATCCGGCTGACAAGGGACTTTTCTTGAACACAAACACTATCTCCCTCACGCACTGCCTCCCTGTCCCATGTGCTGCAGATGGTGTGGCCTCCAGCCGCAGTGCTACAGTGGGAACAAGCTCCCCCATGATTTATTCTCATTTGTCTTTCTGAGCTGCTAAACCGTCAATTTTCAAATGTATGTCTCCTTGGGGAGTGGGATCCTTGGTAGTTTAGATGGGATCTTGTGACTGAAGCCTGATAGCTTGTCAGGTTTGCAGATGACAGGCATATATCACTGTCCCCCCATGCAGGATTGGCCCTCACAGAGCTGATCAGGCATGGTGAGCTGAGAGAGGGAGCAGCCATGACCCCAGGAAGAGTGCATGGCTTTAGCTAAGTGGCCAAAATGAGGATATCTGGGTCTTTCACCAGATATCAGTGGGTCCATCAATGACATCTGGCTTTTTACCTATTGACACAAATTGGGAAAGGGATATCTGTAAGTAACTAAAAATAGTCTGCGGTAAATCAAGGTCCCAGTTTGAACACTTCATAGCCCTCATTCAAATAATTATGTCTTATACGTTTCAAAAGGAAATTATACTATAAGTAATAAGTTGCAATATTATGTTCCTTGCACAATTCATTTTACTGGGCCCAGACAATGTGACTGGAAGAGGGGGGGAGGGGGGGGTGGTTTAAAAAGAACAAAGATTTCACTAATAAGTCTATAGATGCAGAAGATCTGTGTCACTTTGTCACACATTTCTGCTCCATGCCCTAATTAGCACCTTTTTTTTTGAACACAACAGAACCCCAGCTCCAATGCTACATGCAGTTCTCTTAATTCAAACAGCAGAGCAGAGGAGTCTCTGTTAACCATGCTTCCCCAAGTTCAATCAATTTTCTGAAAACAACATGAATCTGCCATAAGAAGTTTCTCTCTGCCTTACATCTGGAGTGGTCTTTAGCTGGGACAATAAGTCCGTTAATCAATTATTTATCCAATATCTTTCAACTTTAAACGAATATCTGAACCTCTGCTCACATGGCTAACACAGACTGTTCCGATAAATTGCCACAATGGGTTTGAACGAGCGCTCCATATAGCGTGATTAATTACATCACGACTCATCCTCTTGTTCCCAAATTAATTTTCAATAATGAAAGAGAGATTAATTGAATGACTCAAGTTGTGTTTGGGAAATGTTCAAACTGACTTGTATGTCTGGGGGAAACGTCCGGCCCCACAACTCTCATTAACTTCAAATGTTCGATCTTAGTTGTCATTTCTCGCTGCCTCTCCATCTCTCTCCACGCTGTCTAACCATTGGCAGGGCAAACTTCATGCAGTGCTTTGTGGTAATCCCTTTTTTGTTTGCTTGTTTGTTTCAGTGGACTTGCTTGGCCTGCTGAAGTGGCGCTCCAACACCAGCCTGCTGCAGCAGAACCTCCGTCAGCTGATGAAGGTGGATGGTGGCGAAGTGGTCAAGGTCAGAGGAAGAAAGTAATTCTGCAATCACCTCATGAGTCACAGAGCTGTGGTGCATTCAAAGCTGAAGCAAAGACTTAATGATCTCAGCTAACTTGTGTTATTATTTTGCTATATCCTGGATACAGAAACAAATATCTCAACAGCTGGTGACATACATTACAGTCACAAACATTAATGTTCCTGACAGTTACGGCAGCAGTTTGCACAAAGTATTTCACTGCCTGTCTAAGGAACAGGTTTCTTTATCTACAGTGTGGAGGTAGCACACACACACACAGCGAACTGGAGGGCGGGAGTTGACCTGCTGTCAGAAGTGTAGGAAGGCCCTTAAAGTGCCCAGCGTGGGGCAGATAAATGAATCACTCTCTAGATAAAGTTTAACATAAGCATGCTGGGGGTCTGGCAGATTGCAGCGTATCACAGGAAGTCCTTCCCCCAGACAGTTTGGATCCGACCTGATAGATGTGTCAGCCACAGAGAGACCAGTTCATTAAACCACAGGGGTGTGATTATTATTACCAGCACATTAGCACTCAATCTCTCCCAAGCGCTCCGAGGCTGCCGGTGTGCAATTAGATAACACTTTGGCAGCTTGGCATTTAAAAGACAATTCATCAACAGGGCATACATTGCAGAGGGGCGTGGGCTGGATATCAGATACTATGCATAAAGATTAGATCATGCCAAACTCCTGGGAGGCTCTAAAGGGTTACCCGTCGTGACTCCTCCCTCGTCTCCGTCACGCTGTCTGGCCTTTGTGAGATTGCGTCTGGCTTTAAACTCCACACAGTGAACAGTGTGTTTGTTTCTCGTTAAGAGCACGATGAATCTCATCCATCCCAGAATGACAGACCAAGCGAGGTACGGAGTGATGGCTCTGTTTCCGACACTTTTACATCTGTTTTCACCTTGCCTCAGAATGGGCTGAGTAAATGGAGCATGTTTCCCCTGAGAAGGAGGCGTATGTGGTTGGTAATAATTTCCCTGTCAGCAGACCCCCAGAAACAAGTCATTGCAGAACTGAAGTGTATCGGCTCGTATTGACAGCACTGTCAGAGCTGGAGTTTACTTGCCATATAGTTACATCAAACAGAATTGTAGATTCAAATTCAGTATGTTTGCATAGTTGAACTTTTTGATTTAGGACTTGAGAATGACATGATATTATTGCCTATCAACTCTGTGGAAAAACAATTATATTCAACAATTATTAGACAAAAATGAACTAAATAAGGCTTCTAAAACATTGTATTGCAATGAAAACTTTAACTGCTAATGTGTTCCATGTGATATTTAGAGAACATTAAAACATGTCATTATAGTATCACTATTACGATAACCATTTCATCTGTTTTGCCCGGCTCTGTTTGGGATGTATTTTATTCAACCAATAAGGTTAATGCCCTTTTTTCCCTGCTGATTTTCTGCATCCACTCTGTAGAATATAGCATAAACATCCCAGAAATCAAAATGCATCTCACCTTGTTTATAAGGATTTGAATGTTATTTCTTGTTGATATGACGGATACATTTGTTGGGCCTTTTATTGCTTCAATGTCATCCGCTGGATGGGAAAGGTCCTCCCTTAAAGAACAAAATGATTATCAGTTTGGCTCGATTTGATTTGAAAGAGCCGTGAAAGCAGTTCTGGCATTTTGCAGTCAGAGGGAGACTTTCAATATCCAGGTTTTTTTTTTTTTATTGCTGTCTTTTATTGTTTGCCTGCCACAACATTCTATGCGTCTGTCATTCTAGTTCCTGCAAGACACTCTGGATGCCCTCTTCAACATCATGATGGAAAACTCCGACAGTGACACATTTGATACTCTGGTGTTTGATGCCTTGGTAAGCAAAGAAGCAAACACTAACAGCAAAGAAGCAAACAGTAACAGCAAAGCTTGTTGTCAGTGGAAACAAACACTTTGACGCATTCCCAATTTAGATGCAAATATAATATATTGTCTAATCTTTCATATGCCAATCTTTCACATCTTTGCTCTTTGTGGTGGCCTTTTTGATCTCACAACAAAACCTGTTTGTTTGCAGCTACCTGTTTCTAGTTTTAAGCTCTACACTATAAGAGTAACAAATGCATTTGACAAAGTATCATAAGAATAATATCTTTTGATGAACTTTTTTCTTAGTGACTGTGTTTGAGCAGGATTTATCCATGCTACAAAGAATCATTTTGACGTGTGCAAGACAAGACAAAAAGGATTTTGTTTTTGGCAAACACATCCTGTGACAGGAGAAGGGAAGTATGCAGAGTACATGTTAATTCCTCAAAGAATGTTGAGCCATGTGCCAGAGGTATGTCTCTGTGGAGAATGCCTTAACTGGGACACCTGCCTGCATCTGTAAACACAACACTGCAGTGCTGTCCACAAGCATTTGGACATTCATATCTTTTATTTGTCTAACTCTGTATATCAGTAAAATTAAAAGAAAATTACCATGGGGCTTGACTTTTAGCTTTAACAATTAAATATAATGTTTTACGGTTTATAAAGTACTTGCCATTTCTACAGTTTAATTAAACGGAGTGAATGTTAACATGTACATCCCATGTGTTTTTATAACAGAGCCAAAACAAAACAACATATGTATATTGTAGCCCACAAATTGTCCCCTTTCTTTGTAAAAATGGCTGCATTTATTTGCATGTATTTGTAGCAAAAGGGTAGCTGTTCATTTGTGTTTGAGAACATTACACATTCTCACTAAACTGCAAGAGAACACAAAGCAGTTCAAAAGCAAATAGCCTTTGACGTTTCTCAGGCTACAAATACTTGACAAACTATCTGACAGAATCCTATTTACCATGCCTGACTCATGGAGTAGACTTTAATGAACACTTTTTTTTCTGGGAACTTAGATGTTCTGTATGCTAGGGGGTTTAGACGAAATCATATTCTGCTCAAATGCAATCTTGTTATATTTCAGCATATTGGGTAAGACGGGCAGTTTTTCCTGCTCTCCGTTATAAGCCACGCGCTTTACTTTTTTAATGAATATGTCTCTGTTCTCTGACAGGTGTTCATTATCGGGCTCATAGCAGACAGAAAGTTCCAGCACTTTAACCCTGTCCTGGAGACCTACATTCGAAAGCATTTCAGCGCCACTCTGGCATACACGTGAGTTATGACCCTCTCTGCACTCCCATTTGCAGTAATGAATTACTGTGTATCCCATTTTATGTTCAGAAGAGTTAACAGCCTATGCTATTGTGTTTGTAGGAAGCTGACCAAAGTTCTGAAGAACTACGTGGACAATGCTGAGAAGCTGACAGAGCAGCTGCTGAGGGCCATGAAGGCTCTGGAGTACATCTTCAAGTTTATTGTTCGCTCCAGAGTCCTCTTTAACCAGTACGTCCCAAAGCACGCATTATATTATAGTCATTACTTTCAATCACACTTTTTCAAAACAATGTTTACAATGTGCTTTATATACAAAGAACTCCAAATGGATCAACAATAGGAAAGGTAATAGCAGAAAAAACAGATGCAACTAAATGCACTAATAAACAAAAATGCAATTAATAAAAGACTTAAAAGAACTGTACAGTACAGAGTGAATCACATTCAAGCCTGCTTATATAAAACAGTGTTTCTCAGAGGGATTTAAATCATTAAAGGTGTAAATATGTACATTTAAGTGTTGACAATTTATATATGCATACAGACATACAACTGTCATTGTCCATACAGTATTTTTTTATTGTCTTTTTTTAATGTGAAAATGTGTCACTGTGTAATAGTTTAAATGTATTTTAGCTGCTTTAGTTGTTCCTTATATGATGCTCATGTTTCTAATTTATTTTATATACTATAAATCCATATTGTATGCTGCCCTGATTAGTGCTCAGCAGTATGCTGCGGAGTGAAGTCAAGGTGAGTGGTCTTTATTGGAAGGTGTTTTCTAGGGATGTGTTTATAATAGTTAGTGGAGATGTTGAATGGACGATTATGTTGTAGCCACAGAATTGGAATGTTGGTGGCTGAGGGACTGATGTATGATCCTGGTCTAGTTGAGTGTGCAGAGTTTGATTGCTTTTCAGTAGAATGTCTAGAGGACGCTTTGTCCTTTACCTCACATATCAGACTAAAGAAATCACACTGTCTTTTAGAGCTCTGAACATTGTGTGTCAAGTGGTTTCCTGTTTCACTTTAATGGACGGCAACCTCCAACCTCAAAGTGGACTTCATGTTTGTGTTTTTATGGTTCTTGGGTTGTTTGCAAGTATCAGCTCTGCTGTGCCACTGTAACCAGTTGGCCTCTGAGTCAGAAAATGTTCAAAGCTGTAATACTGTGTTTGTTGAAGCCTTGCAACTCTGTTTAGAAGTACCAAGGCTACATAGGCACATGTTCGACTTTTATTGCGGCTCAGTGGAACATTTCTATGAAATTGCAGAAGAGACACTCTAATCACACACTTTCCCCCTTTTGACTTGAGCCTGGTGTGGCTGTCATGAGCTCACTGGTACTCCCTGCTGCAGGTGAGAAGCAACTTTAGGTAATTGTTGTTTTGGAAGCCCTGAGACGGACACTGCTAATCCTATGATTTCCGTAAGTACTCAACAGTGACGATCGTGGGCCATGTTATGCCTGCAGACCCATGAGAGATTGTGGCACCACAAAAACCCACCACTCTCCGAGAAAGCAATTGAAATCTGATGTGGTGAATCACTCTAAACACTTCACCCCTCTTTGACCTGCCTCCCTCTGCTTCAGTGTGTTTTAATCAATTTAAATCTTATATATCCTTATTTTTAATTGATTCAATCTGAGTCATTGAAACACTTACTTTGTTAGGAGCACAATGTGGCTCGCTTACGGTTAATACTCAGTTTGTGGAGATTTCTCTGCTCTGCAGGGAGGAAATTTATTTTTGGGGGTTTATAGAGGACGCTTGCTTCGTGTTCCCATGCACATTGTTTTCTGTAATTGTTCTGGGATCAGTGGCTTTAAGTCACTGCAGTCACTGGGCAGCATTTGCTCCACATTTATAAACTGTAAAGCCTTTGATCACATTGGCTTCCTTTCTGTTCCTCGTATAGTATTGGAGCAGAGTGGTTAGCCTAGATCATACATTTTTCTGAGTTTTGTGTCCACTAGACAGCAGGCAGGTGCTTCAGGGTCTTGTCGTGTTGTTTTAAATGCTAATCTGGCTGGCAGAGAGAGTGATGTCTGTGGCTCTGATCCAGTTATATTTACATTGATGATACACACAGGCCATTCTGTTGGCTGCTTTTAATGATTTAACAGGGAAGCATCAAACTCTTGTTATTTCCACTGCGGGAGGGGTTGTTTACACAGGGATGAGACAAACAAACAGCCTTGTGATCATCGGCCAATGTAATTCTCCACTTCATCTCCTCACAGGCTCTACGAGAACAAAGGAGAGGCTGACTTCATGGAGTCCTTGAGGGACCTTTTCACATCCTTTAATGACATGATGAACAGTAATTCCGAGAACACTGGCATGGTAAAGGTAGGCTGACGAGTCACACCGCATGCTATCGCTCAAACTCGGCGCCATGAAATAGCTTCTGCTGCCGCGGAAATATAGTAAATAACTGCTGCTGTGTGAAAAGTAAACAAATCTGCTTGGATTTGCTTTGGATGACACGCTCTGTAATTGGAGATGCATCTGTCTTGTTAGATGTAAATGAATACAGCAGCCTATGAGATGTTAATGTTGGGGCTCTGTTGGTTGTTAATGTCGCTCCTTGATGGTCTGATTGTTTGTATTTCAGTTTTCTTCAACTTTTATCTTTCTTTCTTTTTTTCCTCACCTTTCTTTCTTTTCTCTTTCCTTTTTAAGGAAACATCAAATATGTGAACATAAAATAAAATGAGGTGTAGAGAAAACCATTTTAAATAAGCGCAGAAAAAAAGAGGTAGATGAGATGATGGATACTACTTTAAAATATGTACAATAAACATGAAGCTGCAGCTGGTTAGCGTAGCTTATTATAAAGACTGGAGACTAACACGGCTAAATGTAACATGCCAGCCTCATCAACTGGTTTATCTATATAGAAAGGGAAAAAGGACCATTTTGTGGTTGTTGTTTGTGCTGGACTATTTTAGAATCGTATCGATCTTCTCATTTAGCTGAAAGTGTTTTTCCCAAAATGTCAAACTGATCCTTGTAAGATTAGGGCTCAGTCTGGAACCTCGATACATTTTTGATCTGTACAGCTATACTTCTGCTGGAGGTAAAACAACCTCAAGGCTTTTTTATCTGCGGCCCTAACCTTCCAGCTTTGTTTTGCCTCCACACATGTTGTTTGTAGTTTTTCCTGTGTTGTCTGTACTTCTATATGTGTTTGTGTTTTTCCTCTCTCTCCGTTTCACTTTGACCTTGACTGTCCTGTGGTCTGGGGCTCCTCTGGCCTTCTGCTCTTTAGCTGCTCCTTAAGGTATTTATTTCACAGACTTGCTCCTTTCACCTTTAAGCTTTCCCCATTGTTGTTTGCATTTCATTGTCCTTGACCCTAGACTCGAGACTTGAGAGAAACGCAGGCATATACTGTTTGCAGGTTCACTCCACACCCCACATGCTGATGCACACACACCTATGCTTTTAGAGATAACTTAATCACTTGGCACACCTACAGTAGATCCATGTGCACGCTCAACCTAGGAGAAGCTCAGGAGTCAATTAGGAGTCAGTTGCTGTGTAATTGGGTGAGATATTAGCTTTACTGTCAGTAAATTAAAAACTGATCTTGAGGAACGGGCATGAAAGCGAGGAATCCCGGTTATTTCCCAGGTCCGCCCTTAGTGGAAGCACTGTCACAGGTGGAAGCTATTGAGCAGTCACATCATACCTCAAGGCTGAATCCTGTTGAACATCTGGACACAATAACACACATAAATGAAAAACTTTTATAAACCACACACACACACGCACACACGCACACACGCACACACACACGAACACACATGCACACGCTCCTGGTAGCTGTGAAGAACAGGGGCAGGAGACAAAACTTTTCTGAGACTTGTTGTGACACTTTACCCGACACATCGCTGCACAACAGGTGGGAATTACGTTACTACCGAGAACAAAGTAAAAAAAAAGACACTGTGATAAAACGGCTTCTTCAAGGGGTAAACAGATGCAGTCGAGCGGAGACCAGAATTCTAACGGAATCAAGGTCTAACAGAACCTTTTGAAAACTAAGTTTCACTCTCCACAACTCTATGTCTGCAGATGGAGGTGAAGGTGTTGAGTTGCTATTGAGCACTAAAAATATCCATTTAGATGAGGGAAGATTGACAAAGGAATGAATTCAGAGATCCTGACTTAACCATGAAAATCAGAAAAGTTCATACAGGATGCTCTAACTGAAGTTGTTAACGTCTACAAAGAATTCAATTACATAATTTGCTCTATTGGCAACCTACTCTGAACATTGCTTATAACCTTTCACATATTTTCAGATACAAACCATTCACATTAACAGCGGCATTGTAGCGCTTGGCTTTGCTACATCTGTATGGCTAATCAACCTCAGACACACTAACTGGCTCTGCTGCCGATTTGCACAGATGCCCTATAAACACCCCCAACCCACCTGGGCCAGCCTTTAGCAGCAGGCAGTAAGAGGGAACTTTCAGCTTGCTTAATCATTCCCTTTATTAATGGATGGATCTGTAATTAGCCACAGGGTTCACACATGTAATGTCTTTATTATAGTAGCAATGGGCCATTGGTGATTATATCTGCCTGAATCTATAAAGGTAACAATAGAGAGACCTTATTTTTGACTCAACAATGACCCACAATTCCCTCATTGCTGTATAACATAATGTGGGATGGTAAAGCTTATAAAGTCAATCAATGACTGACCTAATGACTTTGGAGCTGAGGACCACCCCATAATGGTTTCTTTTATTTCCTGTGGTATAGGGTGCTGCACTGAAGTACGTTCCCACCATCGTCAATGATGTCAAGCTGGTGTTTGATCCAAAGGAGCTAAGGTAATTTCATTTGATCCACAGCATTCCCATATGCTTTGACGCTGTGACATTGACCTCTGCAACACAGAGGTATTATTGGAAAAATATATACACATTCAATGGTAGAGGGGGACTGAGCTGTCTGTCAACTGGGATTGTCACGAAAACCAATTTCCCCTGGGATTATTGAAAGTATTTCTGATTTATTGAATTTGTATTTATCCTAGAGATAGGTATAATATGTGGGTTTCCAAAACTGACTGGACACCACATTTAAGCAAATTGCTTTTGTTTTTACCAGGTTTTGTTGGATTAAAATAACATGATTCGATGAATGCCCCACCAGCTGATGGGGATATTGTGCCTTCCTAAAGAGGCACTGTTTATATTGTGTCTGGCTCTCTACCTTTAGGCTGAATTTTATTCAACTGCTAAACATTCAGTGGCTGTACTGTGATGGCCAGCGGTTGTTAAACATGCTCAGGTTGCCTGGGAAACGGAGAATGCTCCACTCAAGATTCCATTTAAGTTATAATGTCTGCGGTGAATGTCATCTGCTACTGCTTAGTGCTCTTCTTTATAATAAATGACTTCTGAATTATCGCACACAGATCTGACTGTGCTACTAAATTACACATTCATGATAATAATGTACCAAACAGCAAAGACAACTTGACTATCCGTCCTTATCATCTGAATGACCTTTTCTTACAATATGGAATTTAACGGACTGTACATTTCAAATATCCATGTCCTTTTGGGTCAGAGTTCCAAAACTGAGAGGACATTGCCATTTGTGATAAATCCTTCTTCAGTGTGCCATTGATGTTCTACCCTATTTGAATGTCTCTAATATCTTATGCCTTAAAGACACCGCACAAAAACAAAGGAATAACCTCATTTATGCAGCCTTATATTTACAAATATATGAAGAAAGCTTTTCTAATGTATTTAACAAATACTTTTCAGCTGCAGATGAGTCTTTAAAACACATACTTCTGTACCACTTTTGTCAAAGATATATTTAAATATTTAGTCGAGACAAATCTAGTGATACATCAGTCATCTTGTTCTAACTGTTATAATGAAATCACAGTTAACCCATTAGTAATATTTGCAAAAACCTGAGGTTGGACAGTTTTACACAGCTAGGAATATTTATTGGAATATCTATAATGGAAAACAAAACAAAAAAAAGAAATCACAATTTGTAAAATAATATTCATATCAACTAGAATAAAGATGTGTCCTTTCACAGTGTAGTAATACAAAGCGTCATTGATTTGCAGTAATTTGGTCACATGACATGGAAGCTTTTGAAAATGAAGTCTATGTGATTGAGGCTTGTGTGTTTACATATCATCATCTGTTTACTTTAAAACTCCAACAAAAAGATCTGAAGGGAATTCCTCTTCACGTTATTGTCACGCATATTTTTAAAGCTGTCACCTTTACCTTCCTTCTAAACTAAATCCATTAAATCCTTCTCTGTGTGACACAGATTGTTTTATTTTATTTGTTTCAAAGTACATATTCTTAATATGTATAACAGGGGACACAAACAAGGTTGGGACTGGAACAATAATTAACTGATGACTTACACACTCTCTTGCGATGCAGCTATACGGACGAGTGCAGTAAACACAGAGTAGAACATATGTTGGGTATTAGGGCTTTTGATTTAAACTTTTAGTCCTTATGAACCATTAACCTTCCTTTTTAAATCACAGACATGGCTGCCTGAACAAAGGTGGCATCAGCTGTTCCTATAGGGTGAACCTGGCTGAGCGGCTGAGCTGGAAGCGACTAAACTGAAGCCTTGAGGGTCGGGATGTTTTATCCCCCGCCAGAACCTTTTCTCTCCTCCTTGAGCCTCAGCTTGCCAGCATAACAAGCATCTGGCCTCTTCATGGAGGAGAAAACTGCCAGCTTTATTTGTGTGAATGACAAGGGTTTATCTTTCAGGTTCTGAATTGTTAGATGCTCATAGTTTGATCTTGCTGAGCTATGCTGTATCTTGTCGTTAAAAAAAAGATGCATTTCAATAAAAATGCTAAGTTGAACACTGTGCATTGATACACAAGGCTGGGAAAATGTATATATATTGTCATTTTAAGTACATGGAGTTCAGAGACCTTAGTCTGTATACTTTAAAAATGGAATAATACACCATATCTAGATGTGGACCATATGCATAAAGTGATGTATGTTTGAACCAAAACATCTTAAGATGAGGGCTGTTACTTGATGTTTTCAAGATCCTTCAACAACATCCTATGGCTTTAATTAGCACTAAGTTTTCTTCAGTTGTCATGGAGATGATTCCATGTTATCTTCGGGAGTTTTTTTATGTATTAATGATAATCCCCTTCTCAAGTAGACTCCTTGTTCCGATGAACACCATGAGATATGGTCAGCACTCCATAGATACGGTTCAGTACTGTGAAGGACTTTGTGCTGAGGTTTAGTTCAGTCATTAAACAACCTACAAGCTCAACTAATATTTAAGTTTACATAATAACAGACAAATACAGCATATTATGATATGGTATGTTCTCTGGATTAAATCAGGAGATATTTACTGAAAAGAAAAACAGGTGGTTGAATAAAGGATTAAAACCATGAGAAATGTAATACGAAGCAGGAAATTCAGATTTGACTAACTTGTTGACCACTTCATTGGTTCATTCAATCGACTTATCTGTGGAAATCTCATTAGACCAAAATTTCAAATTAGTCATCTAATCAGCTAAGAGGACGTGGGTCTAGTCATGCATCACATAAAACAATCACAATCCATTTGATTGATTTGCAACAATGACCGCTATCCTATAAATCAATCAGAGGTAGAGCAAACTCTCTCATAGCAAGCTCTCCTCAGAGTTCACCTGAGGTTATCCTCCGGGTCAGTTGACAAATCTACGTTGTCCCATGCTTTATATTTGTCACCCTCCAACCCAACCAGAATATCTGGAAGTACCTGTTTGGGTATTCCGGACCTTTTTTAATTGCACTTTGGATGATTACTCGTGATGGGAAGCAGTCAGCCGGCCCAAGATGCCCGATCATTCTGACCTTTTCCTCTTTATTGTCATCCTTCTGTCTCCGTAGCAAGCTGTTCACCGAGTTCATCCTAAAGGTTCCTCTGGGCCGCTTGGTGAAACAGAAGCTAGACTGTCTGATTGACATCGTCCACAGCGATCTCTTCACTCATCACGGTAAGTGCACACATACACAAACTGTACTCCCAGTTCTTCGGTGCATGAACCTTCACTCACAGAGCGGTAATAAAGGCAATCACACACACCACCTGCCTCCCCTGTCCAGCTCTGTGTGAGCCCACTGTAAGGGTCATTGGTGAGGCGGATTGGAAATCCCTTTTGTTATCTGAGAAAGTTGGGCAATCCTAGAGCTTAAATCCCTAAGACTTGTCTGTGCCGGTATTCACATTCACCTAGGCTTCAAGTCCCAACCCCAGCTTTCCTCTGTTTGAATATTAAAAATGTTTTCTCTTAAGATTATAAGATATTATTATTTCTGTTAGGGTTTCCCTTTAGTTTTCCTAGTTTGCCTTAAAGCAATTCAAAATCATACACTTTCACACTTTCAAAGTACACATGAGCACCAAACCACTTTTTGGTCATGTTGTAGTCTTGTCAGATATGAAGGGCAGGAACTTAGACCTGTTTAATGAGAATCCAGTCTCTGCGGTCAACCTGCAGCGTCCCTCAGACAGGGCCGAGCATTTTCCCAGAGGCGGCAGTCCTCTGAGGCCCATTTAGGTTAGGTCTGGATTTAGACACACACACACACACACACACACACACACACACACACACACACACACACACACACACACACACACATACATACTATGGTGGTATATAAAATGCAGAGTTCCTAACCTACTGAAACCGCAACAGTGATCACATTTTGCTGTCATGCCTCAGAGGGGCCGGTTCAAGAAGTGGACAGCAATGATGCACTTATAAGGCTGCACTCAGCATCAATAACATTTTAATTATTATTATGCTACATAGCATATGGAAAAAATATGCCTTCAACTTAATGATGCAGTCCTTTCATACTCAAGCAAGGTACAATTGTCTGATCGGTGGTTTAGTGTGTAGCTTTTGAAGGGCAATGCTCAGCATGGGGTGCTCTGCTAATGACTATTGATCTGTTTGGTGTAATTGTGGACAGGCAAGGTTCCCCGATGCTTGTGAATCACGTGTTGCTGTGATGTAGATACAGGCAACCCTGCCGCTCCATTCCAACAACAGCTCAACGCACCGGTGCTTTGAACATCTCCGCCAGTATTTTAGAGGCATGCATGTTTTAAAAAAGCGATGGAGAAGGCTTGATTGCCGATAAAACTGTCCTTTCCACATCAGTATCAAGCTGAGCTCCACTTTGGAGATGATTTTATCACAGATAACGGCCACTGCGATGAGCATAAGGGGTTAGCCATGCAGTTTTTAAATGTGGTTTAATCAGCTGTGGTAAGAGCACATGCTCCTGGGACTCACTGTTAGATGCATCCTGATCCCCAGGTGGTCCCTGAGAGTCCTCCACCAGCCAATACTCAAGTGAAATGTACTAGAAGAAATGCCTGGAGCAATGAACACCCAGCACGAGGCATCTACCTAGATACTTCCTTGGCAGTCTCCACACTCATCAATATTCATGCAGCGCGAACACTGTTGTGTTTTTTTTCCTGTAGACTGCACAGTGATTACCATATTAACTGTTTCTGCGTAAAAGCACGTCTTAAATGAGTGTTTTTCACTCCCCAATGGGCTTTTTTCATTTGAAAAATGACAACTTTAGTCAATAAGACAATCTTTTGTCCACAGGTTATGTGTTTCCGTTTCAAATTAAAATTCTGTGTGTTGAAAGGGATTGGTATGCATACACTATCCCCTCCTGCATGGAAACTTAATGAACTCAGAAAAGAGGAGTATTTTTTTCACATTCACTGTTTATGATGTAATGGGATAGAGTAGGACGTTGCCCGTAAATCATCTGTAAATGGGCTCATTGGAAGAGAACAAATAATATCAGCTGCTCTCCTGGTCTGAGTTAAGGGGGAATTCAATGTAGCGTCTAAAATCTGTTTGCGCTAGAAGTTTGAGGAGAGCGCTCATGGCTTAGATTGATAGTTCCACTCTGCTTGTCCCACTCCCAGCCTGCTAGCGTGTGGGTAAAAGTGAATGCTGATGTGTGGTATATGTTCCTTTATGCACCAGTGTGTGTTTCCGCCTCTGTGCATTACAGTTTAGAGGATGCACAAAGGGAAGGCCCTGTAAATATCAAGGTATTAAACACTCCACACAATGTTGCACTCCCTCACATTTGTTTTTGTGCTTAAACCCTAGAAGATTACAAATACACCGATAAACAAAAACACACATTTGACTTCAATCTGTATCAGGCGGATAGCAGGGTGCTCTGTTTCACAGAACCCAACATATTTCAGTTCAGACATGGTTGTCACTTCGTGTCAGGGCTAGCTTAGCCAAACAAGAGAAACACTTAACATCCATGACATTCCTTTTGACACATTTCCTGGTGAGAGCTGTATGTAAATTATAGCTGTATTGTAGATCAGCCTACACTGCCAGCAGCCATCAGGGGCTGTTCACTTAGGATTTCTTTAGCTTTTTCAGATGTTCAGTCAGAGCATTTGTCCATGCATTGGTCCTATTAACTTCTGTTCCTGTGAGCAAGTATCTAACACTAAAGACTAAATCTACCTCCATCAAACAATTAATTATCATTCATTCCTAAAAGGATATTGCAAAAAATGATGATAAGATATGCATTTTATTTGCAATGGACCGAAAAATTCAGGATATAATGTTGAATATTCTTGTTTTGATAGTCTCCAACCCTGTTCTAACACACCCAGATCAGGCTGACGACTTCTTACTCAAGAAACCCCAAATATTTCCAGAAAAGATAAACATGATATCAACAGAGCATAGTCCCTAAAGCCTGAGCCATTTTTTAAACGTGTGCATAATGTGATCAGTGGATTGCAGTGAAATAAGGTGAGCGATTTATTGATCCTCAGAGGATGAGATGCATGTAGAGGTGACTTTTTCTATTGCACCACACTTATGCAACACATTTGGTAATGTTCATGCTCCTCAGAGGATAAACAACCCTCCCTTTAGTGCCACCTTCAGGTCAAACCGCTCATACTTTCCTTCCACAATTTGCAAAGTTTTCTTTCAGTTCTTTTCCTGAGAGGTGGCTAGCATTTAACCGTCACGGGACAATCAATGCAGTGTTGCACTGTATACAAACATATTTTTCATTCTTTTACACAAACAAAAACTTTTAAAGCTTTTTAAAAAATCTTTGCAAACCAACAATTGATCTGTTTAGACCACATATTAAGTTAAAACACTATCTCCCAGTTGGATCTTGCTTGTAATTATTTTTGAATTATTATTATTAAAAGCAATTCAGAAGGATTCCAGCAGCTACTTGTGATTTACTAGATTGCTACAAGAGAACGATAGTGTTAAATCAATCCACTAATCAATGCCTGAGTCATTAAAAATGAAACTTAAAATTCTCCAGGAGCCATTTACCCGTTAAATGTCTAATTACTACATAAGACACTCATTACCCCTTTATATTACAAAGCCTCATCATAGTCTCAGTGTGCAGCAGTATATTATGGGTTATTCCAGTCATCATTTTTCTGTGCGTGTTTGGCTGAAAGCGATACACTTTCCTTTCTTCATCCATCTTCATGAAGTCAATCCATACCTCTGTTTAACATGGAGCTCCTTTGAAAGGGTCAGAGAATATAAAACAATGAATGTGTTTATATATTACACTGCTGGGAATTGTTTATGAAGAGGTCAGCACAGGTCATGCTTTGTTATCCAGTTAGATCCTGCTCTTTATCATTTGGCGTTGAGCAGTATTGACATTTGGAAAAGCTTTCTGTTGGTGCATGTGTGAGTGATACATATATTGTTTTGTCCCGGTTGTTTGTTTGGCTTGTTAAAGTTGTAACATTATCAGGGATATTGTATTGATTTGCATTGAAAAGTATTTCAGGGTGGCCCTTAGGTAAAGTGGTTTCTCTCCACTTAAGATAAAGATTGTGTATTATATATAAGTGTGTTGTTGTCCCCCTGCCACTGCAGTGCTGAAGAATGGCTGTCAGAATGAGAGGTGTTTAATTTGAACGTCTTTTCCTATCTTGCTGAGAGGTTATCAATTTATTTTCTCTCCACAAATATAGTCACTTAGCTTCACTGGTACTGTGCATATTATTATCAAACCAGGCCTAACTGCAGTATTTGTCCCCAGGCTTTAAACCCCCGCACAAATACACAAATGGCACTAAGATTGAAATCAGAGGCTTTAATAAAAAATATGATAATTTTTGTGGCATAAAGCCTTCGGTTTACCTCCCATGAGAATCCTCTCTGGTTTATCTCTCCTGTCCTCCACGTCCCATCGCCAACCAAATTCTCTTCCCTAAGCATATGGAAATTCACTTTTTGATGTTGCCGTCAATATCAGCCAAAGTGTTTATGTTTGGTCGGATGTTGTTTTGCATTCATTTTAACTTATAAAGAGTTAGCAATAAAGTTGATGTTTTCTGCTGCCTTTCTGAGGTGCAGAGGTGCAAACCCACTTTAACAGTTCTGATTGTCTCCTTATGATGTCACTCTGGTGTTTTGGGAGATTTTGCCTTAAGTTTTAGCAATACATTATTTCTATATTGTTTTAATGTAATCCTCCGATCTGTGAGGAGGAAGCCATTACCAAGCTGCGTGCGTCTTCATCGACAGTATGTCTGGAGCATATGCTGTGCTGCCTTGTGTGATCCATCATCTGCTCCATGTGTTGAGCGGCATTGTAAATGTGTGTATTCGCTGGTGTCCCTGCAGACTGCCGCGAGATCCTCCTGCCACTGATGACGGACCAGCTGAAGTTCCACCTGGAGAAGCGTGAGGAGCCCAAGGCATGCTGCCAGCTGCTCAGTGACATCCTGGAGGTGCTGTACAGGAAGGATGTGGTGAGTGAGGAACAACAAACTCTGCAGCGTTATTTACTTTTGTTTACCTCTGGGATAAATAGTTGCATAACGGAGGGGAACCGGTAGTCGAGTAGGTTTTTACTGAATAGCTACTAATCAGTGTGCTGTTTTCCATTTGTTGTGTTGCCCTGCATTTCCTGAAAGAAGCACAATTTACTGTTTATTTACTAACCTGCAGAGGTGGTGATCCAGCCAGAGCCGGTTATGTAACCAATCAAAGGATCAAGGACTTTTCATTATCAGTTAATTTATAAATAGTCATGCCTTGAATCATTTCATTGTACAGTTTACAATGTGACAGAAAATAGCTTCCTGTGAACAGCACAGTACAAAAGAACAGTCTTAATTCCAATTTACAAAGACATAAACCATAGAAAAGCAGCTAAGAATTCAGGTATTTTCTGTGATAAATGAACAACTAAAATGAGATGTGAACAAATGATGGATATGATTTTTTTCCCGGAGTCCACATCCCTTACACTTGGGCATCACTTACAGATGCACTCGTGAGAACACACCATCAAACACTCAGCTGCTTGGCGAGTATTTTGTCATCCTCTTCCCTGCCCAGACTCCTGATGTCCTCCCTCAGGCCCTCTCAGACTCCCCTCACCATTGATCACCTTGGCCTGGCCTCCCACACTCCACCATGCTTGTGGATTATCTCTTACTTTTCTCCCTCCGCCTGTCTCTCGCTTTGCCTTTTCCTCTCCCTGCCTTGTACTCTCCTTCTTACCTGTACCACACTGCACACGCTCATAGGCTGCATCGCACATTTACAAAGGAAAACTGAATAAAATAAATAGTTCTGTTCCCTTTAGTGTCTAAGTTATCATACAGTTTATTCCTTGTTTGAAATAAGGATCTAATCATATATGTAAAAGGCTACATTATATACAAATAACACTTTTTCTCCATGAGTTTGGTTTGTTCAGAAGGCAGTTGTTGGTAGGCGATGTCTGGAACTTCCTCCTCAGTTTTTTCTCCTCTGCTATTATGTCAATGTTTGTGTGGGCATATGTGCACAAACCTAGTTGCGCTAGTTCTTCGACTGCAGGAAGAGCTGAGTAAATTATTGAAAGTTTAGGTTGATGCTTCACAGCTCGGTGTGCTTAGAACATTCCCCCCACAGACAAGTAGAGGCATCGGAAGAAGCCCAGTGCTCACTCACAGTCGCTAATAAGCACCTCCAGAAAATCGTCCCACTTTTGACAACCGTACAGCTGCCCCATGGGTGTTTCCCCCTCCATAAGTAAGAATTCCCAAAGTTAAAACCATTTAGCCTGCATCAGTGGTATATTTCTGCTCCGTCAGATGTGTAAATAGTCATTGTGGGATATGTTGGAAATAAAATGGAAGTATTAAAAGTGGGTTGATGGGAAATGGGTAACTCAAAAATAGACCTCCTATTACAATGAGACTTTGACATAGTAACATCTGTTATGTAATAATGCAAAGTTTCACACAACTTTTTCTTCAGAAATGTTAATGGTGTGTGTTGATTATGTCTGCAGGGTCCCACCCAGTGGCATGTGCAGATCATCATGGAGAAGCTGCTGAGGACAGTGAACAGGACAGTCATTTCCATGGGACGCGATTCAGCTCACATCGTAAGTTTGTTTGATTTCTTTTTTTTAATAACTATTAGCTGTACACCCGCCTCTCTCTCTCCCTTTATTTTCTTCTTCTGGGTATCACACACATACAAACTGGTATACACACAGCCCAATTTTTAGGCTTCTGTACCACAACCAGCTCAACTCCCACGGGCCCACTGCCAACTTCAATTTAGTTCCAAAGCTACCTTTAAAGATAAAGTCTACCTTGGCAAAATGCTTTCACACAACCTCAATCTACGAGCGCCTTTGATCTGCTCGTATCTTTCTCCAGCCAGTTGTTTGGGTACCTGTGTGTTTGTTTTTTTATTGTGTGTGTTTATTTTTCTAAAACATTTCTGATGCTCTGTGCTGTAATTGCACAAAGTGTGTTCCTCCTAACACCGGCGTTGGCATCCTTCTCCCAATCACTCTTCCAACAAACTCGGTAGCGTTATGCAGATATCAGTCACTGTTTCACAATGCTGCTTTATTTCTGATGCAAAGCCTTAAACGTCTTTCACAAGACCAAAGACTCCAATAAATGTCAACTTGTGTACCAGTTCAGTCATGAATATCGACTCTGGTATTGTCTGACTCATTCTATTGCCTCCTGTTTTCATTAGAGCTGCATGTTCTAGTGATGTGACTTTGAAAGTAAGACTTGGGTAATAAACATATCGTTTTTTTATGCTAGGTTTTATGATGGAGATTCCTCTGAGGGCACTTAAAGGCACTTTTACAGCTTACTTAAATACAGCAGAGTGATGAGATAGACATTTTGTCCGGACTCTGAGTATGTACAGGACCGTCGTATCATACTGACTCATTATATTGATACTGTTACTGGCTGGCACAGCATCCTTTCTCCTCCTGTCTCTGGTTATTTATCGTGTTTATGTGTGTGCACCCTCCTTATCTGGGTAGAATCTAGTTTTTGCCAGGTACTGAGCCACACAGGCTAATAAAACTCAGCCAATAGCACCCAGTCATCACACACCAACCATCCAGTGTGTGTTTGTGAGCATTGGTGTCACATCACAGTGCTCTTCTGCAGTAGCAGTCCTTTGTCCCCAGTGTCCTGCCTTACCCTCTAGTTCATTCTTCTCAGAGCAGGGATTCTCTCCTTCAGACTCGCCTCTAAAGGTAGTTCAGCAATGCCCCAAGTTGATCGCATCAATGGGGAGTCCTCTCTTGAGTAACTGACCGCCGGCCTGCCTTGTACTGCATAATGTGGAGCTAATGAAGCTGGGAGGCAAGCCAGCTGCTTGGACGGGGTCTTGAACTCCCACTAACTCTCCCTCTGTAACACAGTCCATGCATTGTTATGCCAGGGATACAGGCTCTGCAGTGATGAGTTGGAAAAATCAGTTTTGCTAGAAATATGGTAGATATTGTGTCCAGACCAGCTCACCTTCTGCTCCTTTTCCTCTTTCTTTTGATCGTGTATTTGTGATATGGTACTTACCTACTACTTAGTCTGAAAGGCTCATGAATGCGGCACACACAGGCCTCCTGCCTGCTGTATTACACTAAGTGCATCCTTTTCGGTGTGTAGGTGAAAATGCTTTCCCCGAGGACCAGCCTCCTCTTTGGTTAATGACTCTGCTCTGCCCATGGCCTCCTGTGGCCCTTATTGAACCCCTCTACTTTGTATACATGTGCAGCAGCTGGCCTCTGTATCCAGTCGGCTTTTACTGTCCCTTCTGACCCCTACCTTTTGTCTGAGGCTGCCTCCATAACTAGCTGGCCACACTCGATTGCCTTGACATTCCTAAGTACCTGCTCAATATTTAGCATCAGTGTGTCCTTTACCCAGTGGGAGATGGAGGTCACATCTAAGCCTTATCTTTTTGAGGGCACTGCTGCCCTTTCACTCAAACATATAATATAATGCTTGGGGACAGAGGCTTCAATTGAGTCCTCCCTGAATCACTCCCTAATGATCAATAAAGTTTGGGATGGTTTTGACAGCTATGAGATCCATTTAGTGCTTCTGCAAGCGCTATTGCTTTCTAATCGGAGGATGGTTGTTGAGGCGGCTGGGCACCGCTGCCTACTCTGCAGGCAGATTGCAAACTGCTGCTCAAACAACACAGCAACCAACCAGCGACCTTGTTCCTGTGAGTGGCAGCGCTCTTACATTTAGATTCCTGCATTAATGTTCTTCTATCTACCGCCTCTCTCCTCTCTTTCTTCCCCTTCCTTTCTCCTCTCCTGGAGGTGGTGGATACAGAATGATGATGAGAGCGATCACAGGGACGGCTTGGGGGCGTCTGTTTTTGTCATTCGGTGTCCCTGCAGAGGTACGCCTGTTAGCGACTCATGCAGCATTTGCATCGTCGGACACCTCAACAGGTCGCTTCTTTATATTCATGTCCACCCGCACACAGGTTTAGATGAAATCTTGTGAATTCATTTACATTAGGGTTGTAGCAGAACATTTTTTATGGCCATCCCTGCGGAAATTACTAATTTCTACCTCTCTGCCCTTGAATTACTTTTCCTCTAGATTTAAGCTTCCGGATTAGCCATTCAGATACACATGGGAAGGAGGCTACAGCCGGAGTAATCTGCAAAAACAATGAAACAAAGCTTCGCGTTTTCCTAATCCCTCATCTTACCCGTACTGAACTTTGCACGTGTTGTGCATTGTCCGAAAACATCTGAATGTCAAAATAAGCTTAATGACATAATGTTGTCCAAATCACCAATTTAACTTTACTAAGCTTTAGTTTTGAGGACTAAGGAGCTAGATATGTTGCAGCAGTGCTTCATGGGTATCCTGCAGACACTCCTGCAGTGTGCAGCAGGGATGGAGTGGAGCGCTGCAGGGGGAGGACTTGTTATTGATTGGCAGTATGAAGCTGAGCGGCTATAGGGCCTGGAGCTCTTTCTTTGGTGCATGCACTCTCTGAGGGAATATATTACAACAAAGCCATCTCAATGACATCTCTACAGATCAGATCCCTGGCCTATTTGTATCACTCAGCCTCTTTAGCTCTGTCCTAATATCGGTTTCTGTGCAAATATTCCTCCCAGCAACTCCCTGCTTCTCTCCCTCTTTGTCTCTCTCTCTTTGTCTCTCTCTTCTGCCGGCCAGACTGCTGCAGAGCTCTTACAGAAAGAAGCGTAGTGAGATATGGCACTGAATCATAATGCCTCAAACGTGCACTTATCACTCACTGGCTGCACCTCTCCTCTGCTGTACTGAAACTTTGACTGAGCATCCTCCCGAGTATCTTGACCCTGCAACAGCTGGTTTCAGACGTGTGCTCACGGTCAGCGCTGGAAAACCGCTGCGGCTCGCGTGGCGATGGTTGCCACCTTCAAACCACAGAGGGGCTGGGGTAAAGGAAGCGAGATGTCTTGTTTGTACCCCTCAGCGCTGAGCCATAAACATTCACCTGAGGGACGCCTTGCTACGGATGAGATGAGGGGTGTTGCCCCCAAGCAACTTTGGTTGCTGCAAATTTGTGCATCCATGCAGAGATGACTCTGCATCTCTGGGGCATTTACTCAGAGCTTTGTCCCTAGTTCACCTAGTTTACTTCCTTGCTGGTCTGATGCAACATCAGGCAGTTGCATACACACAAACACATGGAAGTGCCCTGAAAGTCCATACACGGCATTCAGGTGAGCAAGGCAGCAGGGCTTTGGATCAGAAGCAGGTTGACTGCTGCACCCAGAGCCATGCACTGATTATTCCTGTGTTGCATTCTGCTCTCATGTTTGTGCCGCCCCACCACATCAAAGAGATGATTTTCTCTCACTTTGCAACACATACGATTGTAGAGGAGATTGTTATGCATAACATTTTTCAAACTAAGCCAATTGAAATACGTAATCCATCCAATTTCAAATCAAAATAGACCCCATTTAGCATTTTTCCTTGCATATATTTTTAGAGATTCTAAGATATTTGTCTCTGAGATCTGCTGCCAACTGTTTGATACCATCAGAGGTGAATGAGAAAATCTATATTTTTTGTTTGTTAGTCAGGCCTTTAACTGGTAATTGCCTTGATGAAAGTGACAACCCTCAGAGTTAAAGTCACTAATGCAGTACGCAAATGACACCCATTCTCTTGATTTTGAGAGCTCTGTAGATGTCTGGTTTATTTTTTATATTTTGCATATTAAATATCTTTATTTTTTTCTCTTTTGTAAAAAAACAGTATAAAATACACAGTATTGCACATATTAAATAAATTGCACTTCTTTAAGGTACAGATAAACATCTACTTCTCTCTCAATGCTACAGAATAACTACTGAAAGAAACCTACTCTGCATGTACAAGAGTGGATGTGTGATCACATGTAGCCAACGGAAAGCAGCGAGTCGGAGCTTGTGAAGGTCAAACCAGTGACGTCTAGCAGTTTGCAAGGTGTTGTTGTGACAGGATATAAAGATTGTTATTCATGCCCTTGAAACCACTTTGGTGTATTCGTCTTTTGGGCAGTGTTTTTGGCTTTGAGAGGCTTTAAGCTCCTGCAGGCGCTGTTAAGGTAATTAATTTTTTAGATATTGGCTGCTTTCCCTCTCATTAAAGTTGTACTAGCCCTATTAGATGCTATACAACATATATTTATACATAGAGAATGCAAATATTTTGTCTGTACATAGTCTTTGAACCCTGTGTGGAGTTGCGGCATGAGTTACAGTCGAATCGATAGAACGAGATGAGCAGGAGCTGGTCATCTTTAAAAAGAAAAAAAAAGAAGGGCATGGCTGTGGACACTTTTTTTGTAGTGGTCTTTATAAATTCTTTAAAAGCTAGAAAATATCCTGCAAATCTGAGGGTTGTAAAAAGCATGCGAGGCGACACGCCTGCCACCCTGCACTGTAGAAGCCCTGGTTGTGATCAGAAGTGGCACACTCAGTCTCTCTGGCTTGGTTTCAGTAGCTAACGGAGTAGCTGATGCAGAATACTGCAGCAATACAATCACAGCTACCTTCTGTTTCCCCTCACATGTGCTACAAACCAACAATGTGTTGTTATACTTGGATTCTTGACTGAAAAAAAAGGAAACGGTTTTTCAGCTGAATTGACTGTGTTTTGAGCCAGAACTCTTTCGTTTTATACTCTTGAAGTTTAATCATATTGACTTATTTATTTGAGGGTATGAACATATGCACTGTGAGGTTAATAAGAACTAGGTTTGATGTGTGAAAAAGAATTAAGAGTCAGAAATGTTCCTTCTATGCACTGTAGTTTTGCACAGCCCCCTTCACAGCAGCTCATATAAATATATTCCATTAAACCTTAAATTGAATGTATATAGATATATATTTATATAGAAAAAAGTACATTGATTTCTACCTTTGCAAATGTTTTTTTAAGAAAATAAGTGTTATTTATTCATTCTTTACTTCAAAGTCAGTGGATTCAAGGAGACATATTAGAGATGGATAGAAAGTTGATCAAAGAGATCCAATAAACATCTCTGACATCTTTCTCCTTAAGGTCTCTTCTTTAGATGTTATGAACGTCTTAGTAGATGATCTACATGTGAGTTATTACTCAAAATAGTTCTTTTTATTAATTCTGCAGAAAATGTATCCTGAACAGTGTTAATTGTGCTTTGCAGTACGGCGATATGCTGTAGACCTCAGAGCGTGGTGGCTGAAGTGCCAACCTCTCCTGGAGGCTGGGGAGGAAAAGACAAAGTCCCAACTGGTGAATAGAAATGTGACGTTCACTGACTAATCCTGGAATAGAAGCCTGTGGACGTCAGCTAGAAAAATATATGCAAATAGACAGAGGGAATTGGAATTTGTCTTCTCACCTTGCTGATCTGCGAAAAAATTCCCTTGGTGTAATTTCACACCCTGTTTGAAGTAATTAGTTCAAAATAACTCTGCATCAATTTTTGGTAAGCATGACGTTTTTGAATTTTCCATGGAATCTGCACATCCCATTACACATCCTGTCGTCTGCAAGAAGGGGCTCAGTATCCAGTGGTGGAGCTCTCCATTAACACCAGGTCTCCCAAAAGAGAACAGAAGCCTATGGTTAAACCAAACGAATATGGACGAGCAGACAGACAAATAAATCCTGTGCATCAGTAGTGGGGAAGGAGACGGTCCTGTGTTTCTACAGGAACCAAAGTTTCCAGCGAGCGTGCTTCTTGGAGTCAGCTTTGGACTTGCGTTTAGGGGTGGAGGTGAAGGCCTCCTGAGGGTAAGGCAAAGAGGGGAAGTGGCCGTCCGCTGTAGGGCAAAGCCTCATCATCAGCGGCTGCAGCTTGTCCTCCTGCTGCTTGAAGTCCAGCTCCACACTGCAGCAAAGAAACAGACACAAAATCAGATCAAATGTTATCACACGCTGTTATTAATACCACGTTATCAAAATGCTAGTGCAAAACATTCTATACATACCAATCTGAGATAGCATTTGTTTGCATAAGTTTTCACATTCAAGGTGTATAATGTTATAATTGGTATATTTCTCTTGTGTTCTCTGCAATAGAAAACATGGATTGTTTTAACCAACCTTTACTTTGACTTTGGATTTTACCGTGTATTTTCTTCCTTTATCAACATTGAAAGCACCCTGGTCCCATCCCCTTCACGCTTCTTTTAATCCTGACATGTTTTGACTGCCACACTCTGCCTCTAACCATATTAAGTTTCTACATTTTGGCCTCTTGTCATTGACCTCTGCACAGGCATCTGTCACAGCATTGCTCAGCCGCTGTAGTGACCTATATTTTATGGATTACGCCATCCTTATTTCCCTTTAAAATCTCCCAATTTTGATTGCGTTTAATTACATCTGGCTGCCCACTTTGGCTGCTGCCACCGCTGTGGTGGTTGTGTTATTTGTTTTCTTATTGTGATTCATAAAGCAAGAGGGAAGCCCATTAGTATTTTTCCCAGTGAGGAGTACTTGCTCTCTGGAGAGGGGGTGTTGAGCTGAAGATCAACTCCTAAGCTTTTTAGGATTTTGCTTTATTTTATGTTGATGTGACCCATGTACACAATTGCAACATCAGCAAAGATATGGATGCCAAGTTGTACACAAACACATTCTCTCCCTTCTCTGTGTACTCCACATTTTCCAGGGTGCTAGGGGATTTATCTGGACCAGCCATCATTGTAATCCCACCCCCGCACACATCTGACTGCTAGGTTCTGCTAAGTGAAACTCAGATTACAGCCTCAGCTGTGTTAAATGTAGAGGAACTTTAATCTGCTAAAGCTTCTTCCAGCCACCAGACTGAGTCGGACAGACTTGCATCACGGCAGCAGGACACACTTCATGAATACTGCAGTTTGTCTGGCTAGAGCAGACACTGCCTTTTACACAGTGAGAGATTATGCAGAACTCAAGGTGAGCCGGGCAGCCAGACGCCGCTCTGACTGAAAGACATGGCATCCCTGCCCGCTGCTACACAAGATGTTTTTTTGAGAGAACATTTTATTAAATAGATATTCATTACAAAGTACTGGAAGTTAGTGATGATTAGTTTTGCATGTGAGCTGTCGTGCAGATTATTGTCAGTTGCATCAAGGCACTGCCAAATAATCATTTCCAGGCATTACACATGAGAGTCTGAAAGTGGGACGATTGCAAATAAAGCCTCAAAGTAAAATACCTCGGTTTTTATGCACTCTGATGCTTTTGGAATTGATAAGATGAACACAAATAAATGTAGGTGCAATGATTGGGTGCTGAAGCAGACACTCAGCACTTTGCATTTCTTTGACTCAGCCTTCAGACGGGGCCAAGAACACTGCAGCTATTAGCAATAAATCACAGGCTGTTAATTACACTGGTGTGAATCTATAAATCCAATTCACCGTGGGTGAGGTCTGTTGCTGTTTGTGTTCATGCTCTTTTTTCTGTGTGTGAAAGTAAATTAAGGTGTTAATATGTGTAAACCTGAACTAGACTACAAATAATTTGCAACAATGACTTTTGATGCTTGGCCAGATCAATGTGTCTAACTCAGCTCAGTAACGTCTTCAAAATGTAATCTATTCTTGACTAGAAAAAGGTCATTCATGCCTTGTTTTGCTTTACCCCATCTTCAACTTACTCTTTCTGGCATTCAACTGGTCCAACATTGAGCTGACAGGAAGTGCCAGGAAAGAGGAACCTTTGATTGAGATTATCTTTACACTATCTTATCGCTTTATTGATCCTCTCCTGCTGTTAATTCTCTTCTCTAGGTTCTATATAGTGTCAGACCTTTCTACCAGTTTTAGAATGTTTTATTTCCTTTGGTCATGCCCCAGGGAGCTGCACGTCCTGTGCGAACACGGCCCTCCCCACCATAATTTATAATAAGATCACGGTGTCTTCTGAAGTCAAACTCAAACTCGCACATTAAATGTAATTCATGGGCTGAAAAATTAACAGGCTCTTGCAGATCAAATAACTGGAGTAACACTGCATCAAAGGACTCTGTGATCAATGACGGTGTGTTTGTCAGAGTCTAATGAGTGTGTGCTGGTGTCATTCTGCAGTGAAGCAGTGTGAGAGTATTTCAGTGTCCTTTTTTCTCACTCCTGTAAAAAACTTCAATTAAGACCACAAAGGAGTAATCGGTGTGCATTTTTCGTGAAGAACTGTAGCTTAATGTTGCTGATTTTGCAGGATTTGTTTCTTGCTTCTTCACACAAAGAAAGTGTGACTGACTCTCACAGTGATAGGATTTTCCCCGCTCTGCAGTGTAAGCCTAATAATGCTGATACCGTTGTTGCTGTGCATCCACCGCTCGAGGGTCCTGCCTTGCAAGGACACAGCAATTTAACCATATTGATACAACCAGCAGATAATCTTCAATTGTTACATACAGCTCCGGATTAAGAGACCACTCCAAATTGTTCTTAAATCTTTATCTCTACATGTATGGCAGCCATTCCAGTGTTTGTTGAATTTCAACACAGAGAAAAAATGTCAGTAGAATAAAAAACAATCATTTAACTCAAAAACATAATAAAACAAGAGAAAATGATAATGCTGAAATGGTCTCTTAATTGTTTTCTTAAGTCTTGTAATATGTACTACATTAACTATTAACTATTATATCAATGTGATCAAATAAACACAGCAAATGAGTCGCTACAACAATAACCACAAAGGCTTTAAACTACTTTAGTTTTTTCTTAGTACTTAAAATAAAGAAATGTGACTTTAATTGGTTAAGATACACACCACTTGTGCATTTGTGTAGTAAAGTTTGTTTAAGCTTCAGCTATAATTTCAGATCTTGAGTAAATGGCATTGACCAGGGAATGTGAGAGCAGAACATTAGAAATCGTGCTTCAAGCGTTGATGCATGCCAATCCCTTCCTCTCTGCCATGTTTATTGTCAGATCCCTTGCTACACTGCTCAGTCAAGCACAAATGTCATGACCGAATTTTCCAAAGATAAAAGAAACTGACATCAGAGCTAATATGCAGACCCTCTGTTTGTAAATCTGCATTTCTAGCACATGTTTACATCCCACATCTGACACATCGTTTAAACCATTTATCCCCGTTCATAATGTATGTGATGTCACGTTATAAATCAGCATCCAGCTCCATCCTTTGAATTCCCTTTCACATGCTATCTTTGCTTTTACTATTTTTATTAGCTGTATTGCAGTCACACTAACTCCATAAAGACACCCCCTCGAAGACCCTCAGTGTACATATTTGAAGAACCAGCAGATTCCCGGTGCTCTCAAATCAACAGTGGTCCTGGTAGCTGATTATTTAATCTTGCCCTGTGTTATCTTTGTCAGAGCTAAATTTACCAATTAAATGTGCTGCTCTTATCAAATATGCAGCTTTCTGCCAGGAGAATCATACAAAGAAGAGGTGACGTGACATTCATCTTGGGAGCAGCATAGCAACACAATTTAAATGTCAGAAAATCTGCATAACTTCATTTGGGAAAAATAAAGTGAAAAGATAATCATCTGATCTTTGAAACGTACTCCAAAGGCCTTTTAATAAAAACATGTATCCGTTTCTACGCGGCCCAGTTACCAGCACCTCCTTATGAAACTGTCACGAGGCCTGATGTGTTGCTCCACATTTAGATTTCCCTTTCTGGCTAAACGTGAATATTGTTGGCATCTTTATGTCCCCTAGCCGCCACTCCCTTGAGTTGGTTGTGGGATCAGAACAAATTGAAGAAGGCACTTTGGATCTTGTCAGTCTTTAACCTTTCTTGCTTTGTATCCCGCTCACTCACTCACTCCCACTCGCTTCCTGTCATGTTCCTGCTCTCTAGAAGACAGTGTATGTCCAAGAAAAGTTCAAAATAATTCACACACACACACACACACACACACACACACACACACACACACACACACACACACACACACACACCTGCCCTTTACCCCACTTCAGACATCAACAAGACTTTATCTCTCCTCGTCACCTTCATCCTCATCGTGTCTCCCTGTCTCACATTCTCACCCCGCCTGCTTTTTTGTTGCTTTATCTTCCGCGGGTGTGAATGTTCGCTCCCTGACGAACCTCACTGTCCCTTCACATTGTCTGTCCTACCGAGGATCACTTTTGTAGCTATGGAAACCGGCTTGTCACCATGTTGGAAAACATCATTATGCCTGCACAAAAAGAGATATCTTCCCCCAGCAGAGTCGTGCATCAGGACAGCCTTGCTGCTCCGTCTTTTCCATGTGTTCTAATGTAATCAGCTCTCCAGCCTTTAGCAACGCTTAATTGATTTTCATAGCCTTGCACAATAGATGGGAGATTTTCCCCCTTTTTAAACACCCATTCCTTTTCAATAATATATTACTAGCACAGCGCAGTGTTATTTATATACTGTTTTATCATCAGATAGTTGTTTAATGACGAGCTGTTGCTGAATTAATCGCAAGCTAATGACAAAATTACAGTGATAGTCCTTTGTGAACAATGACACCCAGTGTCGGGGACCTCCCCAATCGCCTCCCCTAATCACATTCACTTACATCTATCTTCCTGTTTGATCAGCACATTAGCCCATTAAATGCAATGTGAGGAAAATGGGATTACAGGGTTTCTGCGTCAAGACCCATCACGACTTAATGCCTCGGGTTGTAAAATAAAGTGGAATGCTTTTCAAATCCTCAGCTTTTCTCCTTCTGCACCATCATGTCTGTTTAGTTTTTTACCCCAACCAGCCTCTCTCTCTGTTTGTCTGTCTTGCTTACTGTCAGACTACTTCAATTTAAAGTTCCTCCCAACCTTCAGGAGCAGATATTACATCATCTGTAATTATGGAATGAATTACAGTAATCTTTTCATCCCTTTCTCAACAATTCTGTCTTAATGGCATGTACGTTGTATTAAGCATTGAGTAGTTCATTTGAACACACAGTCAGATAATGGGAGGAGATAAGGTATTCAGGAGAAACGATGAGATAGAGGGAGAAAGTTACAGAAGGAGGATAAAAGAAAGTTCAAAATGATTTTAAAATGAAGTGGGACCAAACAAGGACAACAGAAAACAGCAGCTTGTGTATTCTGTTTGAAATCCATGCCTACCGCCTTCAGCAACGTATTGATCTGGTACAGTTGTTATGCTAAGGATGGGATCTGTGATGATGCCATAAACCCTTGGACAAATTGATTATGCTGAAGAATGCATGGCTGCGTCCTAACTTGGATAGTTAAAATGATTTATAGACGTATATGCCTGATATACCCTGATAGACAGCTTTACTTTCCACATACAGTGTTTGTTTCTCTATCAGCTCTGCTTCCTATCCTGTGCTCCTCCACCTCCGGAGAGGTTTTTTTCATGGAGATCTAAGTAATTAGATTGACATTTAATCCTCCTGCCTGTGTGAAAACAACTGTTATTTTTGATTCTGTGTCCAATCAACACAATTTACCATGCCGAGCCAGTCTCTTAAAGGAGGACTTGGTTAAATGTAATATATTTCAAACATCACACTTAGGAATTTCTGCCCTTTATGAAGTTGAAACCTTGCCAGGTGCCGGCGAGTTTTTTTCTGTTTCAGTTTTGTGCACTCCCTCTGAGGTTGAAGCATATCAATTGATTGTGGCAGATCTAGGGAGCAAAATGTGGAGATATTGTAAAGCGCTGGTTTGAAGACATTTGGTGTGAGCTCAAATTAAGTACAGGGCCAAATCTGACCTGGTTTGGTCTGTGACCCCTTTTTCAATAACATTCAATCGCATTCTCTCTGGGGATTTCACAGAGCAGGTATGGAAAAATCCTGATAAGACGGATGACACGTATAAATGATCGGCTCATATTCAAATGGCCACACTTAATCATAGCTTTTATTGCAGCCTGTGTTCTGCATATTTAAATCCCTCATTGGGAATACTGGTCATGCCGATATATAAATGAAACACCTTTCCTAACACCAGTTTTAGGTACAGGCTGAGCTGCCAAGAATATCTTGAGAAAAATAACCTCAAAATGGAATGACACGTCTAAATATATTTAGACACGTTATCACGCTGCAGTTTGTGCAGATTCAGAAGATGGTTAGCGAATGTCTCTAGAGTCGCAGAGGCGGGCACAGCGGGGCAAGCACAGTTGGTCTTTACTCTGGCAGCCAGAGCACAGAGAGCAGGGCCTTCTCTTCCCCTGGGCCAAATCACACAGAGTTACCATTAAACATGCTGCTGACTAATTTATAATACCAGCTGAGCTCCCATCTCAGCAGTCTGTCCCATGTCATCTATCCTTTGACCCTGTTCTGAACCCATTGCCCCTTAATTCCCCCATGCCAGGTTGTGCTCTTGCAGTGTCCTTCACATTATATGGCATAATTCAGCTCCGCTCACTTCATATTGCTGTTTCGTTGTAAAGGCAACCGTTCTTGTTGTCCAGCCCTTGGCCATGCAGAGGTGCTGGTAATTTAATAGGAAACTGATCCGATTCAGGAGCTGATGAAGTTAAGCTAGGGGCTTATCAATTATTGGGAGCAGTAGAGGGGAAATTAATTAACTGGGTATTTTCAAGTGCATTGATAACTGAGGCAAACCGTATCCTCTTAAACCATTGTATTGATCCCCTCTCACCCTCAGTCTCTATACATTTCTGCTTCTGAGTGTAAGTAGTCACCAAGAAGAAAAACGTCCATAACTCAATACATTTTGAATGATGGATTAGCATGACATTCATGATGCCCAGAGGAAGTGTACTACTAACTTTGATCCCATAAAATGTTGTCCTTGTGCCACACTGAGGTTTCCATTTGTGAACTACAGACAACTGCTGTATCTTGACAACTTCATAATGGATTGTCAGTAATGGATGTGCAGTTATTCAAACTCCCTAAAGGATATTTTGTAATGACTTTGGTGATCCCTTGACCTTTTATCTAGAAGCTACATTAGTTCAGATCAAATCCAATACTTTGGGCAATGACCCACATTTCAGCAAAGATGGTAACCATAGTAAAGAATGAACCTGCTAAACATCAGCATTTTGGAATGGTTACAGTCAGCATGTAAGAGGAACATTTAGCTGTTTCTGATTCACCAGCTATTTTTTACAACAAATTATATTGACCGATTCTCATCATAAGTTCTGACAGCTGAAATGGACAACTTGTCAGAAACTGGAAGAGATTCAAGTCACAACAAAGTCTCACATCTCACTTTCTCTTTAAAAGCTATTGAAACAGTTCAATACTCAATATATTTTCTGCTGCCGACTAATTGTTAAATCGACTTCTTGTCTGGACATCATTTCACATTTATCAACACATTCATGCACAAATCCAAGGTAGACATTTTCACCAACTGACATACCATTCATAGAGAGAGTACTGTGTACCAGGGTAGACTAATGACTTTGGCAAACGCCTGTACTGGTTGTCAAATCAATTGAACTGAATCTGAAAGTATGCTGAAACTCAGTTGGCTTGGCAACTTCATTTATTATGCTCGGATGATAATTAATTTCACCTTTCTGCTCTGTGCTCACTCATTCCATTTTATGCATCCTCTCTGCTTTTCTACCGTGTGCCCTTTTGTATTTTAATCCAGTTAACCCTATTCCTGCTTCACACCCTTCAGTGAGTGAAGCTGTGTGGGAAATCTGACAGATGAGATGCATAGCTAGAGAGAGAAAGCAATGTGTAAATGTCACACGTCCCCATGTGCTCATTAACAGCAGCCACATTAGTCTTGCATCCCCTGCTCCTCTACAACATCCCTTTTCCACCTGTTCACTTTCCCTCAAGGAGAAAGGACAGGGCACATTTGGATCATCGTGTCTTTGAAGAGGAATGGCCACTCACCTGTAAATAATGCATGCGCTGTTCCGGCATGTGTCGCAGTTGGCCGTGTCCTGTCCAGTTCGATAGGAGAGTCTGCGAGGAAGATAAGAGTTGTGAATGAGTAATTACAGGACTTGTTAAGCTGCTCCCTCACACCTTCCTTTCCCATCTTGTTTGTCATCCCTCGTTAGCAGGACCCGAGTAAATTAGGTTGATGAGGAGTCATGCTGCCCTCCTGAGTGGCCTGTGTCCAGCAGCCAGGGCAGAAAGTGCACAGTGTCGGCAATTAGCCGTGGTTGACAGATTTTTTAGGTCAAATAAGGCAAAGTAGAATAGAGAATGATTTTTAAGCAGTAGATATGACAGGATTGTTACTTTTCCATTCACCTACATTACAAATGTTCTCATATAATGAGAAAAATAGGTTAGGGTGAAATTAAGGATTATTTTAGTTATTGATCAAGTAACATGAATTACATTTTTAGATATAGATGTGAGAAAACTGCTTATCCTAATATCAATGTTTTAGTTTCTCACACTATACAAATCCAATCATTGAATATTGATTATAAACCCATCAATATCCTATTATATTATATCCTGTGTGTCCCTATGTTGTCAGTTTATCAGTTGGTGCTGAGATGAAATCCCATTATAGACCCCCATTTCTCAAGGGGGCAGCTAAAGACCAGGTGATGGCCCTGAATTGAACCACTTGATTTCATGCTTCAAAGGTTCAATGGTTCTCTTATTGGATTATCATGTGGAAATGTGCTTATTGATTGGCAGCATAGTTTCCTCTTATAATTAACGACACATTACATTGGAAGTACCGCAGCCTTACTTCATCAATGGCATGGGCTCTGCTGCTTGCTTTTTTTTTATCCAGACGTATGAATGCAGTGTTGAAAACCCAGTTCAACTTTTAGTCTTTTGGTAGCTGATATTTACCCAGGTTTCATGCCAACAAAGCCATTTTTAGTCTGAACTTAGAATGACTTTTGTTTTACCAGGCTAATTAACCTGCAAACTACTTGAATGTCATTTTGTAAGACTGTTATGAAATATGTGAAGCTGAGTTTGTTGCAGCAAAAAACACACTCTTTATCAAAAGAAACTTGTTGAAATTGTTTTGTCCAGGTTTTAAGATGTTCCAGATTCATGTCTTTGCCCTAATATAATGGATGTCAATGGAAAATGATTAGAGATGCCGACAGCAATGATTAATAATAGTAACATATCTTTCCAGAAACAATGTCCTTGTTGCTCTGGACAATCTGCAGATCTCATTGTGTCAAGTGAAACTGCACATTAGTACCTCATGTTTGGTCAAGCGATATCATTTACGATACTACAAAATCAGTACAATTCAATTATTCTTAGTTATTCTCTCAACTTTTCACAAAATCACGTCGTTCTTAAAGCTAATGGTTGTTCAAAGCTCTGAATACTTCAGATGTTTTGAGCTGAAGAACTTCAGGCCTATCTTGAAGTAGTAGGAGACCTTTTGATCTGATCAGTATTGTGCACCATAAGTGTGCTACCAAAAAATCTGACCACTTCAGCATTCCAATCCTAACTATCCGTTTAGTGCTATATCTTTAAGTGAGGTGATTTTTTATTTATTTAAAGTGGAGTTTAAAGCTGTCGCAATTTAGACTATCGAAGAGTGGCAGGATACAGGGAGTTTGCAGCTGGACATTGTAATTAGAGCTGCCATTACAAATATGTGGAGTTAGGCCCTTCCACACTCCATCGAGGGAGAGTCGATCAGATACCGCGATGCATACACGGCTAGGCCAGCCTTAGAATAACTCACCTTTGTCCATGTCTGTCTAATTGTTAGATCTTTTCATGCTTCATCTTCGTTCCTTCACCCACACTGACGGGATAGAGATCTTTGGTGATAGAGAAATATAAGTTACAGAGCCATTTCGCAATCCGAACTTTTAAGCTAAAGCTACACATCTTGAAAGGGAACGACCAACTCCACCTAGCGAGCCTAGCACAGCAGGGCAACTACGAGCGAGCCCTGGCTCACAGCCTCCGAGAGGCACTGCAAATTGTACTGCGGGAATGCCTGGTATTTGCAACTGATCGATTTGGTGTTTGGAGCCACACTAAATTTGCAAACTTGAGTTGTCTAACCAAGGCAGCAACGAGACACCAAAGCACAGCTGGGCACTTGGAAGCACTGGTGCTTTTGAAAACCTTTGGGGACACCCGAGTGGATCTACAGCTCAACGAACAAGTGCGCAGGGAAACGGAGCTCCACAACGAAAGGGTGAACAAAAATAGGGAAATATTGAAAGACTGATTGATTGTTTCCTGTTTTTGGGTAAACAGGAACTTCCATTTAGGGGACACGATGAAAGCGCCGAGTCCAGAAACAGAGGAAACTACGTGGAGCTTCTTTCTTTTCTTGCTGAGAACAACACAGATTTGCATTACCACCTGTACACAAACAACATGTTTACTGGGACGTCAGGCAAAATACAAAACGACCTGATTTATGCTATTGCTGAAGTGATGGGAGAAGAGATCAAAATGAAGATTAAAAAAGCACCCTTTGTCGCTGTTATGGTGGACGAGACGTCAGATGTGGGTAATGTAGCACAGCTGGCACTTGTCTTGCGTTATGTGACAGACACAGGTGTCAAGGTTTGTCAGATAATCTGATTAATTAAGTTAACTGTAAATGCTGATGTATTCATTATAAATGCTTCAGAAATATTAATATAACTCTGTTGTACTTGACTATGTTAAGGTGATGCAACGCCCGGTTATACTGCGTTTCTGTCTAAATGTATAGTTTCTAGAGCCATGGCGTCATAATGATGGTATTAAGAGGTGGAATAATTCAGGTAGGACTGTGTAGGACATCACTGAAGGCCTAGGTGTGAAATGCACAGCCCGCCACTGGAAACTGCACAACTGTTCAGTGAGGTCTGTGGGTCATCACTAGTTGGAGATATTGCTCTTCAGATGAAGTTTTCTAATGCTTTTAGTGCCACAAATCAAATTCCAGGTACCTCCATTGTGTTTGGGTCAAGGCAGAAATCATTGAGCGAATACTACAAAAATCAAGTGACAACATTTCACTGTTTCTTAGTTATTCATCCAAACCTTTTCACCAAAAATCACTGTCGTTTCTTAAACTAATGGTTGTTCAAAGTCACTGAATTCACCTTTTCATTGATGTTTATGAGCTGACATGAACATTTCAGTGTCATCCTAATCTTTGAAGTAGTAGGGGAGGACTCTTTTTGACTCTGTCTCAGGTATTGTGCTCATAAGGTGCTCACCAAAAAATCTGACCACTATCATACATTTCCACTCCTAATCTACTCCTTTTAGTGCTATATTCTTTATGAGGTGTTGATTTTTTATTTATTTAAAGTTATTTAAAGCTGTCGTCAATTTTAGACAATCTGACAAGAGTGCAGTGATACAGGGACGTTTGCAGCTTGGAGCATTGTAATTTAGGAGCTTGCCATTACCAGAAATAGTCTGGGAGGGTTCAAGGCCCTCTCCACACTCCATCGAGGTGAGTCGATCAATACCCTGCCGATGCGATACACGGGCAGCCCGCTCCTTTGAATAACTCACCCTTATGCTCTCTATGTCTTGTCGTAATGTCTAGATCTTTTTCTGCTTCCATCTCTCGTTCCTCCCCACCCTTCTTGTTGAGTCGATAAGAGAAAATAAAAGAGCAGATCTCATTTCGGCAAGCCTCCCTGGAGAGAGTTAAGCCAAAACTGCCATCAACAGTATATTTATCCACCCAACCCCCCATGTGCTACTAGGTGAGCCCTGCCAAAGGTCATTGAGTGGGTGGGAGTCCAAAGGCCTTAAAACAAACACATATACAATGTTAATAGACAGGCTAGCAACAAGTCCCCATGAGTGTGATTAATTGGGTCCAGCCCTTACTGGATGATGATGCAGCATCTTTATTTCCTGAGCTTTGTACCTTTTGGATGCAGCCAATGATGTTCTTTAGAACTGCAGCGCACCCTTCACACTGGGTTGTATTGTATGCTGCTGTTATCAGGGATATATATGAATGTGTGCTTGCATGCATAGAGGGGGTTTGAAAGTCATGTTCTGCCTATACAATGTCAGGTGACTTCAATTAGCTCTTCTAAGTTGAATAATCATTACAAAGTAACCATGTTCTAGGTCATTCATCAAAAGGTATTAGCCTTTGTACCCAAAGGAAAAAAAGTGTACTGTAATTAAAACAGAGCATTATGGTTAGACTGCCAATCACAGAGCCTAACATTCTGATTCAACAGTTAAACAGATTTGCCTGTCTGTCTGTTTTTTAACCATAGAAACTTCAGGTTTTCGATGTAGAGTAACTGAGTAATTCAGGATATCGATGTAACATTTCACTTATTTTTATCATGACTCCATAGCCTTCACTTAACTTGTTTTGTGTGTGTTTAACATGAAAAATGTCATATAACGTAAGCAGTTATACATAAGATAATTGCACCAAGCTCACCGACAGCCTGAGGGCATTCTTATTTGTTGTATCAGTGACATTTATGTGAGGGGAGCTTGAAGCTAATGTAGTGTGACTTAAGCAGGGTCAGAGTCGTTGGCTTGGCTCGATTCTAAAACTGGAGTAAAAAGTAGAGGGTCAGTTGGGCTCAGATTGCAAGCCTTGAAACTTGTTTAACCAAATATAGAGTTTTACGATTAACATATGGAAAGACAATGTGATTGTTTCTTGATCACCAGATGGCACCATTAAACAGTAGGCACTCAGTTTTATTAACAAGTAAAGCCTCTTCTTCTTCTTCTCTTCTCCTCCCCCACCTGCCACTTTAGACACATCTGATAAGCCAGATGTGCTTGGCATCACAGCACCACATGTCCGCACACTTTTTCCACTCACAACACACTTTTTATGAGTTTGGCGGTAGGAGATTAAAGCTGCCTTGTGAAAGATTGAAGGAGGATAATTGCTCACACTGTTGTAAGATCTGTGTTTTGCTCAATCCCTGTTGAATAGGACTTTTACCCCGTCATTCAGTCAAGTTGATATTGAGAGTTGCTTTCAAACACTTTTGTGGTTGTGAGGCTAGAAGACTGACATGTGTACCTCTGTGGTAAATTCCAACACACTCCAGGTTGCTATGATGTTGATTATATGCATTTTCTCACTCCATACCTCTCCACGGTGCTGGTCAAACCAGATAGTGATCTGAGTGCAGAGGCCCAGCAATTCACTCAACAAATTGGCCATTTTGTTTGCCTCATCCCCTTGGACAGACAATCCTATATTTCTGCCACCCGTGTAGATACTCAGTATCCATTGGACAGTAAATTAGTTTTTTCAAAGGCCTTGGACCTACTAAATAATCAAAGCATGCAGCTGGATGAGGCCATTTGTTAACATTCTAGTTTTTCTTATCACAAAGTACTTGAGAGAATAATTCCATGATTGAATGTTCCCCTTGGAATGATATTTTTTTCAGCATCATGATAATGACATTCTTATATTTTGACATATTCAGTATGGGTTTACTATGGTTTGAAGGCCAGATCCATAAAGGCAGTATTTCACACAATGGGTCACGACTTGTGCCCAAACTGGTACGATGTGTAGTCTGTTAATAAGTTCTGCAGAAGCTCTGTCATATCTGTAGTGGCATTTTTTGGCACATCCAGGTGAAAGCCACATCAACTCGGCTTCATGCAGCTGTTATCTAATTTTAAAAACATAGGGCTCTGCTGAACAGCTGTCACGCGTACATGCCTGTCCTTAAGATTTAGAATAATGTGACACGTCGAGAGGGGACTTGTTCTGCTCATGCTGAGTCTTGGGCCCAGTGTCTCTGATTTTGACATGTGTTTTCTGTTTTGCTAATGTGTGCCGGACATCACTATGGAGTATGGAGGCAAAAATCACGTTTGTTACATCAGAAGCCCCCCCCAATATTCTTCTTTTAGACAGATTAAGTGTCTGATTCATCGTTTCTTAGTCTATGTAAGTGTTTACTCAATCACTTAATTCATGGCTGGCCTTTCACTCTGTTGCTAAGGTAATCTTTGGTTTCACTTTTTTCAAGTTTTAAATTTGGTAAACAGCGCACTGTCATTTGGATTTGAACTCATTTTGTATTGTACTAACTCATTTGCAGTGGAATATGAAATGGGAGAGGACAAGTCAAAAGGTGCATCTCTAGTGTAAATCACAAGCTGTAAGTGAGATGTCTTACCCTTCTCTGTGGGCCTCCCCCTTCTCCAGCTCCTGGATGACCCCCAGCAGCACTTTGATGGTCTCTTGGCTGGAGCTGATGAGATTTTCCATGGCCTGGAGCTGTGCTTTAACCTCCCCATCCTGATTCATAGGCACTATTTGCTTGCAGGCCTCCTGTGTTTGGTCAGGCGGTGCCCCACCAGCCTCACCACCTCTGCAGGGTGTCAGAGGCTCCTCCATGCCCCGTAGAGGCCGGGCTGATAGCTGTCCTGTGTGGCACTGTGCCTGTGTTGTACAGCCTCCACTGGAGCGGGGTAGCGTCTGACTCTGCAGCCCGTTGAGCTGCAGGGCTTTCTTCCGCTTGCTCCGCACAGACGGACTGTCCAGGCACTCCACCTGCGTGAGGGAGTTCCAGGCTAGGGGGCCGGTAACCTTGGAGGCCCTGTCCGGCAGGGTTCGGGACGAGCCCTCCTCCAGATTTAGCAGCTGCCTCTTGGCCGAGCGGTCTGTATCGGCCTCCCTGTGTTGTAATCCTGTCCTGCCTTTGGATGGGACACTGCAGAGCTGGTACTCTGCCTGTGCTCCGGCTCCGCTTCCTCTCTGTGTGTTTGCAAGGCAGTCTGTGTCTGCAGAGCAACTGAGCTGCAGAGCGTCAGAGCACAGGCCATCAGGTGCAGTGTGCTGCTCCACTGTGGCAATGCACTCATTAGTATGGAGCAGAGCCCTGGTCCTACGGACTCCGCTCCCCCCGCATGCTCCCTCCTCCTCCTCCTCCTCATCTAAACCCTGCTCAGCAGCTCTGGACTGCTTGACCTCCATGGCAAAACCGTTATTCTGACCTTTATAAGTTTCCACGGCCGCCGCGTGCTTAAGGGTGTGGCCTTTCTTGCGCTCAAAGGGAAAGGTCTGATAGCGTTTTTTCAGGTCAGGGGACGTCTGCACCCCTGTGCTCCTCGTGACGTTTGGGATGGATCGGCGGGCAGGGACGGTCATGTATTTGCGATACGCCACTTTGTATGAGATGGGCTTGCCACCTTTCCCCGCTGCATGTAACTCCGCCTCCCGTTGCTCGTTTTGTGCCTCACAAATATCCTTGAAACGCACTTGCAGGGCCTTGTTCCTCTTCCTCACCTGTCGACTGGCTTCCAGGGAATACTTCACCTCCAGCGCCAGGGAGGTCGAGGGCAAAGGCGCTGCCTCCGAGTCAGACTCTGAGTTGGTGAGCATACATTTGCCACTCTCCTTGCTCACCATGTTTCCTGAGAAGCATACCGAAAGACACTGTGTTAATCATTTGTATAAAATGGCTTAGACAAAGAACTTTGACTGACTATAACATCTTACTTGACAGAAAACGACCAACAGAGGAACGTTTGGAAATATTTAATGAATATTCTGAAAAAGACATGCATGAAAAGCAAATGTCTATTTTAAAGGAGCAGATTTGTCATTTATTTTAGGTTAGTTCCCTTGATAAATAAGTATATTAGGAATACTTGAGTTTTAAAATAATAATAATTTCTGCATCCTACACTGGCGGCCTGATTAAAGTAAACCTTTTCTTTTGTATTGCCAGTTAGCTAGGGTCTTTAATGTTTTCAATCCCTCTGTGTTTATTTACAAAAAAACTGCAATATCAGCATGTGCTAAAAAGGATTTTAGCAGATTTCCGTTGTATTTAATCTCCTCCTCTATGAAACCAATAACTCCAAATTCCATTCATTTATCATTGCCAGTTTAAACTACCAGTTCCTCCTCCGCCTCTCCTACTTGATGAGTGTTTGTTAATCAGTGTTTGTGTCTCAGTTTGTATGGGAGCTTCCAGTCAATGCTCTTACAAACTCTAACACACTCAAGTACCCTAAGTTGACACTTACAGCATACTGCTGAGTATGCTGAAGGCAGTGCATGAGGTCTGCAGGTAATTTCCATGGTTCGTTAGGTTCAGCAGGAGTCTTGACTGTCTGACTTTTCCCTATCACAGTTAATTATTAAGTAAAAGTTGGATTAAAAACTATCTTAGAGCACATTTTTAGTCTTCTAGTATATGCAAGTGCACACTTTACTATTCCATTTTCTAAATGAACAGATTCAAGGAAATGTGAAAAGATAGGGACAATACCTGCAAACAGACTGTTTTTAAAAGACATTTATATTAACCCCTTAAGGAGAAAAATCCAACCCAGAGATATACATATGTTATCTTTCCCCACTACCACACACATGTGTGTGTGTGTGTGTGTGTGTGTGTGTGTGTGTGTGTGTGTGTGTGTGTATGTGGGTGTAGGTGTGTGTGTGGGTGTGTGTATATATATATATATGTGTATCTGTTAAATTCTTCACTTAATTTGGAGATTTTCTTTTTTAATAAGGTTATCTCCAATTGTAGAATATATATTTATATATATAATGCTCCTTCTGCCTCCTGATTTACACAAAGCAAACACCCCACATGCTCAGGATTACCAGTCAAAGATTATCTGCCATGACTTCTCTGTCAACAGGGAATTATTTTTCAAATATTTTTCAAACATGTCTGTTCACTTAACCAGGAGCTATGAAATAGATCTTTTGTCTCTTCATCACATTATTACTTTGTGTTATTCTTGGTCTCAGGTTCTGCCACAGACTTTGACTAACTCATCTAATATCTAACAGTCTCATTTACAGACATGTATAGTCTCTTGTATACACGCAGTTTTATGCCAGTATGTTGGCAAAAAAGTTCGCTTTTTTTCTGCAAAAGCTGGCCTGGCAATTTTCTGACTTTTTCTCTATGAATAAAACATGTTTCCAGAATTAGAAAGGTGCTACTCCGCTCGCTTAGCATGAAAAGCAAAGAGTTTTGCTCAGAATTCTTTTTTTTAAGTTCTTGTCAAAAAGAAACCCACGGGTAAAACTGAAAAAAAATATTACAGACATATGGACCCAGCAATTCCACAAATTGACAGTCTCCCGTGAAAATGTCCAAACATTGCCCAGTATTGTAGCATGCCCACACAGACAGGTTAAGAGATTGCAGATTGCTGTGGTGCATTCAGTTTTGTTTGATTCTCAACACAGGTGTGTCCAGATAACCAGGGAGAACAGTGCAAACTCTTTTTGTGGAAACAGTCTATAATACAGCCGTCACAAAATACATTAGGAAAGATATCCTTCCAACAGTAAAGACACTTCTGCCATACAGTACATGGACGAGTTATACCTTGCATCGTACAGTGCATGGAAAGTAAAATCAAAATGCAATACAGTATGTTCTCATGAAATTATCAGCCCCAGTCAGTGCAGGAAAGGCCACAGAAATATAAAAAGTAAACACGTAGTGCAGTTATACGTGAAAGCACATCAGCAACAAGTTGGCAAGAAGATCTCCACCGTGTATGCATATAACGATCCAAAGACTTCTGACCCTTTTGATAAAGGGTTCACTGAGCAATAAATGCAGATTATATGACAATGAAAAGGGGAAGATCCACGGCTGCATATAGCAATTTTCCAATCACAATCCGGCTGTGCAGCATTTGAATCTTTCCAGTCGAAGATAGTCAGATTGGTTTGGTTTGTTTGTCTGTTAATACAATGTTTAGTGCCCAGCTATTATCCATCACCAGTATCGCTCGGCTTTCCTGGTCCATCACTGTCAAAGGATGACATTTTGAATGAGAGATTAAATTGTTAACCTACATCCCCTCTCCCAATGAGGTCAGCAAAAACGTCTGTTATTTTACCCCTAAATCAAACAGTTTATGCAATTTGTGTCAAAGTATATTTAATTACAGTTCACGGTGCTCCACCCCCTCTGATATAAAGACATGGATGTAGTTTGTCAGCCTAAACAGCAACAGGGTTTTCTGTTCTGTCCCTACACACAGCCTTTACAATGCATACAGTTTCATGGTATTGTATCATTTCCTCACTTTTAAATGAGATACATTTTGACATGTCAGCACTGCAGGCTGAATGATTTGTCCCTGGCTCCTCATATCTGATTTTTTTTACCATTGGTACGGGCCCAGGCGACAGCAGCAGCACACCTCCGGCTGGAAGACCACCCTCTAGCCTCTTGCATAAACAGCATGACTCATCACGAAAGACTGGGACAGCTGCTCCTTTTTAGGAGGGCCTGATCCTTTTTTCTTTTTCTTTCTAATTTACGGGCTAGTAATTGAAGTGAACTGACCCACTATTCTCTCCCCAGTAGGACAGACCAAAAACAGAGCTCACGGGTCAAGTGCGAAAGGCAAAACACATCAGGACATGTTCACATCTGACCTTGATTTAGCTACTCAGCTCACATTGCTGTCACATTGGTGCTGAGAGTCTTTATTTGGGTTATTTCCAGGGACACGACTTCATGTTCTCCCTGATGAGAGCCTGTTTAGCCCTGCTGGTTCTTGGGAATATTAGTTCAGCCATTGTTTCAAGCTTTGCATTGCTGCAAGGACAATCCATATTACTGCAGTAATGCAATTCATTATTCTTTAATGGAAATGGTCTTTATGCTCAGTGCTCATTCAATGCAACACACTTTGAATTTAGAAATGCCATATATTATTTGAAATGGCATATGATTCGGCAGTTTTCTGAATGGCAGTTACCTAATAGAATTTTTGCCCGCCGCGGGTTAAATCTTAAAAGCTTGAGATTTCAGTGTCCTCATTTAACCCGGGGTATGAACATTTACCGTCACTTTCAGCTCGACTCATTTTGTTTTATCGCTTATACCCAACCAAAGGGAAAATTCATTAATATAGTATGCATCACAAAACCGTTGAATAGAGTAAATGCTGGAAATAGGCTATACATGACAATGAGCAATAAGCATTTAACTTGGTAGTCATTAAGATTTCAACTCATCTCTTTATTTATTTTACACCATTTCTCCCTATTTATGTACAGTGGGGCAAAAAAGTATTTAGTCAGCCACCAATTGTGCAAGTTCTCCCATTTAAAAAGATGAGAGATGCCTGTAATTTTCATCATAGGCACACTTCAACTATGAGAGACAGAATGAGAAAAAAAAATCCAGGAAATCACATTGTAGGATTTTTAAAGAATTCATTATAAATTCCTCTGTAAAATAAGTATTTGGTCACCTACAAACAAGCAAGATTTCTGGCTCTCACAGACCTGTAACTTCTTCTTTAAGAGGCTCCTCTGTCCTCCACTCGTTACCTGTATTAATGGCACCTTTTTGAACTCGTTATCAGTATAAAAGACACCTGTCCACAACCTCAAACAGTCATACTCCAAACTGCACTATGGCCAAGACCAAAGAGCTGTCAAAGGAGACCAGAGACAAAATTGTAGACCTGCACCAGGCTGGGAAAACTGAATCTGCAATAGGTAAGCAGCTTGGTGTGAAGAAATCAACTGTGGGAGCAATTATTAGAAAATGGAAGACATACAAGACCACTGCTAATCTCCCTCGATCTGGGGCTCCACGCAAGATCTCACCCCATGCGGTCAAAATGATCACAAGAACGGTGAGCAAAAATCCCAGAACCACACGGGGGGACGTAGTGAATGACCTGCAGAGAGCTGGGACCAAAGTAACAGAGGCTACCATCAGTAACACACTACGCCGCCAGGGACTTCAATCCTGCAGTTCCAGACGTGTCCCCCTGCTTAAGCCAGTACATGTCCAGGCCCGTCTGAAGTTTGCTAGAGGGCATTTGGATGATCCAGAAGAGGATTGGGAGAATGTCATATGGTCAGATGAAACCAAAATAGAACTTTTTGGTAAAAACTCAACTCGTCGTGTTTGGAGGAGAAAGAATGCAGAGTTGCATCCAAAGAACACCATACCTACTGGGAAGCATGGGGGTGGAAACATCATGCTTTGGGGCTGTTTTTCTGCAAAGGGACCAGGACGACTGATCCGTGTAAAGGAAAGAATGAATGGGGCCATGTTTCGTGAGATTTTGAGTGAAAACATCCTTCCATCAGCAAGGGCACTGAAGATGAAGCGTGGCTGGGTCTTTCAGCATGACAATGATCCCAAACACACCGCCAGGGCAACGAAGGAGTGGCTTCGTAAGAAGCATTTCAAGGTCCTGGAGTGGCCTAGCCAGTCTCCAGATCTCAACCCCATAGGAAATCTTTGGAGGGAGTTGAAAGTCCGTGTTGCTCAGCGACAGCCCCAAAACATCACTGCTTTAGAGGAGATCTGCATGGAGGAATGGGCCAAAATACCAGCAACAGTGTGTGAAAACCTTGTGAAGACTTACAGAAAACGTTTGACTCTGTCATTGCCAACAAAGGGTATACAACAAAGTATTGAGATGAACTTTTGTTATTGACCAAATACTTATTTTCCCCAATAATTTGAAAATAAATTCTTTAAATCCTACAATGTGATTTTCTGGATTTTTTTTCTCATTTTGTCTCTCATAGTTGAGGTATACCTATGATGAAAATTACAGGCCTCTCTCATCTTTTTAAATGGGAGAACTTGCACAATTGGTGGCTGACTAAATACTTTTTTGCCCCACTGTATGTGTCTATGGCCATATACTTAAATACAGATTGGCCGTCAGCTGTCTAACAGTCTTCCTGTTTCAGCATGACTAGTGTGAACTTGACAAGCCTGCACAGAGCCCTCATATCATCCCCATTCAACACCTATGAGATAAACTGGGACGACTGTGAGACGGATCTTATTACCCAACCTCAGTTGTCGACCTTACTCGAAGCTCGAGGTGCTGAATGGAAAAAAAGGGGTTGCGCCTCAGAAAAGTCGATGACTTTATAATGACCTAATACCTAATGTTAAAAAAGGTCTTGCACCGTAAGGATGTAATGTTTAGCAATACTTTAGACAATTTAGTGTAAAAGTATGCAATATTTTAAATGCATCACGTCCTCAAAACAACAAACAACAAAGTGAGTCTGACCTTGTGCTACATGATCAACACAGTCCTGCTATCCTATCGCTGCGGTCTGACATTATTACAGCTCAGCCTGGCCTCAGATGCTGCTTGAACAAATGAGCGTAGCAGTATCAGTCACGGAAGTTCCAAACTCCAAAGTAATCCAGCTTTATCTACCTGTGTTTTGTTTTCCTCGTTTCTCTCTTCTGTCAGCCTCCGTTCATAATTACTTGGGGCTTAGTGGTGTTTTTAAAAAGTCTTTGATGTGCCTCTTAAGAGCACACTGATTATGCAGTGAAAAGATATCCAGGCTGGTCGTTTACTTTTACTTTGTGTTGCTAAGGTCATTAGACGGTGTGGGTTTATTGTTGGGCTTTATGTTCTGTCTCTGTGCTGCAGCAGCATGTGTGCACCCATGCTCTGAGGGTGCGATGTGAGGGTATATATAGCCGAGTGATTGACTGTACAGGTCAGTGTTTGAGGGATAACTGCAGTACAGTGCATTAAGCTGACACCAAATGCAGCAAATCTTTTGTCAGTTAATGGTAGCTTAATGCTGTAAATGGAATGGCACTAGAAACACAGGATTTGAAGGGATTGTCTCTCTAGTAATTGTAGCTCAGTCATCATGGAACACTGCGCTGTTGCCAAGCACCATTTTGAAGATTTTGCTCGGAACCATCATGTGTGCTGCATTAATGACTGAATAACACCTGAAACTATTTTTCAAGAGCACAGCATGAAGTTAATTATAAACCTAGGAGAAGGACAGATGTCACATTTTAATCCTGGTTACAGTCACATACAGATCCAGGATAAGTGATTTTGCTAATGTGATTATAAAGCAGAAGTGTTGGAACAATTCAGTGTATTGGGACTTCTCATCAAATAAACCTTGTGGTTGAGGCCAAATTATTTATCTAAATGACCTAATGCATGATATTCTAACGTACTGCAATTTTATGGTATGGTTAAATCATTTACATAAACGTAGTGTTCGCTTAATTCTGACAGGATAAATCCAGATGTGCTGTTAATCCACAGCACTCAGAAAATCCTTTATACGTTTCTACCATATGCACAGCATTTATTGAAAAGCCCTATGTGTATTACATATACTTTACATTCATATTTTATATTTATTTTACATTTATATTGCTTTAAGTTGTGCACTTGCAGCTCGCACATAATACGATGTGAGAGAGACTGCAGTGACAGTATAATACTTACTACAGACATTGAGCCTCCCTCAGTGTGTACAGTACACGTCATTTAGACCCATCCCTACTGTGTATGATCGGTTAGATGACCACAATGAAAGGACCCAGTTTACTGTATGTCAGCCTGCTGCTGTTTTCATGGAGGACTTCTTGCTTGCACTGTAGCCTGCAGACATTGAAGCCTTATTATTTTCCACTCACTTTGCCCCTACTGAATTGTGCTTTTCTTTGTTATTTCTTACTCGCCGTATTAAGTTTGCTTTGTGTGCACCGCCTGCACCCAGGTGGCTTCTTGGGAGCTTGATGGATTCAGAGGAAGCCTGTAATCCATACGTCAGTGAACATGCATGCTAGATGGAGATCAGACCTCAAGAAAGGATATGTGCTGCAGAGGCTGCCTGCTCGTCAGAATGCATCAGAGCACTCTTACCTCTCCTCTTCGTCTCTCTACAGAACGTCATATTTCTCTTCTCACTCATTTTTTGTTCTCTTCCTTTCATTCTGTGCCCCTTTGTTGTTTTCTTTCTGTCTATCTCTCTCTCTTTGCCTCCGAGCTACGCTGAGGTTTCAAAGCTGATGGTAACTAGAGAACTCCCCTGCTGCTCTCAGATTCCTCCTAGTCATCCTTAGCAAAGGAAAATGACGCACACTCTTCCACACACCTCCAAATATGAAAAACAAGAGCAAGAGACTAGAATAAACAGGTGCATAGGTCTATAGTTTTCACTCTGCTTGAATGGAGCAGAATTGAATGTGAACAAAATAGACAGATAATAATGAAGAAGGAAGATGAAGCCATAGAGAAGATTCCATGAGCAACGATAGAAACCCTGGGACCGAGGGGAAGAGACAGCAAAAGCCATCTTGTCTTGTCGATAAGCTGTATCGATTTGTCGGCTCAACTGAATCTCATGAAAAGCAAGTATTAGAGTTACTTTACAGGCCACAAAAAACTATAGTTTTAAATGTTAATTAATTGCACTGTACTGTTTAACAGGACTTGGTGTCATGCCAAAATGAGCTGCCATGCTTAAGCAAAGACTGGACAGAATAATACTGTTAACATAGATGTTAACAATGTTGGATTTAAAATCTAAAAATGGTTCAAATTGACAACATGTCTACCTTGACAGCTGACCCTGACTTGCACCTGCTGACGTCAATAATTTGCATCTGAAAACAGTCAGTGTTATATGCTGTAACCTCAAGCCACATATAATTAGTATGGAAACAATGTACCAGAAGGAGCTTGTTTGACCACGTTTTTTAAAGTTATTAAGCAAACCACAAGCTTGGTTAAGCTTCACAAACATATGGATTTTAAGTATTTTTTCTTGTGTAATTAGACATTGAACATGTGTGGTTGGGACTATTAAGAGAAATCAAACAAGCCATTTGAAGATGTAGCCTTTGTCATTGGTCCTTTTGGTAATGCATAACTGTTAATTCAATAAACAATAAGTAGATTTTTTTTAATCAAAACATCTGTTAGTCGCAGCGCCATTGTAATGAACTCAGCTTTTCCCCTTTACCTAAGAAAACTCCCTCCCTCTGTTATTCTGCCTCTGGGCCTTTTGGAGCCCCAGCTGACTGGGCCCCTACTGCAAAACAGTGGGGAACACATGCTGTACACGCCACTACACCAGCGCACACTGACAACAACACCCAGGTGGGATCATGTGGGGAGAGCAGCAGAAGTAGGAGTTCACAGAAACACCTTGTCCTCTCCAGCAGCAGACGCACATGATTCACCTCAACTGCTTGGCGTTGTTGTTTCGCTCCCAGGGAAAAAATTGGTCTCATAATGAATAATCCTATTACCACATGAAAGGTAACATCTGGCTTGCTCCAAAAGCAGTCACTCTTTCATAGGAGAGCAATTTGTTTTCTGGATGAATGAATATCCCTCCCAGCAAGCCAGGCCACGCCAAGTCAATGCCCACTTCACACACACTCCTGCACACTTTGCAATATTTTGGGGAGAGTCGTGCCACAAAAAGCCATATGTGCAGAACAGATCCCTACATCTCTCCCTGACAGTGCTCTCTGTTGACACATGACATTAAAGCGTGTAAATGCTTTGTCTGTACCTCTGTTCTACCTTTACATCTTCATATACTTCGACATTTGTAGTGATGTGCACGTCCTGCGGCCACAGCCAGGCATTACTGCGTGAAGTGAAGGCTGAAATGACTGATTTCTAAAAATAAAGATCTGCTTAGAAGCAGTGGGCCAACATGCCCATCACTCCTGGACGGCCATGCCCAGTTCTCACAGAGGCAGCATGGGGGTTAAAGGAAGACAGGCAGTGACAGATGAATTTCTTTTTCTTTCCGTCCGTTTCATATAATTGTTCTTACATGACATAAATGAGGCTGTGACAGCAGGTATGTACTTTTCATGTCGGTACATAATACCCATCAATTAAAAAAAAAGAGGAGAGAATCCAATATCCTTTCCCGGAATACTCTCTATTGTTTCTCACAGACGATGTCTTTTCCCTTTGCTCTACAGTATATCTCTTTCTCTCTTTATCTATCTTCCCTCAGCCCTCTGAGTGTCTGCGCAAAGTGAAATAGAGCAGAGGGGAGATTGTATCGGAGCGTTGATGTGAGATAGGGTTGATGGGGAGACGAAGAGCGATGGCAGGAGGTTCCGTGGAGATGAGTGGGAGTGACATGCGTTTTGTGTGGCATCTGAAGGACAGTGGAGATGTGAGGGTCCTCTCTCTCGTTCTCTCCCTCCTTCCTACACACACACACACACACACACACACACACACACACACACACACATTCTTCAAAAATCTGTAAGTAGATGGTGACTTTATGCAGTCCATTGATCTAGGTTAGCCTTTAGTTGAGGTCCTTCTTCAGATGCAGCCAGCTGTCTGATGCCCGGCTCTCATTACCTATTTCGCTGTGATGCAAAACACTGCTGCCTCCATACGTGGGACAACAGCCTCATGCAATTTTCCTTTTGGTTCAGACACCGGTGTGGTTTATGTAACGCTCACTCAGCTTCAAAACTGAGAGGAAATGCAGCATCATGCAAGCCCTTGTACGTAAGCACTGTTTTAGCTCTGTATGCTGAGCCAGTCAGGTTAAATGTCGATCAGAATTCTCTCAGGAAACAGAAAACCGACATGCCAGGTCTCATAAATGTCAGCTACAAATAGCAGTGAGTATCTCACCTCATATTCAACCTGAGATATAAACAATTTTTTATGTTTAAAGTTTTCTAAACTGACTGAATTGTCTCTTAAAGTCAGCACATTCCACAGACACTGGCTGAAATGTCCCTTAACCACTTCACTCGAGCATCAGAGGAAACTAAGCCGAACTAAAATCAATCTGAGCTTTACCTCCTTTCATCTGCCACACGTATTGGATATTTGATCAGCCGATCAAAAGGGAAAATTTCCAGTGAAAACATTCCCTGTGGATAATCCCAGGCTCAGTCCCACATAGTGAGCAGATCCCTCGGATTTCCCACCTCCAGAGGTTATTCGAACAGACTTTCCTCCGCTGCAGTTGCAGACTGAGAGGTGAAATCGAGGAGAGGACGAGAGCAGAGAAGATCGACTCACCTCAGACTGTGAATCACTGACGTAAAGGATGCGTTAGCCTAGATCCCTGGTTCTGCCCATGCATGCCCGTGTCCTTAGTGGATTAGAGGCGAACTGGAAGAGGAAGCTATGCCATGGCAGAAGTTAAGAGGACAGGCAGGCGGCGGCACACGGGCGGCGGCAGTAGTTGGAGTAGTTGTTGCACATCGGAGTCCTCTGATCCAGTGGCATGAGGTTCCTCTTCATCCAGTCAGAGTCAACACTCCCCCTCTCTTCTCCTCCTCTCAACCCGCTCTCCTCTGTCCCCCTTTCCTTTTCCCCGGCACCGTGTCGACAGGGGCTAACACTCACTCCCACATGCATTCACACACTCACACAGGCACACACACAGTAGCTGAACTCCAGACGCCTCAGCGACAGAGCCCACGCAGGCGGAATATCCCCATCGTGCCGCCGCAGTTCTCCTCTCTGGCTTTCTCCTCTTTTCTGCGTGTGTGCATCTGAGAGTGTGTGTGTAGAGAGAGAGAGAGAGAGAGAGCGAGAGAGAGACTGACAGAGAGAAAGATGGGGGGGATTAGGCAAGAGGGGGGAGGGAGTATTGGAGAGAGAAAGAGGGAGGAGGAAAGGTTGCAGTGGAGAAAGTACAGTTACAGTTTTGGCTACACCTGGCATGCTCGTGCAACATCATATCATCTCAAAGCAGTTTGGAACTCACTTCGTGGAGACAATATTCCCAGGAAAACTTTTGTCCTTTTTCTCAGATTCCTGTAGCCAATCATGCCAGCTTTTGTCTTGAGGGATCTGTTTGATCATGTCTTTAATAATTGCCTAGCATAGTGTGACGCTTGTCATGTTTTGTCAACCTTGAGAGTTTCATCACAAGTCCATCCACCTTCTGTCGTCTCAGTCAGTCCTCACTGCTCTTATCTTTGTGGGGGAAGAATGTTCCATCTGCTTGCCGCCCCCCTCCTCTCTAAAGATGGTTTTCCTGATCTCATCACAGATTTGCATCCATCTGTCATGGGCTAGTTAGTAGTTAACACCGTTTTGTGAAGGAGAATACCTGCTTTTCATCTGGGAATGTGAAATTTCCTCTTCGACTTAATTGGATCGTGGTGGACTATTGTTATGTTCAAACGACAATAAGGAGGGAGGGAATAACACTCATAGTGAATCCTTGATCATGTGAAAATTCGAGCAGTATTTTATTCCCGGTTGTTTGGTTTCAGTGCTTCTCTCTCTCACAGGGAAACCCTGACTCCTGCTTTAAGCCTCAGGTACCATGGTAATGAGCTGCAGCTTTCCAAACAGCAACGATGCTGCCATTTGTCTTTGTGCATCCAAGTTTGTATATGTGACATTGTTCATCTACCTTACAGTATATTTACCAAGGAACCAAAATATTTACAAAACACAGCTGCCCATAATGCATAGAGGAAGAATCAGGCCACATCCTTCATCATTTAAAACTTGCACATATTTCTTTTTTCAAAATTAATTTAAGCTTGAATTCAGTAACATAGAGCTGAGCTTTGTAAACCTGCATTTGGGGTGAAAATAAACCATTTAAAGCTCTCTTGCATATTTAAGATATTTCCTAGAGATTATCATGTAAAATCATCAAATCTGATCCAGATTTGGAATAAAAAGGGCTGAAACGTGTTTCAGGAATAACAGACAAGACGTGACATTACAGCCGAGTCTCAGTTGCACTCTCTCTCTGCCTGGCCATTTATGACGTGAAAAAAAGAAAATGTTGCTTTTTTTTCGTTTATCCCATCGACTTTGTGTGCGGCTATAAATGGATCAGGTTTTTTTTTTGACATAAAATACCCCCACTTTCTTGCTGACTGACTGCACCTTCAAGGTGCTGAACACTGCACTCACACACTCACAACACAGCTTTATGAGACCGACTGCTTGTTTGGTAGTGAGTAAACACATCTGCTTCTCAGCCTTGTTTTTTGCTCTGCCAGGTAACCACAGGCTGCAGGTTTGACACAGGAGGAAGCTGAATAATATCTGTGAAGATTTGACCTTGCGAGATGCTTACCAGATGTTTTGGATCTGAACCCAGGGGTTAATGGAACTCCTGGAGGATGGATACTGTATATGCGGTTGGAATAAGCTTTACTGTTTGCTTTCATTGGAATCTGCTTTTGTTTGTGTAAGCTTGTGAATCTCAGAAGGATAAACCAGTGGCAGGGGACGAGTCAGCCTCGATTGATTTCTTTGCTTCAAAGTCAAGTCCTCAGGGGAATCCTGTGTGGTGTCCTCGTCCCCATGCATGTATGCTAAACACAGTTCTGTAGTTAAAGGAGGATGCTGTCCTTCATTTATTTGCTGTTTCATTACACAGTGAGACCCAGGGCTCCGCTCTGCCAACAGCATCCTGCCACCAACAGACAATCATTGACCAATGGTGTCATTCTCTCAGACGAATTGAAAACTCAAAAGGCTAAAATGGGTCGCAAAAACACAGCCTGCATAGGCTGCCATTAATGTACCCTGGCTCTCCCAAGTAAATACTAAAATGGGAATCACAGAGAAAGCAAGATAAAGAGAGGCAGAAAAAAGACATGCCGATACATTGTAACCGTGGACACGTGAGGAACATTATCTTGACCAATGTGGTGTTGCTTAACATCCTCGCCATATCTTCCACGACTACAACAGAAGTGCAGTACTTAAGTGCGTAACTAACTTGAGACATAAATGAAGTGTTGTTTCCCACGTGAATGAAACATCGGTCTCCTGGGTGAAACTCTGATGTTTTTCTGAAGAGTAGACATGATGCATACAAAATGTAACGCCATCTATTGTAGAAACATCTAAATCCATCTTCCAATCATTGTTGTATGCATGCCTCAAACATGAAGAGAGGAGGGGGTGCATATTATGTAACCGCAGTGTCCCCATTTCAAGTCCAGTTGTCGTCCTGGTTTCATGTTGCCCCCTCTTCACTATCACCATAGCAACTAAGAAAAACACTACACCGTACATGCGGATCAAAAGCGACAAATGAATTAATTAAAGATTCCAAATGTCATCTTACACTGAAATCAGTAAAATGAAAAACAATGCTGAATTACATCAACGTCGCATAACAGTTGAATAGACACATAGCTTCTGTCACTCGGGTACACAGGGGTTACTGATTCCTTAGAAGTGATCTGTCTCATTATCACCCCCCACACCTCTTATTCTCTGCTCATACTGCTAATTGGTTCCGTATGTGCTTCGGAAAGGAAATTATAAATAGATTAACACAATAAATAAACCAATTCACCCAAATATATAAACTGTTCTTAAACTTCTGATTCCCAGAGTGCATTTGGATGCAACTTTTCTTTCGCCGTCGCAACTCCCAATCTTTCCCTGAGCTGCTGAGTGCATTCATCCACACAGAGTCCATTAGAGTGTTGAGTGTCATATCTGTATGGAACCGTATTACTGGATAGTGAAGAGAGCTGTCAATTTATTCTATCTTAGATCTCACAGCAATCCTGAAAGGGAAACTGTTGTGTGCCTGTGAGTGTGTGTCTGACAGGCTGATGTGATGTGGGGACTGCTCTGCCCCGGCAAGTCTCCAAGTGAGAAAGAAAGCTGAGAATGTGCCGAGCTGATACGTCAGCGAGAGTCTGTCCCCATCTGCTGCTGCCTTTTGGTCTTTTCATCAAACGTGCTCTAAGCGCTAATCGTGTCATAAAAACCCAAAGCAAAGTCCAAAATTTGATAGATGATCAGCTTTGAAGGTACTTGCAGTTGCCTCCAACCACACTATGTAGCTGGCCTTTATTGCCCATCTGGACATTGTACATCAACTCCTTATTGACTTATACAGTTCCCTTCACGCTCCAGTCCATCCATACAATCTGACACAGCAACAATGGGCAGGAGTCGGTGACATCCATTTCCTTTCCAGTCAATGATGTAGGCTTGGAATTGAACATGCCTAGCTTCCTTTGGAGAGAAAAGTGGCCTCAGCTCTATGGGGTTTCTTGTGTAAATTAAGGTGTCTGTTCGAGGAAGGATAATGTTTTGATGTATCAGAGTGTGAAAGTGCTTCCTGGAGCTTGTCTAAGTCGGATGCTGTCCGAATGAATGGCATAACGGGTCACTTTCATGGCTGGCTGCCCAAATTCTCCATGTTTATTATTTATCGCTACTGTATGTGTTTATCTGGACGTCACAATGCATGACTGAAAATGCTGCTAAAGGAGAAAATAAAGGGAGAATGGCTGACCCGCCTGCCTGGCGCCTTGTTGGCCTGATGTTGGAGCCAAGTGGTGCACTGTTAAGTCCTGCCAGTCGGCCAAGTACCTTGCATGTGTCGGCTCTGCCTCCTTGTGACAGGGCATTGTGAAAAGAGCTCAAGGGCTGCAGCCTCTGTTTTTACCTGCACTGTTTGTTTGTGTGTGCGCGCTAGTGGTGTGTAGAAAAAAAGGAGATAGACAGATGGGTTTACCTCTCTCGTACAGAGCAAAAAGGCTAAATTTGATTTTAACGCACCAGCATAAAATCCTTATGAATTTAATTATCATTTTAAAACAACAGTATACAGCTGACTAGGAATCATCAATACATTGTTATTATTCATATTTCCATATATCCTATGATGACAATTCGAATACATTGTTATCTTACAAAAGGAACTTGTTTTTAGGGGTTTGTTTTTTGTTAATTAAATGTTAAGTTTTGTAATACCTTAGAGCCAAACACAGTTCTTTGCTTTGAATATGCATGTTATTACATTTAAATTAATATGTAATTGTATATAAATGTTGTTTTGAGTTAAAAATGGTATGAATTGAACAGATTATGTTACTCTACAGAAAATACAATGTCGAACGAGGCGTGTCTTCCACCTAGCTAAATATAATATATTTGCATGTTGGGTTTTCCTGGTTTTTTCTTTTTCTCTGCGGGACTGTTCATGCAGTTTCACGTTTTTAATTTGAACTGTCATCAGAAAATGTAAAATGGACACTTCTGGATCTGAGCTCCAATAATGCATTCTGTAGGCGAGGATACCAATTAAGATTGTCTTGAGATCTGATGGTGTGCTGTTGGTTGCCTCGGCCAGCAGAACCCGTCATCATATACCCAATGCTTTCCGCTTTACTGCTTCCATGACCTAGCATCGTGTGGATCATTCATGTTTGTTTGCGTCGGAGAAGTGACTGCATTCCTCTCTGATTAAATGGCATAGCGAGGACCTGAAGTTTTTCTCAGTGCTTCTGTGATTTCCGTTGTAATGAGCCAGCAAATTCATATTTCATCAGGCCTGAAGCTAATAGAGAGTAAGAGATAGTCATTTTGTCCCCTTTGGTCATCCCCCTCCTCCGCCTCATCATCTTCCTGTGTCACTCCTCCAGAGACGTGTTGATGCTCTCCGCCTACATCTCTCTAGAGACCGACGTGCCATTTCCCCACTGGCTTAATTAAAGGCTTAAAACAATGCTATGTTTATGGGGCAACCCTTCACTACTACAGCAAACATCAATTTTCGCTTCTTTGCTGTCAGGCGCTAAAGTGAGATGAATTATCAGAGAGATGCGAGATGGAGAGCGGTGTATGATGGATCTGGCTCTGCCCTATAATCACCACTTTTTCATTTCCGCTAAGATTCTGCCTCATTTGCCCTTAAGCTTAAGATGGATATAGAGGCAGGGTTCTGCAAATCTGCAGCTTCTGGACACTGTGATAGGTATCAATCGTAAAAGCTTCTGTTTATTGTTTAGCTTGGGAAATAGTTTTGCTAGATAAATGCTTGAGATTGACAGCTCAAGTGCTGGCTATTAAATGATCAACTTGCGTACCCATCTTGAGCACTTTTTGTTCTGAACTTCAGGTGCCTCATCATCTCCAGTGGAAGCACAATAGCCAAATAAAAAATATGTTTGTTCTTGCTTTGCTCATGTACTTTGGATTTCAGGTTCTGAGCTTTGTTTCAAATTGCGCCATGACAATTACTCAATGGGGCAGTGATGTGCTTTGAGGATTGCTATTCTGAACACTTTTAAATCATCATTTTGCTTCATAAATGACAAATGTAGTGTTTTAAATGTGCAAATTGTGTCAGTTTTTTCTGGTAAAGCCTTGATTTCTTTTATCAAATATCAATATTTATAATTCATCATAGGAAGTGACATATGTTATATACCCAAAAACCAATGATGGGTGGCTCTGCTTTCAAATGGTTTCACATCTTAAAGGAATGTCTACAAATACTTAATTACTTTTTTAATTAATTTCCCTGACTAGAAGGCGCATTGAAATTACATCCAGAAAGAGTGGTGCACATGCTATGGACACTACTACTTTGTCCTAGCATTGTGAGGCAGACCGCTAAAGAAGTATTTCCTGGTTCTCTCGCACTTCTGCTACCTCTCTCTGCTGTCATCACGGTGTCACATACCTCCGTCGCCCACACCAAAATCACAATGGATTTGCCGCCTGTGACTAGTGAGGGAAATACTCATTTTTATCCTCTCCTCTCCTCTTCCTTCACCAGTCTTTTTTTACTTCCTAATTTTTCTCTGCTTTAAAAATTAAAACAATGCATTGACATGGTAACACTGCAGGGATTACCCCAGTAATAAAAGTGTGTCGGATGAGCCATGAAGGTTCTTCTCTCCCCACCCCGCTGGCCCCTCTGGTGGACCTGTGGATTCAGCTGTGTGACAGCAAAAGCTATCACAGTATGCACTTATCAACTTAGAGCTGGAGAGAAGAGTAAACCTGTACTTTCCCATTTTCCTTAACACCACACATCTTTTCTCACATTAGCCCTTAACAGCTGGTGCAGCATGTGTTCCTGTTCCACATTTAGATCTTAATCGCCGCACAGTGAAACGTCTCAATCCTTTTCTGTGAGAGATTCTCTGTCTGTATACTCATACCATCAGGTTTTGCCAGCTGACCCTACCGCTTGAAGCAGCAATTACATTTGATTGGAAGCTTAAGATTAATTGCAACACGTTACAGCTATAAAATCAATAGTGACAGTTCCGTTTGTGTGCCTGTGTTGTTGGCAGTCTTAATTGAACGTTGGGAATAATCTGAAGGGGTTTATACTTCTGTAATCAGCGCGGGTGCCTGATGGCGAGTCCCACACTGAGGCTTACAGCGTGTAGCATTTGTTCTGAAGGCTCCTTCTCTCGGGGATAATTCACAGCTGAAGAAATAAGAACAACTGTGGGGTACTCTCCAGCTGATCTAGTGTACGCTGTGAGGGGAGACTCTGCAAGAGGCACCATGGACATCTGAAGAATGTTGCCTGCTTTGAAGCCTTTCACTCCTTTTTTAAAATAAACGAATTGCGCAATGTGAAGGGAATTACAGTTGCTGTACCTCATGCCAGTTAAAATTGTGGGTCACGGAAATTATGGTTGGAATCTAGAAAGACTGTGGAAACATCCTTAAACACGTCTCTGAATATTTTTGCCCCTACATTATATCTCCCCCAACTAACTCATTTAATCTTTACTAGAGGTTAATCCATAAGGTATTACAGAGGTTTGACAGAAACGTCTCCTACAGACACTTAATACACACTTGTCTCTTTGGTATTTTCTAATCAGGCTCTGTCTTAATTTGTTTACCGTCTCTAATGCTGAAGAACTAAGGCTTACATGCCTTCACAGATGAAAGAAGCTTGCCCTCTGTGCTTGAGATGAAAACATTTCCATAAAAATATAACATGAGTCACACCCTTGTTAAATAAAAGAGGGGAGTGAAGTGGCAATCAGCTCCATGTAGCAGAACAGAGAAAAAACATGAATAATATGTTTGTTTGGTGATTCTTTTAGATGATTATCTTGTTATTTCTGTCAATAAAGTAATTGGCGTACATGCTAACAATAATAATTAACCTTTTTACCAAGATATTGCAATGTGCTATCAGCAAACTAAGCTGACAATAGCTACAAGACAATCTGCAATGGAAAAATACTGAATTGGAGAGAGGGGTCAGGTGTGTGTGTGTGTGTGTGTGTGTGTGTGTGTGTGTGTGTGTGTGTGTGTGTGTGTGTGTGTGTGTGTGTGTGTGTGTGTGTGTGTGTGTGTGTGTGTGTGTGTGTGTGTGTGTGTGTGTGTGTGTGTGTGTGTGTGTGTGTGTGTGTGTGTGTGTGTGTGTGTGTGTGTGTGTGTGTGTGTGTGTGTGTGTGTGTGTGTGTGTGTGTGTGTGTGTGTGTGTGTGTGTGTCAGTTTCTGCTCTGCTGTGTTTTGGTGGGTCAAGCCTAATTACAGCTCAAGGAAAGGTTCTCCAGTGAAACAGAATGCTTGTGAGGATTAACTAGCATGAAACAGCAGTTCTATCTGCCGCATGAGGGCTGCATTAACAGAGTCCTCACTTCACCGAGGTAGTCCCTGCCCAGATTAAAATCCCAACCTAGTTGTTCAGAAGATTAGTCATGCAATATTACTCGTGGTTTATGGAAAATACAGGTTTGAATTATCGTGGCTAAATTTCACTTTCATTCAAAATACATGCCTTCTGTGCTTCCATTCACTCTATTTAACAGACATCAATAAATATAAACCTTTCAAATCTTAACAGTGTGTATTACAGCTGCATTGTGCATCTGTCCTTGTGTAAAGACATATCTTTTAGTTTTAGATTTGAAAAAATCCACTAAAAAATATCTTTAGAGCTAAAACAGAAAAATGCTCATTTTGGCCTTAATATTTCTTCCCTATTGAATATTCCTTTCTCATAAATCAAAGCTTTTGTATCTGTTTGTTTGTGCTGGGTTAATCTCAATCCTGTGATGGATGTTTATTCCAGTAGTTCCTGAGTTTGAGATAGACAGTCACCTGTATGCTTTCGCATCTTAATTCTTATCATACTTATTAATCTGGATGTGCTTTAATGCATTCTGTGACAAAGCTGTTTTAATTAATTTCTCTTATCTTCTGTGCACTTTCCTTGATCAGCTGTCTAGGAGAGATCAATAGCAATACTGTGTTTTTCTTATTCTTCAAAAGTGTTTCTGCAAATACTGTACCGTGTCTTTCAGGAGTTTTAAGTATCAGTACAACACACTTTCCATCATCTCTTTTCCATCAGTTTGTTTCTTCTTTTCTTTGTTACTGTACGATCGTCATGATTCTCTGAATAAAACTTTTACTTGATTCATGTATTCCTCACACATCTTTAAACAGTATGAAATCAATCCTTATACAGGCAAGCAAGGGCCCTTTCTAAATTCCAAAATGTGTCAATAAATTCCCACTGTTTCCACTTTGCCTCTGCACACACATCACTGGCAGGACTCTTGATGGTAGCAGCAACCTCTCCCCATTTAGCCTCACACACATTTGCCTTCCCTTATCTGCTCTGCACAGCCCATGTAATACGTGCTAACCGGAGCCGGTAAAGCACACTGTAAAGCAAAGACAGCATTTGTAGGGGCCTCACACACATTATAATCAGTGGAGACAAAGAGCTGAGGGGAGTGGAGGCCAGCAGGTTAATGAGATCAGCCACAGAGTGAGGGCGCCTACCTTTTCAAACCTGGGAGGCTTCAGTATTCACGTCCAATCAACTCAGCCAGTCAGTATCCATCAAAATCACAGGTGCAGAGTCATTCCATCCTCAGCCCTCAATTTGAACTTGATTGTGAATTGAATGAGCTTCTTTTTTCTTTTCCAGGGGAGCTTCGTGGCCAGCATGACCGCCACACTGAGGCAGATGGACGACTATCATTATGCTCACCTGATCAGCACCTTTGGCAAGATAAGGAGTGATGTGGTGGTGAGTACAACCTCACAAATGTCTCCATGTCTACTAGATGAGACACTTGAGGCTACATTGTCAAGTAATCACTTAAATCTCAGTCACCGAAGTTCTGTCATTTTGCTCTGTCTTTTCCTAAAATCAAAAGTCGGATTAGATCTGTGAGGAAAATGTATTTCTTGCACTATAAAGTATGAAATTGAATTTCTGATTGTCCTGGCTTGGAGCCTGGAATATGCACAGCATGCTCTTGAAGATGTTAACTCCTAAGGGAGGCAGATCGCTCTCTGCAGCCAACAGGTTGTGGAGGAGGTATAAATGTCATTGATGTTATGGATTTCCGCTCTGAATAAGTGTTCCCTCAAAGCTGTAATTCTCTAGAATCTGCTGACGGATTAGCGTTATGTTACTTTACTTTGACAAGTAGTGATATTCCACTGTTTGCTTCCAGCCCGAAAAAAAACTATGGAGAGTCATAGGAGGAGCAAGAATCAGATTTAGATTACAGGTAAAGCTTTTTAATCCAATTAGATGGAGATGTTGGCTTCACTTGCGGCATGTTCTGCCTTCATTTGGTCTTAAATAAATGCAGGTGTATGCACTTAGTGAGATTACGCATTAATTGTACATGTTTGATATTTTCTCAAGTCTGAAAAACATTGTTTATTTCTCAACTATTTAATCAAGTAATTTATGGTACCTATGGTTCAGATGACAAAAACATAAATCAGCACGAATATATCTCCCTGACCTTCATGATTGTACACAGACTTTGTTAGAGTCTGTTTGTCTAGTTCCCACAGCAGGATAAACAATCACTGATGAAGCTGGATCTTTCCTCTGAGTTATTGTTCCTGAAGCTGACGTGGGCAATATCCACATTTCAGAACTGGCTGCAGCCCAGAGGACCTTGTGGTTTCGCAGTTGTTCTCTAAACACACCATCACTAAGCACAGGGATTCACCCAGGAGAGAAGCATCTAACGCCAGGAATAGATTACCATGCATATTTATGTTTTTGAAATTTAGCTGCAACTCTGATTGAAAGTAATGACACGAAAAAAATAAAACACATTTAAAAAGTTGATGACTTTGTAGCCCTGACAGGGAATTTGAAGTTGTGTGGCTATAGATAAGGTTGAGCATCTATTATTAGTGTAACAGAACCTAGTCATCAAGTTGTCATAAAAATATCACATAACCGTTTCCCCAGGAACGAGAGAACAGATGGACGGTCGTTACAGCATTAAGAACAAGCTGGGTTATTGGTCACCTGCAAAAGGGAAATACATACGTCACCTCGACCTTAAAAGCTAATCTAAAAGCTGGTTCTGCCTCAAAGCCGAACTCCTCACAGTTCATTTCAGATTGCTCTTATCTTGGAGGTGGGTAGAATAACAGTTTGAATTTTGAAAACTTTCTCTCTCTTGCAGGATTTCCTCATGGAGACATTTATCATGTTTAAAGATCTCATTGGGAAAAACGTCTACCCCTCTGACTGGGTCATAATGAACATGATGCAAAACAAGTAAGTGCGGCACCACTGGACACACGTTCACACACACATAACGCATGCAGCCTTAAACTCCCCACACTGTTGTTGCTTAGGAACAGCAGTCAGAAGTGGCTAAGGATATTTTCTAATGTTTTTCTCTCCATGCAAATATCGGCACAAGGCCTCAGCAGCGTAGCAATCAGATGAGCAGTCAGCGCAGCCGCAAACAATGCCATGAATTATAGATGCCGGGGTCTATGCCGCCTGCTAATCTCCAAACTTAGTCTCTGCATGTCTTTACTTTGTTGCTTGTTATGCTGCCACGGCCTTCTGATTTATTAATGGGTACCTTGCCTGATTCCATTTTTGGGGGGAAAATGAAAAGTGCTTCTGTGCAGTTTAGGGAGTATAGTCAAGAGCTGTGCTTTTATGCACTTAAAGCGCTTTTGTGATCTTTTGTCATTTTTGTGTTGTAGTGCTCTATTATGAAATGTCACAGCAACAGCTAAAGTCAGCTTTTAGGTAGCAAAGAAAACAGTTCCTTCTTTCCCAACAGCATCCATTCATTTTTTTTAGATGGCTAGATGCCTTTTTAACTTTGATCAAAGATCCATAATCATTGTTAATATTTATATATCTGTTAAAAGGGTTCACCAATGTAGCCAGTATTGCTTAAACGTTATCAGACTTAAGGTTACGGACTGTTCAAAACGTAATGCCTTTATACCCACAATGCACCTCACCTGCAGACAGACTTATTAACAATTCAGGTGTGGTGTGTTCGTAATTCGTAATGTAACCTTGATCGATTAATCTAAAGCAGAGATGAGGAGCGGGCTACAAAAGTCTAAATAAAGGTCCCTCTTTCTAACTCCAAACGTGTAGTTCTCAACTGACTTGGACATAAGTGACGTCACGAGTCAACATATTCATGCAGCTCCGTCTGGAGATAGAAAACCTTCATACAATCTTTACATATGCAGCATTATGCCCCAACATCTTTAAACACACTTTGATGTGTAAAATCTATGGAGTTTGTTTTTCATGAAACATATATCAGACGAAAACCAAAGAGAAACACCAAAATAAAGAAAAAAAAGGCTTTTCACTTCAGAGTACCTGGAGCTGTTCATTTTCAAGCGCAGCCTCTAAGTGGCTATTTAAGGCAACCCATAGTTGACTGTGAGCGCTTGGACTCCCTGCGCACTCCTCCCAAAACCATTCGAACATCATTATCAGCTAGGATATTTGACTACAGATTGCAATGCTACTCAAATTCAGTTCTAATGCTTTCATCAGTCCAGTTCATTACTACATGCGAGTTTCCTTTTGGAAGTCACACCCACTCTCTAAAAAACATCGTCATCCACCTGGGTCACTCACGGTGGAGAATTCATTGGCTTTACTTGGCGATGATGCTCCCCCTGTGCCCTGCAGGTGTGCAAATCCATCTCTTCTGAGCTGCAGTGATAAAAACATGCGGTCCTGACCCTCCTCACACACACACACATACACACACACACACACACACACAGCTCATCCGACGTGCAAGCACTGGACCAACTAGCTTGTTCAAACACACATCGACTGATCCTATACTTTCTGAAACAGCTTTAGGGATGTGATGAGCATCACTGAGCTCCCAGTGGATCATCCTCAGATCATGCTTGGTAGTGTATGAAATGTTTTCTTTTTTCGACTCGCGGGCTAGAGGCCAATGTGTCATTTCCCATGCGTCAGCAGAACCCTCCCAATCGAACCCTTTGTCACTCGTTTTTGACAGCCGTTTGATTAAATCTGCTTTCTAGTCAGCACATTATGCTACTTGCCATTCTTAAATTATTGTTCAACTCAACGAAAAACAAGCCTGTCAAAGTCTGACTCATCTCAGTCTTTAAACCTGAGCCCGTGTGAATACTGCAGGTGTCGGCTTTGCCACCAATTAGCAAAACTCTTTTGTTTTCTCGCCATCCATCAGCGTGCGTTTGATCAGTTGTTTCTCCCTCCCCACAGTGAGAACCCAAGGTGACACGTTCATTCATCCCATGAGATAGCTATAAATGTTTTGCAGTAACTATCTAAGGGCAAAGAAGGTGTGTTTGTACGTCACGCTCTATTGCTGCGCACTCTTTGAATGCCAGAGCACATTCCCTGCAAACTTAAAAAGTCACGTCTCGGCGGATCTAGCATTAAAGTAGAACCACCAAGTTGTTTATTTTTTCAAAGCTGTGTAATGTTTTTTTAAAATATTGGCCACCATTAGAGAAGTTATCGGATGTATTTCAGATTTTTTTTAGATTCAGATGTTCAACTGTAATCAGGAGCTAGTTTTAGTTCCATTAGTGCAGGGCAGATAGTGAAGTGAGGGTTTTTCCAAGCTTCTTCGCTGAATACAACGGTTTGCTAATGCAGGAAAAAGGAGTCACGAGAGCTGTGAGACTGAACCATGTGTTAGATCCAGAACAATTAGCTTAGAGATGTTTAAAAGCTCTATACAGCTAAGGGTCACTGAAAAGGTTGGGTGATAAGTACTCAAGGTCATTTTTTATAGAACAATATTTGTAAGAAGACCTTTAAAATATTGTCAAGTGCCTTACAAATTACACTTTATAACTGACACGTAAACAATAAATGTTAGCTTGTGAAGCAGTTTTCGGGATCCTTCAGTCCTTCCACAGTTTCCTATGTCTGGGCTCTTCACACATGCCAATTTCAGCCCCACACAGCACCAGCAGACGGCTCTTTCATGTCCACACATCATGATAACACCACTAATGAGATGGGCATCAGCAGAAGTCCTTTCCTCCCAATCCTTCTCCACACTTTGTCTCTTACTTTCCCCAGGTTGTAAAGTGATTTAGTGGCTGTAATTGCCCCAGGGAAAACTGCATCAGGCATTTACTGCCGTTTCCCCCATGCCAACTGACCCTGGCTTGATAATGACGGACTCTGAAGACCCCGACCTTGAATCCCACTTGTTGTTTGCACCGTAGTTTAGTGTTAACCAAGAGATCTAGAATGTGTTTGCTTTTTCCTTTAGTTTTTTTTCTTATACAATTGTATATTGGAATGCTACAGTAGAACAGATGTAAGATGTGAATGTGTTATAGCCTTAGAGGAACCCTGTAGGTGAACCTTGATTTTTGTTAAAGAGCACTTACTGAATTAAAGTTGGCATTTGCTTAAGCACTGTAGTCACTGTTGGTTTTCTCCCAGGGATGAAAAGCCTTGCATCACATTTTTAAGAAGAAAACAGCTGCTGGCCGCCTTGTACAGTCAGCTAAATGTGCTCCTTAACAGATTTGCATAGTCAACTTTTGAAGAACTATGTGCTCTTCAACCTTATATCTAGAGATGTGCTGACTCACTGCTTACTACTGTTAGTGCTGTCATCATCATCAATCTGAACAATGTTCATTTGCAACGTGTTGTATTTCAGTCACAATGCGGAAAAAATGTTAAAAGCTGCTGCAACAACTAAACACATAGCAGAGTAAAAATGATGTCGACGATCAATTGTAACTAGCTACATTTAACACATTGATATTGTGGAGTATTTCATTTTCAAGATAAATGTTTACACTTTAACCTCTGAAATTACTCAAACGTTAAAAGACTAACACGTTTATTTAATTTTAATTATTGGTCATTTTAAAGAGTTACAATGTTTTATTTTTGTCTTTGATCAACATGCAAAAGAAAACATTTCATTGTGTTGCCTTGCAGCGTTATTAGGACAGGTGATAAAACGCTTAAGAAATTAGATCTGAGTGAGCATCAGATGACCTTCTCCAATTTAGCTTATTTCCCCAGATGACGCCAAAAGTTTCTCGTGGAGCGGTTAATTATGTGTAAGAACGGTAGATGGAGAGATAAATGGGGGGTTCTCAGAGCCCAGTGTGGTAGATGAAAAGATGAAAGCCCAGACAAGCTGAAGAAGCAGCTCTTCAACTGGATAAGCCATGCCATCAGTCCACCACAGACTCATTAGGAGAGTGTTTCGAAGGCTGCATGGCTGCTGTTTGGAGTTCTCCCCATGACTAATCCAGGGCCTGGAGGGCAGCTCTGGAAGGCAATAAAGGAAGGAGGACTCACAGAGTGAAAAACCTGTCAATGATGTGGTGATCCTGTTTGCCCCTGTACAACACGTGGTTTTATGGGTATTTGACTAGAAAGCCAGCTGGATTGTCCTGTGTGTCTTTGCTAAAGGCAATGTTCTGTATATGATTTCAGGGAACTTTAATGAGGCATCACCTAAAACAAAACCTATGAACATGGTTTGTGTAATATTCACTTTTTTTTCGTGTCATATACACAGTTGCCAGTTGATGGGCAAATAACAAAAAATAATTTTGTTTCCACTGATCGTGGCAGCAGTGATTATAGCCTGGTGAAGGCATTGGCATCCTCTGCTTGAACCTATTTTTTGGTATGCAGTGAAAGGATGGCAGTAGTGTCATGAAAAATAAATGAATAGATCTCCCATTCTCAAAAAAAGGAGGGAAAATGTTTAGAAAAAATATCATGCATATAAATTCCCTCTCGTCTCTTTTAGAAGGGCAGATTGCACTCTCTGGTAAAACTTTATGGACATGTTATTTTGTTATATAAGCGCAATAGCTGACCCTGGGTAGATGGCAGATGCCAGTGACGTGGAATTAGTGGTGATATGACTGAGTGTATATTTATGAAAAGCTTAAATATTAGCATCCAGTAAAAAAACAAAGAGGAAATGTTATATATAGCTGCATAGATGTTGGACAGTAAGCCTCCCAAATGATGTGTGCTTAATCATCTCAATGCCAGCGCTCCTCAAGCCTCTTTGCCTTTATGCCTTTTGGCATTTTGAGCTGCAAAGAACAGCTTGACCTTTACATGGCTTTCCTACTATGCTGCTTTGTTAATACCGTGACAGTTGTCTTCTCTCTCTCTCTTGTGTGTGTATGGAGTGGTAATTCTGCAATAATGAGATTAAGACGCGGCTTTACGGAGGAACCGTGGGAGAAACATGAAACATCACCAGCTGCTGTATGTACGGGTATTTGTTTGGCGACGTGCCAGTGTAGGTTAGAGCCTTACGTTAATCTCACATCAAAATACATACTCACAGAGCTTTGATGTTAAAGCCAAACACACTACCTTCACAGACTGATCATGGAGCACTACCTGGAGTGTGTGTTCATGTCCATCACTATATTTGCTTGAAGATAAGGCGAGTTAATATTCTTTTGTCCATGAGTGCAGTGCTCTTAAGCATATCCTGTGAGCTGGCCTTTAAATAGTGACCCCCGACGAGCGATTACATCCGATGTGATTTTTCCCCACATGGTTTTATCAAAGTCATTATCAGGAAGCAGCAGGGCAGATGTGAGTGGCAGTCTTCAGCCTCTAGTATTCAGCATGTGCATCACAATTTAAAAGATGAAAATGTGTGTTTGAAACCCAAGTAAATTCACTAAAGTAGCAGTTAACTAAAGACTGCACAGGCAGGTGCTTCAGTGGAAATGCAGTGAATATGCCACAGCTTATTTCTGAGCATACTTGAAATGTTTGCTGTAAACCCACTGAATGCTTCTTTCCTTTTGATAGCCCAATTACTTGACTGTGTTTAGATCAACAGTGTCAAACCAAACAGCTCCATTTCCTAACTGCGTTTTTGATGTGTATTTAATTTGCCATACAGATCAGCATTGATGCACACTTCAATCCACATGTGCCAGTGCCCTATATAGTCATCTTTAACACACTGGTTGTGGCTGCTGCAGAGCGTATGAATCCAAGTGAATAGTTTCACTGTATGAAACATGACTTCATCAAAAGATTTTCAGTCACTGCAAACATTTTCCTCTGAATTCCGGGCGATCAATAAAGACCAGATGCTTTTTTACTTCACTCTGTAGTTTGCTCCAGGCACAGTGTTTGTATTTAAAAAGAAATCATGACCATAAAAAATACGAAATGTTAAAGGTTTAGACGGTTAGAGTCAGTTTTAATTGCTTTGTGATTCATCTGATAACTTTGAAAATGCTTCATTATCTCTTCCGTTGCTCAACATGAACTCCAGTGCAGAAAGAGGGAATCTTCCTACTCACTAGAATTTGGAACAGCGCAAGCTCTCATTAGTAATCTGTTCACCTCTTCACAAACTTTTTCCCTGGATGAAAAGCAGCTTTTGGCTGTCATTGTTATCTTTGTGTTTATAGGCCGGCGGAAGCTAGTGATCTTCAGCTCTGACAGCAGCATCACTGCCTGATGCTGCAAGTCAAAGGGTCCGGGCTTTCTCCGAGCACTCGCATGACAGTGGCCTGTGGGGTCAGACAGAAATCATATATTTTTCGCTGTCCTTTTATACCGTCACACATACCAATTCTATGTGTACCAACTCGCAAACACACGCATCTGAAGTAATCTCTACCATGGCCTCTGTTAGTTCAGTGTTCTACAAAAGAAATGCAGCATAAATATGCTCGATTAAAAAAAACAAATGTGCCATCTCAGTTTATTAGTACAACGTCATTTTCAAATGGTTCAAATCCCAAAGATATTTAGCTTTAAAGTGATATTAAACAGAGAAAAATCATTATTTTACACACCAACATGTTATGCCATATTTACATGAAAAAATACTTTTAAAAAAAAAAACACAATTTTTTCAAATTCAGGCTGTCTTTGTAGAATTTCAGTACAAACTACATTTCAGATTTATTAACTGAAGCACTTATACAATACGATTTACTTATACGATACGATTTACGATACGCAGTCTTTAAGATACAAGACCCATTTCGTTTCTTGGTGTAATGATTTCCTTTTAGCACCATCAGACCAGCTAGATTTAAGGGCTCCTTTTCGCTAAAAGTGGTTTAAATATTAAAGTGGAGTTGGGGAGTGAGGTTTTTTTCCCTCAGTGAAAATGAAAAGGTCGAGCACATGAGGAGTTCTTTTCACCCAGGTGAAATTTTTGAGTCATTAGAGCCTCCCTTGGCTTCCCTAGGGTTTGCTGCTCAGACTCTATCCAGAGTCTGATAGAATTCGGATGAAAATATGTTGACAGATGAATCAATGTAATTTTAGATCAGGTGTCTGAAATAAAGGTAATCTAATTCAATACATTTCTCTGATAATGGAGGTTTTTGACCTTGCCTTATCTTTGAGCACAGGCAGATATGCCAGCTATTAACTGCAATAGTATGCAAATAGTTTGTGATCATTATCCGGGATGCTCTCTGAACTCAATTAGCAAGTATGATCTGCTGATAACTTTTCATTAGCATATTGTGATAGGTGTCTACGGCGCGCACACACCAGCAGACAGGGCTCACGTGTGTGTGCCACGGCTGCAGAAACTTAGCTGATTTTAAATACTATTTAAAAAGCAACAAGGGTGCGAGAAGCAAATGCTCTATTGTCTGTGCTGAAATGTAAATGTACAGCACACCCATCAATCAGCCGTAATGGAGTGATTTTCCTGACACTGACAGTTTGATGGAGCATATTTATCATAATGATGCCATATGTATAAAGTATCTGACTGACTCTAATGTGTAGGAGGTACTACGCCGCTCTCTCACTGCCTAATTAAAAAGTTGAAGGATCTCCAAGTTATGTTTTTGTCTCCTTAAGTAGAAAACAGGGAAGCCTGTGATATCTTGAGATGAATAGAGCTACCTTGATTTCCCTGCTGAACTTCAGATGAAACAAAAAAAAAAGGCCAGGTTGTTTGTGGGAATTACACACTTCCAGGGTGTCCCCAGGACTGCTTTGCTGAAGGCAAAAGGAAACTCTGAATCAGTTGGATAAGTCTTTGATTACATTTATAGTAGCAGCTTAACTCTCCCCAGTCATTAGCGTGTTACTTGTACTTGTAATGGAGTTATAAAGAACTGTTTAGTCATTGTCCCTGCCTCTTCATCTGCATCTTATTTTCCCTCTGCAGCATAATGACCAGCCGTTACAGATGTTGCAAGGCAGCCGAGCATCTTTCCCTCTGGCATTTGGCTCTGTTAATAATGCAAGCTTAAAAGAGCAGGGCGCAACACACACTGTGTAACGTACTTGGCGTTCACTATGCAGACAGTCCTACCTGAAATGAATGACAATTGATTATGACCGTACAGTAATTATTTCTCCATTTAAATAATAGGTTTTGGACTCCACTTTGAATACAGGCAGTAGATCATTTGTCAGTTTATCACATTTAGAACTCTAATTTTAAGATTTCTTCATTTCTATCCAAAGATTTTTTCCAAAGAAAAAAAAACTAATATCTATGAATGCCTTTAATTTTGTTTGAAATGGCTCTTGTAGTGTCTTAGTCAGGGCCCACTGAGGTAGAGTATATTCTATTTTCATCTGCCTCATTACGTTTCTTCACTTTAATTAATGGCAGGATGTGCCCACGGAGGAACTGTCCTGTCTGTTCGTCAAAGCCCATTATACTTGTGAGGTCAGGTAGGCTGCTGGCTACAAATAGGCATTTGGGTAATAGAGTGTATATTGTCATGTGAACGGCAACATGAGACAGCGACATTCATAAAGCATGTTTATGGAAAGCACCTCACGCTGATCGACGGATTCTGCACATCAGTCATACAGAGAGCAAAGGAGATTTCATCTGCCTGCGTTTCACAAAAGTAGTGAAACTGTGAAGTGCTGCTTCTGGAAAAGGGAGATCAAGTAGAAATGTTTGATTACAGCTGCATTTTGTCTGTTTATTCATATTTAGCCAGAAACTGAGGAGTATTGATCTCACTCGTTCCCTCACTGTCCCGGACCCAGCAGTGGGAGCTGTGTGCTACCTTGGTAATATTTGGAGAAATGTACACCTGTCAGGGATTATGAATCAGTTTAGTTGGACCCGTCTCACCGTTAACCTTTATCCAAGCCTTTATCAATGGAAAACTCTGATTAGTAATTGGTATTCTACCACTTCGAATATTGTAGCCTAATCTTTATCTGCATCTGTGCATAAATACTGGGTTTCTGACTGATTATAATGTCAACGTTATAAATGAGGCTTCAAACTATTTGGTACAGCCCAAATTATTTGTTTTCCAAAATTAATAACTGAAAATAATGAGCCCCCATTGAGCATTAATATTGCTCAGCCCACAGTCGCAGTGGATGCAAACACATTTTAGCATTAGTCTGTGTTAAGCACATCAACTATATTGACATGTTCACAGCTGCAGAAAATTGAGTGAGGTGTGGGGGGGGGGGGGGTGCCTGTGCCTGTGCCTGTGCCTGTGCAGACAGGATGCAGGTAATGTCTGAGTACTCAGGAGATGGGATGGGGGGTCTCCCACTCTGAGGCCAGGGCGCCAGGGAAATGGACTTCTAATGACTTATCCAAAGGTGTTCAATGACAGTTAACCTTTCCGGCTAATGATTAAGGTGACTCTTAATATGTATCACACATCGGCCCCGGATAGAATTTTGTCAGCCATGGAGATAAATGTGGGACATGAATATTGTATAGCTTTAAATACCCAAGATCCCACAGCCTTGCCGTCTCTTCAGTAACGGTTATTCCTGTTAGAGGGCAGTTAGACAGGCGATGAGTGAAACCCAAGCCGTGTTTCTACGCCAATGAAATCTGAACCTACATAAAGTAAGAATCTCCAAGATGAAGTGCGGGGAATTCCTGATTCCCACAGTTAGAATAAGGGTTTACCTTGGGTTACGACAAAAAGAAGGGTGGGGGGTGTTTCTTGGAGCTGGCTGTGCAGCAGATGTCTGCGCACCTGCCAGTGTCAGTTGCATGAGCGTTTCATCTTCATGCAACTTTATTGCCCGCTCATGAAACCTTGATGCAATCCACTTACAGTAAGTAGCATAAAACGGACCTTGTTTCACCTTGCCATTTTTATCACAGTGTCTTCGTATACTGAATTTGGCAATCATTTGTTGCAGTTTGTAAATCGATCAGTATTTGTGTGGTTTTGCTCACATTATCTTAAGTTGTAACTATGATTCAGTAACCATAAGAACCTGGAGGGCTAAATAAAGAAAGGTTATCCAATGATAAGGCTATTTCTCTCTGTGGTTCATACATTGTTGTATTGCTGGTTCCGCTGAGAATTAAGTTAAATAGCAGATGGGCCTGTGACTTTGTAAGTAGCAATCATAATTCCCCTCTAAAAGCTTCATGCCACTTAAGTTATTAACATTTAATTCTGAAACATCGGAGTGGATTAACCCATCAGACAGCATTCTCATTAACATTTACTCGTATCATCTTTTTCTCGCGCCCCTTATGTACCTCACTCTGCAGAAGAGAAAGACTGAAACTGTGCTTCACCTCGGTTCTGTTTTTATGGAACTTTTGAAGTACTTTTCGGTCTACCAAGTTATTAATCCATATTTGGCAATTGTGTAAACAACGTTAAAGCAGGAAGAAGTGTCCCTCAGATAAGTAGATAGAGTCTTGACATCAAGGGTTCCCAAAATCAGACATTTCCCCCAGCTAACCCAAGTTAGTCATTTTTTAAATACATTTCAAGTATTGCTTGTAAAGTCAACCTCAAGTTTATCATATTGCTTCATACTGTTTTGCTATTTTCTTGTGTAAATTGTTGTTTGCATGGGGTGTGAATATGACTATCTGGGTGATACCTACGACTACAGTAGGGAAAAATAACAGTTGTCTAATGTGACCTTCAGACCATGGAATTACTAATAAAAGAATATAAATACTTGTTTATAAAGGTGGTGAAAAAAAAGCGTGTTTCATCAGAATGACAACATCCAAACTCTTTGGTCTTGTTTTTCCAGAGTGTTCCTGCGAGCCATTAATCAGTATGCAGCAGTGTTGAACAAGAAATTTCTGGATCAAACCAACTTTGAACTACAGGTAAGAGCTGAACCAGTAACATCATGTTTATTCTTTTGTAAAACACCTTGATGGCAGTCCTCCCAGCCACCTGAAGAAGGATGTTCTTTTAGTAATTTAAATGGCATTTTTTTGTCATCACTTTACTGAGGTTTTTTCAGATGCAGCATTGTTGGAACATCTGAATAGAGAGCAGTAGACATAAAACTTTTGGAGTGGGAACATCAATTACTCTGTAATGGTCGGCAATTTGATGTTCAGTTCAGAATATTTTAACCTGCTGCTCCTAGATTAGAACACGTTTTTCTGCTTGCTTTTTAAACGTCTGACATATGAAAGCAAATTAATGTTGTCAACTACAAAATTGCAGTTAAAACCTGAATATATGGATAGTTTTACCAGTGTTTTAGTGTGACTTATAGCACTTGGATTTATTATTAAAGTGTTTGGGTTTTTCTCCACCTTAAAGCCCGTTGGTGCATATAATATAGCTTGATATAATCACATACAGTGGGGCAAAAAAGTATTTAGTCAGCCACCAATTGTGCAAGTTCTCCCATTTAAAAAGATGAGAGATGCCTGTAATTTTCATCATAGGTACACTTCAACTATGAGAGACAGAATGGGGGAAACAATCCAGGAAATCACATTGTAGGATTTTTAAAGAACTAATTGGTAAATTCCTCGGTAAAATAAGTATTTGGTCACCTACAAACAAGCAAGATTTCTGGCTCTCACAGACCTGTAACTTCTTCTTTAAGAGGCTCCTCTGTCCTCCACTCGTTACCTGTATTAATGGCACCTTTTTGAGCTCGTTATCAGTATAAAAGACACCTGTCCACAACCTCAAACAGTCATACTCCAAACTCCACTATGGCCAAGACCAAAGAGCTGTCAAAGGAGACCAGAGACAAAATTGTAGACCTGCACCAGGCTGGGAAAACTGAATCTGCAATAGGTAAGCAGCTTGGTGTGAAGAAATCAACTGTGGGAGCAATTATTGACCAAATACTTATTTTCCACAATAATTTGAAAATAAATTCTTTAAAAATCCTACAATGTGATTTTCTGGATTTTTTTTTCTCATTTTGTCTCTCATAGTCGAGGTATACCTATGATAAAAATTACAGGCCTCTCTCATCTTTTTAAATGAGAGAACTTGCACAATTGGTGGCTGACTAAATACTTTTTTTGCCCCACTGTAGTTTTGTACCTGAAACATTTAGTATTTTGGCTTATGGGTATTCTCATAAATATAAACGTTTGAAAAAATATATAAAAAGCTTCCCAACACAAAAGTCCCCCCAATACATCTAAACCTTCTGATTTAATGGAACGAAATAGCCCTCCAGCTCACATATCGACTTTGGGAATGAATCATATTGCTGTAAAACTGCTTTTTGACTTTGTTTTTAAATGTTTCTTATTCACCTCACTTTCTGTCTGTCTTTTTGTGGGTCAGCTGTGGAACAATTACTTTCACCTGGCTGTAGCCTTCCTCACCCAGGAGTCATTGCAGCTGGAGAACTTCTCGAGTGACAAAAGAGCCAAGATCTTCCAGAAGTGAGTACGAGCTCTTGCTCAATCCACAGGGTCTCCTCATCCCACACTGACACGGCCCAAGCTCTCTACGCAGCATGAACAGGCTTTATGTAATTCATCACACAAAGGCTCAGGGGAAATTTGTTGCACCGTGGCTCCAGTGGAGGCTGCTCCAGTTGTTTGCCCTTCTGAACAAAGCCTCGTCGTAACTCCAGGGGGTTATAAAGTGCACATTTTGTACTCAAATCCAACGTATAAAAGTTTGGAATCCCCTCGTGAAATAAAGGAAACAGGGCATTGCTTCTTCTTTAAAGCTACTCCTATGCACTTTTTATTTGTTTTCCCAACAGATTAATGGGAGAACACTAAATATCAGAGGGAACCAAGTTTTTAAATGTCGAACAAATTTGAAATCCGCAAAGTTTAAATATTTGATAGGCTTGAAAATCAGCTCCAGAGGCTATACTCTCCTCTGTTATAAACACAGAAAGTGGTTTTGTTTCCCGCTCATCCACTGTCTGTGCCTCCAAAAGCCATTCATCTGCATTAGTGTTTCTCATAGCCTGGTAATGCAGCCAAACATGTAAATGCTTTCTGGGCAAACGTGGAGCATATTGGCTCTAATCTTCATTTGGAGGAGCTTTTGTCACTAAAGCATTCATCACACTGGCCCGCAGCCTGACAGCGAGGCTCCTCGTTGGTCAGTGCTTTATTATCGGACCTGATAAACTCCCCCACAAACATCCAAACACTGCCAACAAGACATTCCCAGCCACCCCCACCCTGACTACTCCACTTGTCAGCGTTCCCTGAAAGAAACAGCTATTTCATTCTCATACACAAGAACTGCCATTCCTGGTGTAAGCACAGAAAAAGGCCTGATCTCTGCCATTGCTATTTCCAGACTGTTTATTTGACTTTCCCCAATATGTCATTTGAGTACAAACCAGGTAGCTTCCAGAGCGACCAAAAATATTTCTATACAGGGTTTCTCTTCCTACCTCTACCCGCCTGCTCTGTGTGTCTTTCTCCCTCCTCCTACAGCTCACCTTCTCCCTTTTACCTCTCTCTCTCTGCACCCTGTTTCTCTGTGTGCTGACGCATGAACTGTCAGTCTTGCCTGCAATACCAATTATTGTGCCATTCTTGGGAGCAGAGAACAGAGGGGTGAAATCAGAGTTGTGTCGAGCATGGCTCTTTAGCATCAGCTTTTTCTCACACATGTTTTCCAGTGCCGTTTGTGACGTTCTGGTGATCCTCGCTTCCTTCTCAGGTTAAGATCCGGGTACTAACAGCAAGCTTACATGTGTTTACAGACATGAACTGCAAGGCCTGAAAAGAAAGCTAAACGTATAGCTGTTGGGGATGCTTTGAGACCAAAAACACAAAAGCTGGATAAAAAATAAAATGGAGATTTAAGGTTTTATTGAATCTTGAGTTATATCCAGATATTTACTCTGGATTTTGTATAACCTTGGCATTCTAAATACTGAGATTTAAACTATAAGCTTAATTTTGAATGTTGCTGTCCAATCAAAATTTCTGCACGGGAAAAAGTTCAAATGAAAATAGGCAGTATTGCATAACTGGGTCGTGTAAGGGAATGAGAATAATTGGCCCATTTGCCTGACCTTAAAGCACCTGGCCTGAAGTCTTTTTCTCTGTTTCCCGATGTCAGCATGTGTTCAACTTTGATGAACACAAAGGATTCTTGACTCGTGTAGGAGTGCTCTGGCCAGAGCCTGACATACACATAGAGAGAGCTTTCTTGCCTTATCTGCTCCCATGCCTGTATTCTGTTCCCATCATCTCATTACCCCATGTCCATTTCCTCCTTTCTCCTCAAAGTCTTGTTCTTTTGCTCACCAGTGGTAGTGGAGAGCCCCAGATCCACTCCCTGCTCACCGCTGACCCTCCATCTATTCTCACTCTGTTATTCCTAGCCAACCTCTTTGAGAGCTATCCGACCCGTAGCTGACAGGGATGTGTTGTAAGTCCTGACAGCCGACAGTCATTGCTGCCTGTCCCACTGACAGTGTGACAGAACAGCTTCCTGCATCTGCTTCAGCTCAGAGGAGGACATAATGCCTCTTCCTGAGCAAGCATCTGTGCGCCTATATCTATAAACACAAATGCAAGCTAGGGGAACAACCCTATATACAGATATGTGCTGGAATGAATATTAAGACACAGATGAGTGTGGATGAGAGGCAAAAGTGGTGAAAGATGATGACATAATGCATGGAGCGTTAAAGTCATTTATAGAGGTGGGCAAATCATTTTATACTCTTATCATCATGCCAATACTCTGCGCAGAGATCAATCCTTTGGCAACACTCCTCCCTCTGACAACCAAATGTGCTAAAGTGTTTTGACCCGGCCAAGCTACAAAGAGTTGACGCAGCTTCTTCGTTAAAGATTCGTTCAGTCCTTCCCGTCAAAATACATTAAGTTGTCTTTGTACGATATTGGCAATATAATCAATTTGGTTTCAGAATTCTGGTGGGGCCGCAGGGTGCAAGGGAGTGTCACGCTGTGTGAAAGAGGCTTTGAATGTATATTAATTAGAGAGCAGGAGAGTTATCCAGCTTCAAACGCTCATCTTTTTACTTCTCTACAATGTCATGCCAAGGTGTCATGCCATCAGTGTGCACGAAGGAGGAGACAGGGGGGCCATCATGGCTCCATCAGTCTCTCAGTGTGATGGTCTGATGTGAGACAGGGCTGATTGTTGGTATGGGCCAAAAGTGCAGTCGCCTGCAGCGCCACCAGCTGGAGAGGATGTGAGACTGGAGGAAAGAGTTGTTGATGACACATTTAACTTTTAATGCCGCTCAAAGTCGTGCCAGAGAGTTGATTACATGTGTTGCTGCTGCATTGGGATACAAGTTTTTACGGTTGTATGGATGCCCTTAAGTTCTTGAAAATATCCATGAGTGGTGTTTGCTGCTGTGTTTATAGCTTACCCAAGTTACCAGGGTAACCATCATTTATTTTTATAACAGCTTTTTAAACCAATCAAAGTGCCTTACAAGCAATTGACAGAAATGATGTTGCTTAATGTTGGGGAATCTTAATATAATAGAAATAAGTATAAATGAACTGTTAAATACTGATAAGAATAAGCAAAATAATGTGAAAATAAATAATAAAGATGACAATAGAATAAGAGGTAGTTCAAGTCTATCTAATACAAGGTTGTAAGGTTGTTTTGACCATATATAAAAAATGATTTCCACATTATCCAGTGATCTGTAATAGTATGCTGGGTACTGTTTGAGATTTTCAGCTTAGTGGATGTTTACACCGATTAAAGGACAGTGGGTACCAAGGCACGGCAGTCGGGATACATCCCATAGACTTTGCTTGCATCTTGTATTTAAAAATGTTGATCAGCGAAGCACCAGCATCTCTTGGTTGGGTGTAAAGACTGACAGTTTGGCACTGTTTCAGAAATATAATCACTATAGGCCTTTCAGTGCAGTAATCCCCATAGGGAGCAAGCGGTGAAAATACATTTGATTACAGCATGCATTGGTGCGGCAAAAGCTTTCTATTCGTGGACACTAGAAATAGGGGTAAAACAGTCAGAAATGTCTCTCTCAGGACTGTTATCTCCATTGTGTCATCCAGTTTCTCGATTTTAAAACAATTTCAGGCTTGAACCTACTCACTTTTCTTATCCATTGTCAAATCGCTTTTCAAAGAGATAAATCCATTACTTTGGTTGATCCTTTTTCGCAGAACTGCTCTCACTTTCTGCCTCCTTGCTTACTTTTTCCACTCCTGTTAGTCTCTCCATCATCCACTGTCTGTCTTTCCCTCCCTGTCCTTTCCACTCCACTGTTTGTCCTCTCCGTGACCCAGGCCTGTATGGCAGGCAGGGAGACGGGCCCCAAGCTGCCGTGAAGATTGGTTCATGACCTAGACATGGCAGAGCTGATCAGCTTATAAGCCCTCATTCACAAACGCTAGACAAAAAGTCAAAGCCTGAGCCATCCAGCTTCTGTCGCAAATCTTTGTTTTATGTAAGGGCTGTTGAAGCTCAGAGTCAACCTCGAAAAAACTAGTACCGACAAAGACCTTGTGATCAAACATTTTGCATTGTGTCCTATGTCAAATACACAAAGCAGAAGACAGCTGACAGCCTGCTGAATGCTTTGTGTGTTGCAAACTTTCACAAGTAGAAATAACTCATTAATGTACATTTATAATCCAAAGAATATCAAAGACAAAACAAACTTACTAACCATGGTCACGGCATTGTGTGAATTGTCATTTAGGCATAGATGAATAGAAACTGAAGAAACTGCTCTCCACCATTTATGAATCTCAGGAACAGAAAACCCCACATTATTGTAATACAGTATATTGGCTTTAGCTTGGTCCATCCATCCACGCAAAGCAGCACTCAGAGGGGCTTTGAAATGCAAGAAGAATCGAACATAAGTCTGGCTTTAATAAATAGCAACTGCCACTTGGTCTTAGTTTTGTGCTTCATCTCACATCTTCACACTGCATCCACTGTGTTGTAGATGGACACTGGAAGCTTTAAAGAGAGGCCTGGTTCTCTCACTTAATCTTCAGATAATAATACATTGACTTTGGTTGGAGCAGCTGCGGCACAGCTGAAACATGTAACATGCATGACTCGTAAATACAATACGTTACATTGCATTTTCATTTGTTAGCCACACCTAATTTGTGTTTGTATTGCATTCCCCTGAGACTTCCTTTTATCTTCTATGCCATGATTTTACTTTTGTGTAACAAATTCATCTGTTTGTATTTCAGGTACCAGGACATGAGAAGACAAATTGGCTTTGAAATCAGGGACATGTGGTACAATCTCGGTAATTTGACCAATTTGCCTTCACAATTGTTCAGTTTCACTTTTCTCCAGTGAAAATGATTGTTTTTTTAATGATGAAGGACCAATCAAACTAACTCTGCAATAGAACACCAGCAACACACACACGTTAAAGTTTTTTCTGCCAAGCTAGTACTCTAGCAATTGTTACGAGTCCACAGCAGCTAAATATAGCAAAACATGTGTTAATTAGATTTGTGTTTTGTGATCAAAGAGATTAAGCTGTCAATTCCCAATGGAATGAAATTTGGACATGTGATTGTGGTGTTAGATCAGGCACCTGTGCCTCCCTTACAGTTTTACACCATCTGACCCTTTAATTAGATCTCTCCACCAGATTGGATTAATTCATTCACTGCAATTAATTAGCCTTTTGCTATTTTTTTACCTGAGGCGTTAGGTTTAAAGTTATATACCACGTGATGTTCATGGATAATTCGGATGAGAGACTTGATAAGCATGTGGAGCCAGAAATTTGTATTTGTTGTCATCAATTAATTTTAAATCTGTTCATGCCCAACTTTTTAGGATCAGCAAGTTTAACACTAAAGTTGGGTAGTACGATGCATTTAAATGCAAATATCCCTTTTATTCTCTTAAAGGGCCACATAAGATAAAATTCATTCCCGAGATGGTGGGTCCAATCCTTGAAATGACACTGGTTCCTGAGATCGAGCTGCGAAAGGCCACCATCCCCATCTTCTTCGACATGATGCAGTGCGAGTTCCACTTCACATGCAGCTTCCAGCGGGTGCGTCCTCTCAAACATGACAAATAAAACACTGTAACAAAATCACTTTATGAAAACTGGCGGATGGTTCTGTTGCAATTTGAGCAGGAGTTAACACTTAAACAGAAACAAGTTCAGCAGCCACAAGCCTTTTTGTAATTCTGTACATCTCATTTTGTTGTGCTCCGATTATCAACAGCCACGGTAAGTAAAACTTAATGTTATGTTCCCATTCCCGGGCAAAATTAAGCCTTTCTGCATGAAGGAAATCCATTTTCGCTACAGCAGTTTAGCTATAAGATGTCTCAGGCAGTTTCAGCTTTGTGATGTTTATGTGGGCAGCCAAAGTATGTGGAGCTTATTGTACTTGTATTAAACTGTAAAGCAGCACAAAGGCTTCCTGAGGTTGGCAAATGTGTAGTCATGTCTTAGACAATGGTAGTTAAACTGCCATCCCTCTCTGAAGGGAGAGGAGCGCTGATTATTAAATCTGTATGTCACTCAGGATCTGACTCATTGGAGGTGAATGCCACTTTTCAGCCTTTCCCTTGGCTAAAATGTGATCAATTTCACATTGGCCTGACCCCCTTTTGTGCTGTAAGCCGGTAATATTTCCTTTACCGCTCTCTCTCCTTTTGTGTTTGTTGTAAATCCTGGGCTTAACAGAGGGCAGCGTTGGTTTCTTCTCTTACTTGGCAGCACTTTCGTCTCCTATTTTTTATTTGTGCCTGGCCAACATACAAATAAAGAAGTCAGTGAAAAGTGGTTTGTTTCAGCACAATAAAACCTGATTGTATGCAGCTGATACATACAAATATCAGAGAAATAAGGTCCATGCATCACTGTCAGAAGCCCCCGTAACAACAGAGAAAAGTAAAGGGGATGTGTCTAAGGATGCAGCTTTGTTCTGTGTTCTAACCAAATTTATACAGATAATAATGAGATTAAAGAACAGAAAACACAAGCTCAAGCAAGCAGCTGTGCTGCAGGAGAAGGGCGATTAAAGTGGAAGCACAGACCCCCTCAGCAAAGCCTCGATGCAGCCAGAGAGCCAGAGTGAGACGGAGAGATGGCGTTAATGAATTGAAAAATTAGCTACACTGATTATTTACGCCTGCTTTGTCTAATTGCAGTTTGAGAACGAGATCATCACCAAGCTGGATCACGAGGTGGAGGGGGGCCGCGGAGACGAGCAGTACAAAGTTCTCTTTCAGAAAATGTAAGTGCTGATTAATGGGCAGGATTACGCCCGAGCCTCTCGCAAGTTAGGTAATGCTAATTGCAACACGGCACGCCTCGAAATAATAACAGAGCGCTGATGATCACACGACGATCACGGCTTGCCACTGTGGTATTTGCTTTGAGCACTGTTGGATGTTAACTCTGCCTTAATGGGCACAAAGTAACAGATTGCTTCATTCAAATCTTTAGGTCTAATTCATGCTTTCACATGTGTTTCTCTCTCTGCCCCTCACAGTTTACTGGAGCACTGCAGGAAGCACAAGTACCTTGCCAAGACGGGCGAGAACTTCGTCACCTTGGTGGTGCGTCTGCTGGAGAGGCTGCTGGACTACAGGACCATCATGCACGACGAGAACAAAGAAAACCGCATGAGCTGCACTGTCAATGTGCTCGTAAGGCATCTTCTTTTTCTCAGTTTCTCATTACCAACAATCCCCGATAATGATGACAAATGGAATCCCCTGCGAGAATGACATGTGGAATGTATACATTTAACAGAACCTGTAATATAAACATCTAGGTAGTGTTCATAAGCATTTTCTGTGGCTATTTTGTAGCAACACAGAAGAAACAATAACAACCGCATGTCACAGTTCATTTTAAGATGTTATCACAGAGCGCTTCACCTGCAAATCCTCTCCTCCGAGAAGTGACATTTTCTTTCGAAGCACTGAAATGTCACATGAGTACTGGCATTGAAAAAACTAAAGGGTTATATTTAGCATGTATCTGAGTCATGTTCTCTCCGTGCTGTGGCAGGGTTGTGTCAAATGAATTTTTTTATGTTATAGCCGGGGGATCCTGATGTCAGCCACTGTACTTGTCTTTAGTAAATACTTCACGTCTTCCTGCTGCAAGCAAGGACCATATTATTTGTATCCATATTCTAGGAGAATTCAGTTGTCAGCCTGCCAAGATAATGTCCTTTTTAAAAATTATTTTAAATGTTCTACAGTGCAGTGATTTCTAGAGTCATGCAATGTAAGCATGATACACTGAACCCTTTGTATGATGACACTGCTTTAACTGGAAGTCTATGAACCCTTTTGATTCATTTCAATGGTCTGTCTCTTTTCATCCTGTAGAACTTTTACAAGGAGATAGACAGAGAAGAGATGTACATCAGGTAAGTCAAATTAGGCCTTATTTTTGTTTTGCATGTATTAATCTTGAAGCCATTAATCCTTTCCAGACATTTTACACACACCACCACCCAAATATCTCTTCATGTTCACCCCTAGCTGTCCACAGAAATCCATAATAAATGATTGGATTTAAAGAAAATACATTTCCATTTCCACAATCTCACGAGTTAGAGTTTCCAACCTGTCTGTCAAGCTTTATTTCAGGTAAAACTGGCTGTCAAGACGCATCAGTCTAGCAGAATTAACTTTCTGTCTGTTGTTAGAGTTTGAAAGAACCATCCAGACATGACCTATAAATCATTTATTTTTCCTTCCAGGTACCTATATAAGCTTTGTGACCTCCACAAAGAGTGCGACAACTACACTGAGGCTGCCTACACTCTGCTGCTACACGCCAAACTGCTCAAGGTACACTGAAACAAATATCAACAGCAAGCAAATACAGAACCACTTTCAAACAGAATGTTCTTCAAACAGAACCCAAACACACTGCTAAGCTATTGTCAGGCCGTTGGCATTTAACCTCAGGCATTAAACAAGTGTGTATCTGTGGTTGTGGATGTGTACAGGATTTAGAGGGATAAGGGCACATCTCCTTTTAATCCCACCATGGCATGAGATGGCTGCTAAGAGGGCAGAATTGCTGAGCAGCCTCTTTTTCACCTTGCCTAGTCGATGCAAATCACACAGAGTATCTGATCTCGCCTGAAAAAAAAAGCTGAGGCATAGTTTAAAGCAGCAGCAGCCACCTGAGGTGCCTCAAGATAAAGGTGTACTTTTACTGTCCTCTTTGTCAGCAGGAAACCAAGAATCCTCGACTATAAATCACAGGGTTCAGTGAAATGCACCTCGGGTTGGATGTGGAAAAGTCGGCAGGTTTCTTCCACACCTTTAGTATTACAGATACATAAATATGTATACCCTATCATAAAGCATTTCTTCCAAGATCGCACCTTTTTGTTAATGTAGGCTTGCTCTGTGTGAAAAGTTGTTTTTATTTTTGCCAAAAATATGTCCCATTCGCACACAGGGCTGCTCACACAGAGAGCTGCAGTATCTATTCCCAGACGGGGTTCGGTATACCCTGAATTCGGAGTTGTTCCTCTCTGCCTTTTTATCCAAAAATGGTTTCACCTTACATCTCATCTGCATTTGCATAAATAGCTGGTTGCATCCACCCTTTGTACAGGTCCCGACAGGGGAGAGCGAGCTGTGACTGAATCACATTTTCCGCGCTGAGCAGTCACAGTAGCATTTGCAGGAGTTGTTTTTCTTATTATTATTTTAATCCTGCTCATCACTCTGCAGCTGTGGCGTTCCTGATCATACCTTCAGAGGGAGATTCACTATTATATTGTGGAAATTGGTTCATTTTGTTCAACTACAGTCTGGATAAATCATTTTTTCTCCAATAAGTGACTCTGTGTAATGTCTGAAGTCACTGTCCTCCCTTTGTATTCACACACAGGCATGTGTAAACAAGCTTGAATGAGGACGAATGCTAGATGTATAATGCTGCTTCTACCAGCAGTGAAGAATAAAACTGGCTCCTGTAGTAATAATTAGTCCTCCAGTAGATTTCCTGCAGCAGTGTTTAATAATGTTGGATGAATTTCCTGCACTCTGTGTATGGTCAGAAATGTATCAGCACTTTAGTTTTGTGTTTGCAGGGTCATCAGCTATCCATGAATAAAGCAAGATAACTGCAGTTCAGCTGTAAAGGAATCAATAACCTGACCCAAAGCCCCCCATCATCCCTCCTCATGCCACAGTAACGTAATGTGCAGAGCAATTACTTTTCTCACCCGTCTCCAGCATAGGGTATGCAAATTCCTTGGCTTTGCTATTCAAATGTAGCCCTCGTACTAAAACTTGGATCTGATTTCATAGAGATCTTATCTCTTCAGGTTACTCACAACACCGCAGAATCCCAATTAAAACTGGCTGGTAATGAATTGGCCCCGGCAGTACGCACAGGATTTTGCTTCCTCGACACGGAGGCCAATCAGATTGTCCATCTCCCCGTAAGCCATGCTGCTCTAGCTTGTCAGAAACCTCATTATTCTCTATGCTGGGTGGAAGAAATGCATGATGGAGTACACGGTCAGCACAAAAAGCAAGCTCCCGCAGTCTTGTTGTTTCTCTTTTTGCACCAGTCTTCCTTGTTTTATAGTTTTTACAAAATCAAGAACAATTCTTATGAATAAGATTACGTTGCTGTGTGATATGACTCGTTTATATCAGATTTTTATTAACACAAGCAGAGCTTCCCTCTGATCCCATAGCTTCACATCACTGGTGGGCTAGCGTACTGGAACACTTTATTTCTTTCATTAGTTATTTATTTGTATATCTATTCGCAGTAGCACTTGCATTGGCTGATCTTCCTGGGGTCCACACAAATACAGTTAAACATAAAACCAAAAAACCCAGCTCATCCTATGTAATTAACATGTACCACGTGAAAACAAAATATGATCATCCTTTTAACCATCATTAAGCCAAAACAAACAAGTATAATTGATAACCTTGAGTAATTAAATAATACTGCACCAACCCAACTACCTGTAACTAGTTCACTTTGCTAAACATCTGTCCTGTGTCAGAGTTGTGCATGTAGAGTGAGCATGCTGATAATCAGTGTTCGAGTTATTGACATCCAAGTCAATTTGTATTGTTTAAAAAGAGTTTCCTCCATTACTTTTCCTAAAGCTGTTAACAAACTTATTGGATGACTATTTTGGGTTGTAGGAATACTTATTACTACCACAGCAAGATTTAGCCACAAAACGTGTGGTAGTGCACCGATGCTCTCTCTGAAACATTCGCTATATATTGACAAATGTTTGATTGCCCGTGTCTCAAGTTTCCATCTGGCCCTGTCCGAGTGCAGGGCAGCTTAAAAAACAATTACATATCAATCGGACCCATTTGCATCGGCTATAAATCAGCGATCGATTCCCTGTCACATGTTCCCCTTTTGCTCCGTATTGCATTGCACATGGTTGACCCCAATGCTAACTTGTCCTCTGCAGTGGTCTGACGAGCAGTGTGCAGCCCACCTGACCCAAAGAGACGGCTACCAGGCCGCCACTCAAGGACAGCTTAAGGACCAGCTCTACCAGCAGATTATCAATTACTTCGACAAGGGCAAGGTAAGAGACACGCAGTCATTCTCCCATACACACACACACTCACAAAGAAGCACTAGGGTGTTCATAATCATGATAAATCCTGTACTCTGAGGATGCTATTTTTGGTCGCTGTCATCTCTGTTAAATACCATTTCTGGCAAGAGAGGAAGAGCAGCTGAATAGAAGTTTCATATTCCTTTTCCGGGGATTGTCAATAATCCTCTTCTTTTAGCTGATGCTCTTATGGACGAAGGTGCGTATCAGACCACACATGCATTAATGTGGCTCTTTGTGTTGTCTCCTACCTTTTTCATAAAACCTTATTCCCTGCTGTTTTCGCCCGCTTCCTCTTTTTTTCTACATGCCACTTCAGTGAGCTACTTATATATCATCGCGCTATGATACCATCCCATTGGGACTGGCATAGCATACCATTTATATATACATTGGATAGAAAAAATGTTCTAATGGCGTAGGCCCTGGTTCTTAGGGAATATTATGCTTAGGTGTTTAACCTTTGACCTAGTTCATAATTTTCTCCTTCCTCTGTCTCTATTCCCATGGCATAGTTCTTTGGACTTGGGGTTGCTGTAATCTCCTTTAAGGAGGGTCAGCTTGGGGGCTTTGTTGTTGCCAGTTTATGACCGAGCACAAGCTGACCTGAGATAGTTTATTGTTTAGGGACGTCTAGAAGCCCTTTTTATCTGGAACACAGATTCCCTGGCGTACATTTTTTTCCAGTTCTCCTGTGTCTCTCTGAGTTTCGTCTCCATTTCTCCAGAAGTTTCCATCACACTGGTCTGTGCTGTTCTGCCACACTCTTCATATTTGTGTGAAATGTGTTTGAGCCTGTAAGCTAAGCCTAGAATGGGTCTACAGGACTGCAGCCAGAGCTTCTCAGAGATGATGTCCCAAGGCATGTGTCATCAGTGCTGGGGTGCAGCCGCCTCTCTCTAGCAAACTGTCTCTCAGCAGGATATTGCCAACAAATTCAGAAGAGTTGGCTAAACATGCACACACAAACACAGCAGAGAGATCAGGAAGTGTTACAGTGGCTGCAAGAATACACCAACACTCAAGGGGGGGGTGTATCAAGTGAGGACAGTTTTCTGAGAGTGTCATCGAAGTCATCCAAAACGCGGACCCAGATGGTGATGCCACCGCCACTCTCACTGATGGCAGACTGATCTGAGTAGCAGTCTGGACTCGGTCCATTCCAGTCTGGCCCAGATCAGTTCAGCCCAATCTAGTCTGTCAGAAAGCCACTTAGAAGCCTTTCAACATGTTTGAGTGGTTCATATCTATCTGTGACACCACTCCAACGCATTGGATGAGTCTCGAGGGGAAATGCCACCCCTCGTGTTCTAGATGAGAAAACAAAAGTAAGAAATATTGACATAAAAATAATCACATTTATGTATTTCCAAAGGGCTTGTTTTGAATCCTATTGCCTGGGAGAGTTATTTAAATTCACCTAGCTGAAAAGAGAATGCTAACTCTCAGCTTGAATATTGATAATTAATTAAGTTACTAACTGTCTCTGTTTGTTTATGTTCTCTGTAGATGTGGGAAGAGGCAATCATTTTGGGAAAGGAACTGGCTGAACAGTACGAGAATGAAATGTTTGACTTTGAGCAGCTCAGTGCATCTTTGGTAAGTAATGATTATTTGTTGTTTTACTAAAATAAAATGATGGCACATTGACCTGAGATTTACAAAATGGGCGGAGGGGACTGTGATGTGTTTTATTATTTACCCAGGAAAATCAATTCTAAAAAGGCAGTAACAACATGAAAGAGATGATATAAAACATGTCATACATTTTAAATTTGAACTATAAGGTTCACCTATAAGCATCATATTTGGTTTCCATGACACTGAAGCTCACCATTATCTCCCCCAACAGCGGAAGCAGGCCCAGTTCTACGAGAACATAGTGAAAGTCATCAGGCCCAAACCGGACTACTTTGCCGTTGGCTATTACGGCATGGGATTCCCTTCCTTCCTACGCGTGAGTATTCACATCGACATACCTCCCCCGCAACTCTCAGCACTCCACACATGGCTAATAGCACAGCATGGGTGAGCTACCTGTCAAAAGAGATGATCAATAGGTTTACCAGTGCTTGCTTAGTTCTCAGTCGTCAGCTTGAATCACACGTTCTCGCTCCCAAAGGGTTTTGGTTGTTTTGGCGGGATGCACTTGATAAGCGTCCCACCTGATTTAGTCCTCACTTACAGTTCATAGGAAGCAAACTGTGAATCATAAGTAGCTGTTGCATGTGTGGGCTGTATAGAAGATCAAGAATACTGTGCTGGACGGATGCCAGAGAGTGAGGGAAAAGTGTGGAAAATAAAACTGAACGTAAGCAATGTCTTGTCTCTCACAGCTCCTTAAGCCTTTCTATCTATCTATGTCCAAATGTGCGTGTTTACAGCATGAATCGCATCGCTGCAGGAGATTGCCTATAATGACCACGAAAAAAAAGCTCAATCTCTGTTTGTCTGATCAAAAGGCTGATCACAGTGCCTTTAATTCCATCACCTGAACATCCCTTTCTCCACACTGGGAGCATGGCCTGTATCACAAGTCCCCTCACCCCCCTGCGCAACAACACCATGGACCCAATACTAAGTGAAAGGAAGTGAAATGGTCACTTTGTAAATTGCTTTTGGAGGCTGCTGAATCATGCATTATAATCCCACAACATTCAGATCTGATCTTGTTTAGATAGTTGGAGCTCCTTACAAGTAGAAGCCATCCTCATTTCTAAATTGACCGCTAGTAGTTGGCCATTAATCATCATGAATACAAACACTTAAACGGAATAATCACTCTGAAGTCTTTTAAGAACCCCTACAAAGTATACTTGGCTGCTAAACCTGAACTGATGTGTGCTTCTCCTCCAAATGTCTTGGCTGGCCCTGTGCCAATCTGATCACACCTTATCACAAGTTTAGTATTTGTTTAACAGCCATTTGATATCTCCTCACCGGCTGTATTCAGGGTCCGAGGTGCTACTGTGTGCATATCAGACGCACTTTTGCTATGTGTCTGTGAAGGGTGTCCTGCTCAGTCCACACATTAGTTTTTATTCAAACACTAAATATAATAGTGGAACAAAATTGGCAGTGTTGAGGAAATTGTTCGCTCTGAACATGTTTCCTGATACAGCTGTCTTCAGGCTGCCATCTGGTGAACGTGATGTACTTTTTTCTCACAAGCAAGACACTTAGTCTTTACTGAACCTTACTCGTTCTTGTGCTCATACATGTAACCCACATACTGTAAAATAAAATCACTTATTCTGTTTTTTATGGACTGCCTCCGTCACAAAACTTTAACAAGACATCAGACAGGAGGGGCTTTTAAAGAGACAGGCGCTGAAACAGGGCTTTTATTCAGAGGGTGAATACAGGAATATTCAGACAGACAATTTGAACAAAACAACATGTTTTATGAACATTTAAGCATGTTAATGTGTTCCAGTAGAAGCCCAGAAAGCATGCTTGAACTGAAAATGATCATATGTGACCTTTTTAAAGTGCACTTTCTAGCACTGTGATCCTCTGATCATACCAATTTCATTCTATTATAAACAACAACTATTTCACAAGGGACTTTTACAATCCCTATGCGCCCCTTCTAACCTCTTCCATCTATCAGGGCAGAACCTCCATTACAGGCAGGGCAAGCTGCACTGGCCTAATCTAACAGGCTACTTAGAGAACCTTTAAAGGAAAGCTTTGAGTTCTCTGTTCTCTCCTTTTATTTTCTTTGAATGTAGTTTTACCTCACCTGAATTACAAGGGCAAGTATACGCAAATAGGAATCTGAAAATGTTTTACCCATTCATTGTTCTGTCTTTTTAAAACGTTGTGTTCCTTATTCTACAGTAAGTTAGTGTACAAGCCGGTCTTCAATATACTCAGGCCTTTATTAATTAGTAAATATTTATCTATATTATTAATATAGCACAAAACATTTTATCCTAATGGAGATCGAGTCAGCTATTACATTGCTTTGAGGGCTCTTAGAATGCACTCCCTCTTGATATATTTCATAATTATGTTGAAAGATTTCCGTGTGAGTAGAAAGGGAAGCATTCGAATGTGGGTTACTTATCAAGATAAATATAGTTCGGAGGGCTTTTCACACCCCATAGTGCTGTTTATGTTGCTGCATCGCAGTGTCCTCCGGGAGAAGTCAATTATGTGAGAAAATCAATACTCTGATAAAGGAATTTTGTATCCACCCCCTAAAGAATTGATTTTATGCAAGAGTGCTTGATTCCGCTGCTTATGATTTATTAGTTGTTAATGTGGTTAGACACAAGGTTACTTGCTAATTATAAAATGCTCTATATCATGTAATTTGTTCAGATCTGAAGACGCAACTAAGCCATTGATCCCAGTTATCTTATTTATTATATAGTTCTGTGTTTGTTTCTTTCTGTGCGTTGATTCAGAGACTGTTAAAGTATTCAGAAATATTGTAAGGCCACGCACTGAATATTTCCTTTTGAGTCATCATTTCAACCTTGAAAGTTACAGTCCCGTCATAAAGCTTTTGGAATGACTGTTTCTTTTCACCTTTTAAACACCTTAAAGTTATCCTCAGAATTTCAAAGACTCATGCCAAACTTTACCTAATCCCTGTACTGAGTGTCCTGTGAGCGCTGCGCTTAAAGAGCAGTTGAGGGTGTGTGAAAGTTTGTTTGAAAAATGTATCCTAACACAGCCCATTCAGAGACACTCGGATATGAGCTGTCATGTTCTATCATTCAAAATGTTCCTCGGACAGACCCCTGAGCACTCTCAGGGAGATGAAGGAACGTTCCAGCCTCATACATTTTTAGGAGCACTGTGTGCACTCTTCGTTTATAACTTATCTATGTTTTCCGGAAAAACAAAGTGACCTTTATCTTAGCCTCTGTGCCTTTTCAAAATGATGTGTTTCTGTAGTGGATTGAAGGGAATATCAATACATTTTGTTGTTGTTCAGGAAAATTATTGCTGCTAAGAGGGTGAGGGAATGTGTTTCAATTCAACTTGATAACATTGCAACAATAGCATGGTGCTGCTTTGTCATCTGACTATATGAGATCGCCTTTCAACCAACAAGCCAAGAAAAAATGAATTAGTGGGTCAATGACAGTGATTTTCTTGCCAGTGTAGTTGTGAGGGTAATGAAAACGATAATCTTGGTGCCTAGATTACTGCACGCCTGACCAGAATGTACAACAACATAATCCAAATCTGCTGTTCCCTTATGGCTAAGCATACAATATACTGCACACTGATGGAAAGCAAATTATATGAAATTTAAATGATAAAGAGAAGAGCTTGCAGTTGTGTCAGGAAGATGCAGCAATGTATTGTTAGGCTCATTAAACAGACTCTCCTGCGGTTATGAGGCAGGATTCTGGAAATAAACTAGCTTTGGTCAATTTATCAGTCAGAGCAAATTTAAAAATGGCCCATGGCTATTTATTGGCTGCAATTCCTTTAATTAATTTGGGAATTGTGAGCTATTGTGCAGTGATGGTTTGTGAAAGAAAGAAGGAAATGTAAAAATGGCTATTCTCCCAAAGATATATCCATAGGAGATTAAGCAGATGAGATTTGAAGTTGGCTCAATTCAGTTGCCAAGATTGTACATCACTGATTAGAAAAGGGCAAGTTGTAGGAACCATTACAGTGAGATGAAGGCATCTTCATCTGCGCTGTAGTGAGCAGCAGCCATTAGTGAGAGGGCCCCGAGCTAAATGGTGGCACCCATTTGCAGTCGCTCACTTGCTAAAACAGAAGTCATCTCCAAGCAAACCCACTCTCTTCTAGACTCAGCTGGGATTGACTGGTCACTGAATTGGTGCCAAGAACTTTCTGTCACCCTCATTTCCAAGTATTTAATATGGAGATTATGATAATGCATTTTAACCCAGCCACAGTACCGGGCCAAGTAGATTTACAAATCAAAGCCACTCTCATCCACGTAGCTTTATGTTAATATTACAGTTTTCTCACTGTCCCATGTCTGTCCTGACTGCCATCATTGTATGAATGTTAGCAGTGGGATATTATCTCTTGGGAAACGCTCTATAAACTGACCCTTTGTGTCGTCAGAGAGGCCATATTCATAAAATAGGCACAAACTACCATGTCCATAGAAAGTGTGAATACTATCCACTGCTTCTTGCATTATTTGGTCAATGCCTTCATGTCATGTCCAAGGTCTCACAGTTTTCTTTGTTGTGCTTCAGAACAAAATGTTCATCTACCGTGGCAAAGAGTATGAGCGCAGAGAGGACTTCGAGGCCCGTCTCCTCACACAGTTCCCCAACGCAGAGAAGATGAAGACGACTACACCGCCCAGCGAGGACACAAAGTGTTCCTCTCTACAATGTATCCTCAGCATGCGCCCATAAGTCTATTATTTATTCAATGGTTTTATCACTTGTTTTTTTTGTACCTCTTTCAGTGCAGCCATATTACAGCCTGTACATCAGAAGAAATGAAGTGTGTTTTTCTGGCCACAAATTGATAATGCATACTAACAGAGTGTTTTCCGTCCGGAAACATGGTTTTAATCAATATTAATATGATAAATAAAACGTGCTTAAGTTGCCTTTTAATGTTATGTAGTACATGAGACAAAATGCTTCACATGTTTAAAAGAAAAACTCAATTTATTTATTATGTAAGTTTTTGAATTACATCCTTTATTTGCATAGTATTCCTTTGTGAAATGACCGGATCATATAAGTGATAGTGTATTATGACCAGGTTCTAATTGATGGTATTCCAACTATCTTTGAGTTTGATTTATCCTTGATGTTTCTGCTGAAGACATCCAGTGTTTCACGGTTAAACCCATCCTCGACCTGCCTGCCAAGTTCCAAAACAAACCCGTCTCTGAACAAATCGTGAGGTAAGCAGAACGTCTTACAATTACAGAGTGTGTTCCTCAAAGTCACACAGCATTCATTTCAACACAGCAAGTCCGGTGTACTATCCTCAGTCACTCACAAACTATTTAGAGAGCTTGTGATGACATGCAGAAGTGCACTAGCAATTCTTTTTAGTGCACAGTGTTGAGGGCCGCTGTGGTGAAGGCGATTAAATCTCAATGTAAATGCGTGTCTGTGTAGAACAAACAGCGGTTGACCTTCTTGTCATTTCAGTGGTTATTAACTTGTGCCAGCCATCTGCTATTAGTCACCAGGCCAAGTACAACACTGATTCTCTGACATCATTAATACCTTTGTGTCGTGCACGGGGGCCACGGCAAACAGCGGGCCCCGTGCACTCTCACTTGTTTGTCCAATCTGTACGCCAGCCATGCCCTGCGTCAGTCAGCTGTGCAAATTCACTTTGATATGCCAACCCAACGCATCAATGGACATAATTAAAATAAGACATTTATTTGGAGAACCTTTTAGGCAAATATACCTGCACACTGATCTTATCACAAGCCTGCACCAGTGGCCTTATCCCCCCCCCCTGCAGCAGCCTGTTGGCTTGTTTGCGAACTGTGTCTGATTGGAATATGTAACTCTGTTAATAGCCTAGATTAGACAGCGGTGTTTAGAGAGTGAGAGAGGACTGTTCCACACCAACTGTCCATCCGTCTCTCTGTCTCTGCCAGCCAGGCTCTCTCTCTCTGTTTTCTCTCATTTACTCTCTCATCCAGTGCAAAGCATCAGCGATGCATAGCAATGAGACTGAGCTGTTTGAGCCAAAGGGTCACAGCAGCAGGCCGAGCACACACCCTTCTGACCTTGCTTTGTCCAGACCATGCTACTGTATCATCTCTCAAGCCCGCCAGTTAATGACTTGTAAAAAGCTTAATTGGGGCAGCGCTGCCGACTTAAAGCTGCTTTATTAATCTGTTTATTAGATCAGAAGCTTTTTTAGGTTAACATATTTTTTCAGCTAATTTGGAGCGATTCTCATCATGTTCATTAAGTAGTGTGTTGCCCTTTGTGACCAACCACAGAAGGGAACATCCGATTGTCGGTAGAATATCAGCAAGCAAGTTCGGTTCATTAGCAATAGATAAACAATGCTTTTAAAAAACCTCAAAAGCTGTAGAATCTCATGTGCACACGCTTATCACTGCTACATTAAAAGGGGAGCAGCACTGATTCCTTTCATGAATTATTCATCATAGCTTGCTAAGAAAAGTGAAGCGTACTCTTCGAAACATATGGCATTGTTTAAGTAATGCAATATGCTTAACATCTCTGTAGCTATTTTCCCGAGAAAAGTGAGTGTGGATTACTGTAGGCAATGCAGGCAGTTAGGAAAAAAAGAAGCCATGTGTGTATGTGCAGGTCTGTGTATATGCCCAGACAGCTGCTCCCAAAGCCACTACGCAACACCATCGTTTTCATAGTGTGAAAAGTCTATTAACCTGATACGGAAAAGTTCATCCCTAGTCATGTGCCTCTGTCACGTAAGCCGCAGCTTCTTTTAATGTCTGACACATCGGACTCACCTCGGGTACTGCCGGTGACGTGTGTGACCCAAAAATGAATTGATTTAGAGGAGAGCAGAGGAGCCATGCCTCAGACAGCTAGTCCAAACCCACATGCTAAATACCCCAGTTCCTGGCGGAGGCAGCCTGGGGGGGCTGTCCTGTGTTTGACCTGAAGCAAAGCAATCAACCTTTGAATCACGCAGTAGATTGCCCATAACAGTTTTAATTTACTCAGGCTCTGATTTTCTTCCTCCTCAGCTTCTACACAGTAAATGAAGTCCATAAATTCCAGTATTCCAGGCCAGTGAGGAAGGGGGAGAAGGACCCAGACAACGAGTTTGCGGTAATTGCTCTTTTTTTCCTCACTTTGACTTGGATAGTCCATTTAATGTTTTCTAAAGGGTTTAATGAATTATTTGTTAACATAAGAGTCGTAGTTCTTGCGGTTTAAAATAAAAAACAAACATGCAGGCTACTTTAAACTATGACTTCAAAAATGTTGTTAAACTTTGATCATTAATGGTAAATAATAACAATAAACCAAACCGACAATAAATTTCACAGTGAATCAGCTCCACTAACAGGGCAAGAAAGTTTCGCATCTGCAAGATTATGTAGTCATAAGTTACCATAGTTACAATAGGCAAAATGATGATGTGCAATAAACAGTCTTCCATAATGCTGAGATTCAGCATTTTGAATTGTCTGTTTTCATCAGATTTAATCCATCTTTTCTTAATGCTATTTTGTGAATAGGATGTGGCTGTATTATTATTTGATGGTTCAACAATTTAGCTGTTGTTTAACGAAGAATAAATCAATAGGGAATTGGAACTCATTAAACACGGGAAATCTTGCAACTATTACCTTCAAGTCCTGGTTTTCCCCTTTGTGGATGATTTTTTGTGCGCTCTTAATTTCCATATTGCAAATGACAAGCTCGACAAAAAAAGACCTAGTCACACTTCCCTGTGTGTTGTGGCAGGATGCATTTAACACATCTTAGACCTACTTTGAGTGACAGGACTCTCTGTCATGACAGAAAGGTGATGGGTATCTGTAGCTTGACAAATTGCATCCGTCAAACCTATGAAACTATTAGCTATTGATGCTATTAATGTCAATAAACACACCCCTCTCTAATGACCTCTGAAGCTGATGCTCTAAATATTGGGGTGTTGTTATTCATCCACTACACTACTCTGCAAGTGACTCATCATCTTCTTTGCTGTATGTTGTCCTTTTTATCCAGTTCCAAGCTACATTTTTACAATCATGTGACAGCATCATGTAAAGTTATCAGAGAAACAAATGTGCAAACGTCAGCAGCAGCTGAATTGCGTTGGAGGAATGTGAAACAGCTTTTCTTTAGCTTTTTCACAGGTTGCTTTGATTGTGGAAACTGTAGTCACAGAAAATGACATTGCGCATTTTAAGAGTCATTATTCGATCTCCATTATACATTAGAGGAGATTACGTCTAGTCTAGTGAGTGAGAATTAATAAGCATCGTTCCAGACAGGGTGATGCACACCTCCATCCCACCCGCTCCCCTGTAATGGGCTGTGATTGAACAAGCATTACATCATCTTACACACATTCAAGCAGCAACAGTCTAAAAGCTTGCTTCAATGTTGTTTGGCACAAAAACATCAGCAAATGGATGTGCCCAAAGTGCCTTGTCACATCAGTTCATTTCTGTTCTTATTTTGTGTCTTTGTCATTTTGTCAACAGAACATGTGGATTGAAAGGACCACGTACACAACAGCATACAAACTTCCTGGCATCCTGCGCTGGTTTGAAGTCAAGTCAGTCTCCACAGTGAGTATGAACGGCCTGTGTGCCAGGCAGGCGTCCTAATCAGATAATATCTGCAGCCCTGCTCAGAGGCAATCGATATGATTTGTCCACTTAAGCTGTATAGACAGCAGTGTGGACGCAGGCATGCCGCTCCCTGGACTAACAACGGGCACGTTCTCTCTCTGCCAGAGGGCCTACATTGATTCTGCAAGGACTCCTAAAAGACTGTTTCTACTGGAAATAGCAACACAGCACAAATACAACTTGGGGAGAGTTCACTCTCTGTTGATTTTCCTGTAATAGAAATACCTGGACTGCTGTATTGAAAACCTGTTGATGAAACGATGGTCTAACGACTGCGACAAATGACTCTGAGTGCTAACTGGAGCACTTTGAGTAAGCACATGTCCCTCCATCCCTCGGAAACTGCATTAAAATTTCATTATTTTAGCTATGTAGTTTTGACTAATTAAAGTCTGGTGTCCCCATTTTGGGTCGGGATGATCTCTGGTGGAAGAGGGAGTGTGGAAATGAGTCCAGTAAGTTTGAGCACAAAGAGCCCAGTATCACTAAGAAAAGAGCACCTCATCCTTTTAATTTGTCATTAGTTTGTCCCAAAACAAATACACAATTAGTATGATTAGCCCGGCTAAATGTTACGCAACAATTACTCTTTATGTGACGCTTTGATCAGTCACTCAGTTGTCTGTGCTGCTGAAGTAAAGACTCAAAGGTTATCTTAACCCATTTAGGCCTAAAAACGCCTGCTAAAAAGGCCTTTTTTTGCCTAAGCACTTTTCTGGAAACAGCCTACTAAAACCTGAGGTTTTTCATAAAAATTGACACAATTCCCCACGCCTACTAAAACATTAGTATCTCAGGCTCTATAGCAGATAGAAACATAAAATTAAAAGCATTTAAGAGCTAACTTCCTTGGCTTCCATTTAAACTGACTGCTTTGATATAATCTTCAACTTCATTTTATTTTATTTTATCAATAAACAAAAACAACAAACAAAAAGTTCATTTTGAAAAATCGATACAGATTTGCTTTTATTTCATTATATTTCATTCAATGTCACAATTTTATAAATATTAAATATTAACATTAAAACCCTGAACAAAACAGAGAACAGAACCCATTGGTAAAACACCCCATAACAAACAGAGGTTTAGTTTGAACAAAAACATTGCACATAAACATAAATGTTCCATTTCATCAAGTGCGGCGGACATGTTTTCCGAAGCACTCAACATGCAGGGGCACATTACACTGCCTGCATCCATAAACTGTCGCACCAGGACGGGCGTCTGTGCCATTCTTTGCCAGAGAACATTCCCTGCAGATCTTTCTCTTCTCAAAGATCTTCTCACAGTCGTGCTGGGCTGAGGCTGAGACAGGTGCTGTGGCGCACTGAGGAGCACTCCTTGCTGTCACAGGGGTGACAAGCTCCTGTGCAAGGTCCTCCTGCCAGTCTTTGTAGCCACTGAAGTTAGCTCCTGCTCTCTTGGCAACAATGTAGGCGTTGTAGCAGCTGACCGACAGGAAATAAAAAAAGAGCCTCCGCCACCATTTCTTGGACCGATGCTTGATGGTGTAGTAGCCCACCATCTGGTCCAACAGATCGACCCCCTTCATATTCCTCTGATAGTTGGAGAGGCATGCTGGCACTGTGACCTCTGTCTGGACATCTCCTCCCTGTCTCCTTTTGACAGTCCCTGTTGCCGTTGGTGCATGGTGGTTTGACAGGACCAAAACGGCCTTCGTGTCCTGCCAGGCACAGAAGGTCAGGTCATCCTTCTGGCGCACCGTGTATTGATGCCTGGCCATGGCAGCAAGCTTCGTGGGGATTCCTTTCCTGTTGGACCGAATGGTCCCACAGGCATCCAGGCCATGAGCACTCAAGTCTTCGAAGAGCGGCACCCCAGAATAAAAATTGTCCATATAAATGGAGAGATGGGACCCAAAGTATGGTCTTGCCAGATCCATCACCACACGGTGCGCAAGGCCCTTCTCACTCCCCCCCGCCTTACGTCCAGTGTAGACCTGGAAGTTTGACACATAGCCAGTGGAGCTCTCAGCCATGACCCACACCTTGATGCCCCACTTGGTGGGTTTGAGAGGGAGATACTGTCGGAAAGAGAGTCTACCCTTGAATTTCACCATACTCTCATCGACACTCACGAAGCCATTCACTTCATAGAGTTCCTGGAAACGATCTTTCAGGTAGTCGAGGTACCTGTCCCTTGACATGGCTTGTGGGATGGTTGTTCTGAAAAGCCACTTCTTTTGACGCCAGAAGTCTCTTCGCGATGGCAGTTCAATGATTCCCATGGCAAGACAAAGTCCCACGAACGTCTTCATTTCGACGATCGTCACAGGCTCCCACTTGCTGTTTGATGGAGTTGCACTCCGTGTTTGCTCAGCATATAAATTTGTTTGCGTTACAAGACGCATCCACATGTCTTCCGTGAAGATACGGGAGAACACCTGTACTGGTGTTATAACATCTGGCAGTGGCAGCTCTATCTTTATGCCAGGTTCGCGATTAAATGGTATTTTCTCCCGCGAGTGAAAGTTGTCACTTTTCCACTCGTTCCCGAAGCCGGCAAACTCGCACAAATCCCCCTCTTCCTCCCCAAACATCGCTTGTATCCACTGCTCTCTAACTACGCGATCGGATGGTAAAACTAATCTATCTAAGTCATCTTCCTCTAATCCATCTGCTAACACATCTGCTTGTACTTGATATTCTGCATCTATTCCCTCTTCAATGTCACTTCCTTCACTTGAGTTGTCAGCCATGATCAATCATGGTAACAGAAACATCTCAGTAGTGAAATAACTTTTATTGGTCAAACAGAAACATGTTTATGTGCATTCAAACAAAAATAGGCATGTGCATAAATTTGGGCACCCCTAAGAAATAATTCCATTAATATTTAGTATTGCCTCCTTTTGCTGCAATAACGGCCTGTAGACGCCTCCTGTAGCCACAGACAAGTCCCTTAAGCCTGGCAGGTGGTATTTTGGCCCATTCTTCCACACAAAACGTCTCCAGTTCAGTCAGGTTTCTTGGCCTCCGTGCATGGACAGCCTTCTTCAAATAAATCCATACATTTTCAATGATGTTAAGGTCTGGGGACTGGGATGGCCATTCCAGAACATTGTACCTGTGCTTCTGCATGAATTCCTTGGTGGATTTTGATCGGTGCTTAGGATCATTGTCCTGCTGAAAAATCCAACCCCGGCGTAGCTTCAACTTTGTGACTGACTCTAGAACATTCTTGTCAAGAATCTCCTGGTACTGTAAGGAATTCATGTGGCCCTCAACTTTAACAAGTTTTCCAGTACCTGTGCTAGCCACACAGCCCCATAACATGATAGATCCTCCACCAAATTTTACAGTGGGCAACAAGTTCTTTTCATTGAATGCAGTGTGTTTTTTTCGCCATGCATACCTGTTCATGTTATGACCAAATAACTCAATCTTGGTCTCATCTGACCACAGTATTTTGTTCCAAAATGCTTCTGGCTTGTCCAGATGTGCTTTTGCATACCTCATGCGACTCTTCTTGTGATTAACACTCAGGAAAGGCTTTTTGCACATCACCCTTCCAATGAGCTCTTCCTGGTGCAAAGTACGCTGGATTGTGGAACGGTGAACAACTACACCATCAGCAGCCAGATGTTGTTGTAGTTCTCTGGAGGTGGTCTGTGGCTTCTCTGTGACCATTTTCACCATCCTTCGCCTGTGCCTTTCCCCTATTTTTGTCGGCCTACCACATCTTTCCTTCACACGGACTGTTCCTGTGGCCTTCCATTTCACAACTACGTTTCTGACTGTGGAGACAGACAGTTTAAACCTGTCAGATAATTTTTTGTACCCTTCTCCTAATTTATAATGTTGGATTATCTTAGCTTTCAGGTCAGTGGAGAGTTGTTTTGAGGTCCCCATCTTGCCACTCCCTAAGAAAGAACCTAGGCCAGGCACAGCCAGCTATTACCTATGTTAAATAGCCTTTTTCACGATTGGTTCCACCTGTCTTTGTAATTGAAGGTCTAATGAGCTAATCAAAGCAATTTTGTGCAGCAACCTGTCAGCTATAAATCCGTACAGGTGTTGAAATGAATGCTATTTATAAGGGTGCCCAAACTTTTGCACATCCCATTTTTTGCATTTTATTTTATTATAATAAAACTATGTAATGCTACCCTAAGAATTTTGGTCTGGAAAACACTAAAACGTCTACATCTTTGTAGGAAAACAAATGTTGTTGCTGTGATCTTCTATTATAAAGGAAAAGCAAATTGTCATGAAATCTCAGAGTGGTGCCCAAACTTTTGCATACCACTGTATTAGCCAATCACAGTGAGTATAACTGGTCATGTGCCTTGAAAAAGACCGCATCGCTGAAAATGACACAGAGGCGTTTACCGGCTTTAAAGGGAACTACGCATAGATGCTTTATCCGGTCTTAAAGGGAAATACACACATATGCGCGATCCGGTCTAAATGGGTTAAACCAACATGTTGAACTACAGTCTGCTCAATCAGCATTTATAGTTGTCAAATGGCCCCGCATGACCTCACACACCAGGCAGCTTCGACATTTAGCTCTCTACAGTGCTCCTTCTGGTCGTTACATCCTTAGCACAACCTATTACACCCAAATCCATGTAGGAAAGTGCTATTCTCTGTTGCCACACTTATTCACAGCAGAGGCCTCTTCCTTCAGGCTGGGAAAGAGCAAACTGTCAGGATCAGCTTGCCCTCCAGATGAGCCAGGGAGAGGCCGGGTCCCCGAGGTTGGACTCTATTTAAAGCTTAATGACTCGGCTGAGATTCACCAAGCAAAAGCCATCCATCCGAAAATGCTTTTTATCAAGCTGGCCGAAAACATACCGGCACATATTGGATATTCCTCTCCTTGGCACGCTGTCTTCATTTGTATTTGGCTGAGTCTGACATCTATGCAACAATAATTTTTTCAGAATGTATTACTTTCAAGCTGCAAGCATGTGATTGATTATTAGTTTGCCTTCAAAAATTCCCTCCATGTGAAATTACACTGAGTCAGAATTTCCGGATACAAAGTATTGAAATGAATGTCAGCATTTCAAAGCATTTCATTCATCTTTCTCAGATTTCATGTTTTGTTGACATGGGAACTGAAATTCCCTCTCTGATATGTGCTATCCATCTTCATTCGACATTTGCAGGTTCATGTATGGACACGTGGAATTGATTCATTGCTTCTCTATCCTACATGATTTATGAGCGTAGTTTAGGGTTCGAAAGCCCATCTTCTAATAACATATCTCCAGTCTGAACACAAAATGCTTCCGCTTGATTGGTAGGATTATAGGATTGATGTACGTGTGTATATTTTCTGAAACTGGTGAATATAGGCTGAGAATATTTGATGACAACCTCATTTACTGTGCTGCACAGGAGGAGATCAGTCCACTGGAGAATGCCATGGAAACCATGCAACTGACCAATGAGAAGATCAGCAGCATGGTGCAGAGGCATCTCAACGACTCCAACCTTCCCATCAACCCCCTCTCCATGCTGCTCAATGGCATCGTGGACCCAGCTGTCATGGGAGGTTTTACCAACTATGAGAAGGTAATCAACATAAAAAAAGGAATCCTATGCAGGCTTATCTTTAACAAGTCTTTAATTCCGTTCATTGGAATTTGCTGAAATCCACAGAAGTCATGCTATATTCTCTCTATCTCCCATTCATTTTATTTTCTGCTACACTCATGTTTAACAGAAGAATTTAAAAAACAGTTTGACAGTACTTGAAACCCTACAAGCTTTTATTTCATTATATTTTTATCATTAATGTGTGACCACTCACGGCATATTGTTTCCTAAAATCAAAGATCATCGTAATCAGTTTTTAGTTCATGGGACTTTTTATTCTATTACAAATACTATCCTGTTTTTATGCACATTTCTAGTGTTCCCCCTGGTCTCAACTGCACACTCTTCTCCCCGTAAGTCAATAACGAGTCATGTAGAAAAGGAAACTCTTTTTACTCTGTGTTTGATATGAAGAAAAAAACGATAGTCTGTTGGTTCCCAGCATTTATACCGACCTGGAATAGATTCATATTGGTCTTGTGGAAGATGCAGTGTGAGTCAGAGGAGGAACGACATGAATTTTTTGCCCTGGGGTCACTCCTTCATCTCAGGGAAATAGTAAAAGTGATGGAGGAGAGATGGATGCCTCGTCTACATTTTTCTCATCTTTACAGCCCCTCCAACTGCAGTCCTCTTTCACTTGTCAGTGTGTTTTTTCTCTCCCCCATTTCTCATTTTATTTATAATGCAAACTTCTCCAAATCTCAGACTGTCTTCCCCTGTTCTAAACCCAGTATCTCCTCTCTCCTCTCCAGGCTTTCTTCAATGATAAGTACATGCAGGAACACCCAGAGGACCTTGAGAAGATTGAGAAACTCAAAGACTTCATCGCCTGGCAGGTGAGACTGATGTTCATAATGCTCATCTGTTGCTTTGTGTGGTGCTTATGGTCTTACAAAAGCATCAGACTGTAGTTTGTAAAGCATCAACAAAGATGTAAGGGTTTAAGGAAAAGTGTTATTGCCTGCTCATCAGAAATGTCACTGTTGTTTGTTTTAAAAGATGTTATTTGCCTTATATTACATGGTGTTTCTTATTCTGTGGCACATGTAAAGAGCAGAGGGAGGTACAGCCAGCAGGCAGCCAAAGCACAGAGCATGTTTGGATGGTACTGGGAGCATGAGATGCATGAAAATGTGAAAACGTGCCACTTGGCCTTTCAGCATGATTGAGCCTTCTTAATTTGCATGTGAATGCTTTGGGCTATTCACATATTGGCCGTTTTATGTAAGTTATGTATGGTATTATAGAGTTTATTTATGGAACCATCTCCAGACGTTGGGAGTCTGGTACCACCCCGACAGAGGCCCTGTATATGTCAGCAGTTTGTTTTAGTCTTCTGAAAGTCCTTCACATGCACACTAGAGAGTTTAAATGCTGAAACATAACTGTCCTGTTCTGTATATCACTGCATTTATCGCAAATGTTTTCCCCCTAGTAAAGCACTTCTGCTGCAAAAAAAAGGCATCCTTAAAGGTTACAAATTAAAATAAAATATCGTTTTAAGAACTTGTGAGTGCACTGCCAAGAGTGTCCAATGACAGTAACTGAAGTGAGCGTGGGGGAAAGTGTGTTAAATAGTTCACTGGAGATAATAGACAGGGTGAATGCTGAAGCAAACATTCTGGAGTTTGGGAGGATGCTCCTCAGCGTGAAGAGACAGCATTAGATCAGCATTGGCGTTAGCTTTTCTGCCAGCTCTGCACCCTCACTGGGCCTGAAGGAAGTGCACACACAGCAGATGAGAAATGAACACACACACAGATTGTTGGAATACGGCATGTGTTGTTTAACAGCTTTCTATGAAACTCCACAGATCTTGGGCTCATTTGTGGCTCATCTTCAATTAATAAACTCCTGGCTGTCTGTGCTTTCTAGTGGAAAAACAAACATGTCCTCCCTTTGGGATTTTATGAAGCTGCACTGTTTTGTTTTGCTTCTTTTATTACTCTGAACTAAGAGTCACTTTAACAATCAGGAAGTGATGGATTTCCCGGCCCTATGGTTCACCCAGGAATTGAGCAAAGAAACAAGTAATTTCTGTGTCTGCTTCCTATCGCTAGTTTCAAGCGAAAAGTAAGTTAATTGAATTTTGAATAGTTATTCCCCTCTCGGTTGCCGAAAAATAGGTCAACTTTGTGCTCTGCCTCTCTGGTGGATCATGTTCGAATCTGAAATACTTTTGTGTTTGTGAAACCTTTGGTCTTTATAAGGCAAGATGATTCACCTAGGAATATTGTGGCTTCTTATTTGATGCCATTTGTGACGCTTACATGTTTATCTTTTCCTTAGTAACAAAACTAATAATTACTAGTTTTTACATATTCTTATTTTTGAAGACATTCAGATTATGCAAATGAAATGTAGAATATAACTGACTGAAGAAGAAGTCAAAGCAGGTAAGTGTAGCCTAAAAATAAACAGTTGCTGCTTCATAACTTCTTGAAAGAACTGAGTTTCACAAATACATTATATCCGACAAGGGCAGAGTGTGCAACTAGATGTTACCTTTAAGACCTATGAAGTTATTTTTGTATCCATCTCGAAGCAAAGCCACTGAACAAAAATGACTGTGTCTTTTAAATCTGTGCGTTGGTTCCAATGCTAAAAAGTGAAAGAGCCATATCCATCTCGGCATTCATTTTAGATTTAAATGCAATCTAAAAATGGTACTCCATCCACAATCCACAGCGCTAATTAGCAGGAGCTCTGTTGTACATCCCAGTCATACCAGTATGAGATGAATGGGTTGCTCCGTCTTGGCAGATGTGCCCAGTTAAAAATGTCCTTCACATCAAGCTAACTAAGCGTCTGAAATCATGGTGGTATGTTTCCTCCAGAAGCACAAAAAAATGATTGAAGGTGTGTGTTGTGATCATCACAGAATCATGTCTTAGAGAAAGCAGTAATGCATTTTTACCAATGCCCACACCAAACACACTCACAGGAACCTTTACAGAGATGCTTGAGGCAGAGAGTTGTTGATTTGAAATGGCATCAGCTGTCTCTGTGCCAGAGCCAGCATGCTTGTTTATCTCACGTCTTGAATCCGTCTAAATGAGACAAATGAAGGAGAGCCTGCTGCAATGAACAAACTAAACGGTTCGAAATGAGCCAGTGTGCGCTGTTATTCTGAAATACCCACTGTCCTTGTCTAGTAATTAGAGAGGAAATGAGCAACTGGAAATCAGGAAATTAGCCATTGTAAAAGGCTCCCTGTTAAAAATAAGGTCTGAGTCTTCTGTGATGTATCTGGATATAATTAAACCTTAGACAGATGTCTAAATTAGCACCTTAAACTTCTCACTGCAGCCCGATCCATTCTGTTTACAGATGCTAGAGATAGCTGCGTAATCAATAAATTGGATCACAGCCCTTCGGAGACAATGGCCACATAAACAGAATCTTTTTGGTGACCATGTAGTTTTCTTTTTCATGTCTCTAAATATTAATTATTTGTCTGGCCTCGTCATTTCATTCTTTAGTCTCCCTGCTTACTATTACGTCTGACTCCTTACTGACATATAGGGAAACTTTGTGACCCTCATGAAGTGTCTTAATATGTCATCATAGCATTATTACCGAGCATCTAAAAGGCAATGTGGCTGTCCCAGCACCCTAAGGTGTTGCAGGGTGACAGGGAACACTACGCTCTGAAATAAAGAAGCCCCAGTATTTCTATCATACTTCTTATATGTCAATTGATAAGGAGCTTCTTTGTTAATCACCGCACGCCCGCAGAATGCAGCATGAATGGTGAATGTTTAGCTCATAATTTGTGCATGGAAATATGATGGTAGAAGTGCTTCTGCAAAAGGAGACGTCAACTCTGCATTTATGTATTCTGGAGGTGTAGGAAACACCGTTGATCATATTGCAGAGGAACATCCTGTCCTAATTCTGAAATGTGTTGCTTTGTTCTGTCTACTTTGCTTTCTATTTACAATCAGCTTTTATAGGTTCATGATGTCCCCATTATTCATACCACATTAATAGCTGCAATAAATTATTTCTGACCACTTGGGCACGGGTTGCTGCCTTGCAAATGTGTTTAAATAACAGACACCAATTGACATCTGTCTCCTAATCTTTGGCATGTTCAACTCTGTTTACAGCCTCTCATGTATTATTGCACACTGAAGTTAGATTTTTATACCACTCTCAATTAATTTGAATGTGTCTGACCACTTCTAAAATGATTATTTTACTACAATTGATCAAATAAAAAGTCCAGTTTTAAAGCTGGTACAGTTATTGTTGCTTCATACCTGCTGATGACCTCACATTTGAACTTATTCTCACTTGAGCAGCTGACATTATAGTATCTCTTACAGAAATTTCTAACTTCCACTTTAGCTTTGCTCTTTTCTCCGATAAAAATAACACTTTGCGTTTCTGATATTAACAGGTTTTAAACCGGACTGAAAAAAACCTTTTCCCCAAAATTTTTTATGTAATTAAATTAACGTTTATACATCTGTGTGTTAGCAACCTTGAGTCTTCCACACTAAGCTGATCGCTGTGCAGCCACTTAGCAGAATGCTGTTGCCATGCCGCCACACAGTTGCACCTGATCATCCTCAGGTCTAAAAAAAGATGTGGGTATCCTGAGAGACGGGAATCTTGCTTCAGCTTTCACTCTCAATTTCTTTTTTTTGCTTCTTTCTGTCTATTTCGTCTCACAACACCTCGTCCTTTTTTGACTTCCCTCTCTCCTAAACCTTTTCCACTCTATCTTTTTTTTCCGTCCACCTTTTCTCACTCAGCGTTCTCCTCTCCTCTCCTCTCTCCTCCAAAAGGTCCCAGCGGTGATGATGAAGGTTTTCAGTATCACGGGAAATCCTGGCAGGGTGTCTGTAGCCTTCTCTCATTTATTTTTCTGTGCCAGAGCTAGGATTTTATGTACACTGACGCTACAACATTTTGATGTTCCTGCATTAGCCATTTTCTTCTCCATTAATAAGCCCACCATGTGTTGAAACTTGTGTAAATAAAACATGCATCATTGGAAATTATTACAAAATGTTGCATCATGAAAGCAAATTGGCGTTGCGTGCCAGCTTAGCGAGGTTCTTGCTGCAGCCGGGTGTGGAGGGGCAGTTTGCCCTGGGAGAAAAGGAAGAAAGGCGAGTAGACTCTAGGGACTCCGAGGTTAGCACACACTCTTCTTCTCTCTCCCTCCTGGCCCACCTATGCTTCACACACTACTTTGTACTAGGAGAGGATCCTTTGTTCCATTTTTTTCTCAAGGGTTCAGGTGAATGCATTGGCCGTTAAAGCTACTGTTTTTGAGATAAGGCACAAGATGCACTCTGCATTTGTTTTCTCGTTTTCCAATTGTAGAAATAAACTGCTCTGGCTGGGACTGATTTAATATAAACATTTGAATTAAATCCCCTCTAACGCAGTTTACTTGGTATTTACTTATTCATAAGCATAAAAGCATAAGCTGCTTTCATTTCACCTTTAACAGTATTTCTCACTTATAGCTGTGAGACAGTCAGGGAATATTTTTAAAGTTGCCATAGGAAAGAAACCTATCTGTTATTACCACAGCCGACTGTACCTGCTTTCTGGCAAGTTTTTGCACACATTTTCCAACCCTAATATGGCATGTAGCACTAAAACACCAAGTCTATCAAATTGAAAATATATATTCCTGTGACCTGTGAAAATATCACTCAAACACTCACTCTGGATGGGATGACGATTTGTCCTCTTGGCAGATTTAGGCAGCAGAGCTTGCTGACTCCGATGGTGTCACTGGGGTTTCCTAATTACTAGTTTCACGACTCTCTCCCTCGCTCTTACTCTCTCTGTCTCCCTTGCTTCTGTATGTTTTCAGATCTTGACATTGCATTGCCTCTTTAATTGTGTCAGAGAGATAAAAATCCAACACATGCAGTATATACCTTTACATGTAAGCATTCCTTGTGCCTTCTTTGATATACTTATGTTATGATGTGATGATGCTGTAGGTGGGAGGCAGAGGAAGGCAGTGTCATGGCAACAGTCTTCTCTATAGTCTGCTTGCACCTGGATCAGGTTGCAGTTATATTATTCTTTGTGCACTCAGACTGATAGTACACTCACTTCCTGTGCCGAGTATGCACAGCAAGGAGGGCAAAGTTCATTACAGTTAAATTAGATGTATGTGGCGAAGCATATTTCTCTGATAAATGAAGAACAAGCATATATAGCTAACCTCTCGTCTCTCTGAGGCATGTTTGATGAAAGTTTCTTACTCTACTGTTTCGTCCCGGCAGATCCCGCACCTCTCTGAAGGCGTTCGCATCCACGGAGAGAAGGTCACAGAGGCACTGAGGCCTTTCCACGACCGCTTGGAGGCCTGCTTCAAGCAACTGCGGGAGAAGGTGGAGAAACAGTATGGGGTAAAGTCCCTGGTAAGAGATTCTGCTTGTTTGGGCGCTTTCTGATACAGGAAGTGCTGGAACAGCAGCCCTTTCTTCTAGTGTGATTAGCAAAAGATTTTTAGGGAAATAAATACGTAAAATACACCGTTCATGACATAGCAACATGTTATTGTTATCCTTTTAAGGCCATTCATTCTTTTAGGGTCCTTCTGTTCCCTTGTTTTAAACATTGCTTCCACTTTTTCTTACAGATACATTATGGATGCAATTTCTTTGTTATCAGAAATTGTTCCAATTAAGAGCGTTTCTCAGAGCTCATGTCAAGAACATGCTTTATTAAGCTGCAAATGTATGAAATCAACCAAATTCACTTAGAAGATGTATGTCATACTTGCTTTAACTTTTAGCTGAAGTCAGCTTGTTTGCAGCTTCCAATTTCTCTCCTCCTTTTAAGTTTTAATTGTTCTTCTTCTTGGCCAAGTTCTATCCTCAATCTTGCCCGAGGTGAAGGCGCCCTTGCTCTATTTAAAGGGAGCGGGGGGTGACCTTTCAAACAAGGGAAAAGCCATCACTTTACAGGCTCTGATAATAAGGTTATCCTTAGATGGCAGCTTTCTTCGCTTGAAAGGACTTTAATACAAAAGGGTTCATTGTTAGAGCGAAAGTAACCAGAGTTTTCGTTCTTTTACTCTCTATGTTATATTTGATTATGTCTGAAGCTCTATATTGTACATATGATTAAGATATTACTGGTATTAACCTCACAGCTCCCCTGTCCCTCCTCCAGCACTGTAAACTAAATATGCACAGGTAACTTCAAAGCAGTCAGGGACTTTTAAGCTAAATTCTTTTTGATTTTCTTTTTATCTGCGGTCTCAGCCGGCAGCAGACGAACGGCGGGGGTCTCGTCCTCACTCCATGGTGCGCTCCTTCACCATGCCCTCCTCCCAGAGGCCGCTGTCGGTGGCTTCAGTCAACTCCATCTCCTCTGACAACTCGCCCTCCAGGCCTGGCTCAGATGGGTAACTCGTAGTTTAAAGCTTTTTACAGGATTAAAAAAAACTTCAGATTTTTGATCATCCTATTAGAGCCAGTTTAGAAGTTGATTTTGGATTACTGTCTAGTATTAAGCTCCGTTACTGTTATATCAAGTACTAAGTCTCAGGCCTCAAATATTCTATTGTCATTGCAAATTTAAGAGGATTTCTGAGGATTTGCTTATGCAATTACTGATTAATTACCTTGTCACGTAAAACATAAATCCTCTGCAACTTCATTTTGAAAATGTAAATCAATCTTATCTTTGAGTGGACCATTATCATACTGTCTTAATTTCAGTTTTGCCCTGGAGCCTCTCTTGCCAAAGAAGCTGCACACCAAGTCTCAGGACAAGCTGGACCGCGATGACCCCGAGAGGGATCGCAAGGAGAAGAAGAAGGAGAAGAGGAACAGCAAGCACCAGGAGATCTTTGACAAAGAGATGAAGACCACAGAGATCCTACTGCAGCCCGCTGAAGCCGTCATCCTGTCAGAGACGGTACTGGAATTTCTCCAATGTGTTACTTTCTCTCTTTTCCGTTTCCTTTCTGAGTACTTCTCCTCAAGATACATTTTGCTGCCCCTTCATTTACTTTGTTTTACTATGGACTCATCTAGGAAGCCAGTGTTTCTTCTTCATCCCTGTATATTTATAGTTTCTATGCATTAGGAAAGGGTGAACCTGATCTTTCTTTCAGTGCCACATTAGACCACCACCATTATTTTAAACAAGGATAAACTACATGTATACTGTGATATTTGCTGAGCACGTCCATGCTCCCAAGTCTGAATCATTTACATTCGAGACTCTCCAAGAGCTCTTCTCCAGCTGCTCTAAAGTTTGTGCACTAGATAATTAAGTACTACATTTTAATGAAATTCTCTTTTTTCATAATGAATGAATCCTGTAGATTTTTATTTTTTGAACCAATTATTTTGACTTTTCTTTTACATGCGACAAATGTACTTTTATCTACAACATACATATACTTTTGTGCCACAGAGCAGTGAAAGGTGTTGAATGTGGTGTTTATGCGTGGAAATTAGCTTCATGTCTCTTTCAGGCTCTTTATCTTTTCCCTTTCTCCTTTAACAATCCCTCTCTAAATCACGTGGCTCACATTTCTACCTTTCTTTTTCTGTTTCTTTAAACATATCTTTATCTTGCCCCTTCTCTTTCTCCTGTGCTAAAGTCCCTATTGCCCAGTGTCCATTACAGCAGAGAGGTATCGCTGTGTTCTGCATGCCCATCGGGAATGCTCACTGGTTAGCAGCACAAAGATAAGGGTAGGCACAGGATCCAAAAAGAGGCCTCTGGCAGTGGTGGAGCCGTCTGGCTTGTGATAGGAGCCTCTTGCCTCAGGGGTCAAGGGTAAGGCACCCAGGGGTCTCTGGTAGTTAACAAGAAGTAGTAGGATATAGTAGATTTGAGTTATTATCTGAAGCATGTAAATCAAGAACAGTTTTCTGCCCCTTTATGCTGTTTTACTTTTAGTTCTGGAGAAGCATTACACTCTTGAAAAAAGTGTTTTGTTATTTCCAGTTCCTCCATGTGGCTGACTCTTTGAGTTTGGCCAATTACTAAGATGTTTGTTAATGTAGCCTACTGTGTGGAATAGCCCTGAGGACAGACCTTTTCATATTCAAATTCCTGCCATAGAGCTGGGAGAATGTGGTCTTGCATGGAAGCAATGATTGTAACCACAAATAAGATACTGCAACACTACAAGCACATTTATCCAAATGATTTATTTTTTAGGAATGCAAACAGCTGACTTAATGCCAGCGTGGATCAGTCAACAGCCCCAAAGGAGACGTGAAAACAATTTCCCTTTTTTAAATGATTTTTTTTTAAATATTCTGTATTATTTCACCATAGACTCAACAGGTTTTCAGATACAGTTAGTTCTAACGACTGTTTAATTGAATTGTTGTGTAAATACTTGTACTGTGATTACTCAGTACTCACTTGTTTCGTTTTGGTGTTATCCCCTCAGATCAGCCCGCTGCGGCCTCAGAGACCAAGGAGTCAAGTTCTCAGCCAGATCGGTGGAGACCGCCGCCTCTCTGTGTCCCCCGGACCCACTTCATCCATTAACTCCTCCTCCTCGCCAGGACCCCCGCCCATTACACCAAGGAGCAAACTTTCCTTCAGCCTGCACACTGTTTCCAGTATGAGCAATCTTACTTACACACTTAAACACACACGACTTTCCTGCAGGCCCTCTCTGCCTGCCTCTGACTTGGTCTGAACTCTTGCATTAGTGTTTAAACACGATGGCGCTCAGTTTGATATGGATAACAGCGCTATGAGTCATGTTAGCTCCATTTCTTGAAATGGTTTTGAAAATTATAGCTTTCACCACCCCCGTTTACCTCTAAATGTGACTCTTTGTCACTGGGCTGGCTGATAACACCAGAATCACTCCAAATAGGCTCAATGTGTTCACTCAACTTATCAGGGAAATCCATTGCTTTAAAAAAGTCTTAAATTCACATTCAAGCTTCCTTTTGAAGTCATAATATTAAACATTTTACCTGCTGAGAGATGATGAGACGTAGTTTACAGGCTATATATAACTTAGTGATGTAAACCCCCATTATCGTTGTAAACCTTTTATTAGATTTGTATACAGTGCCTGGTGGTTTCAAGTAAACCATAGGTTTACTCTCTAAGCTAGGTTAACTCTCAGGGATCGAGGTGAGCGTTTAGGTTTATATGTGACATGGTAAATAATGTTTTGATCTGAAGATCCACTTAGTATGTTTTTTAAGCCACACTGGTGGTACTGTTGACTGCTGATCTCAACAGGTAAATCCATCAAGTTCCCCCTTAAGTGTGTGATGAATTCTTGTTCTGGTAAATTCCATTATCATTGTTGTATTCTTTAAAACATAAAATGGGCCTTTATGATGGTGAAATAACTAGAAATAGGCCACGTGATGTATTTTGGATCCCAGTCCTACTGTTGATCAGACCCTGATGTAGTGTTCTGATGAATGTGAGCTGATGAGTGCCCCCCTGCACAGGTCTGGAGCTCAACGGGATGGGCTGTTCCGACAAAGGTGAAACCCCTCCTCCGCTGCCAGTGAAAGGCAGCAACGCTGATTACGGCAACCTGCTAGATAATCAAGACTTGGCGAGTCCCTCGACGCCTCCGCCACCCCCGCCACATCAAAGGGTAGGTGTTTTAATTAGGACTGAGAGAAGCCTTTAATGATGCAAGGCACGTATATAATGACGCAAGAGGTCGCTACACGCACTTGACATTCGAGGCCTCCGCCCCCAGTAAACCCACCTACACCTGTACATCCTGTGTTCATATCTGTGTGTGTTCATGCATGTTTCTCTCCCACATTTGTGCTGCATTTTTGTAATTTGTGTCACAGAGGAATGTATAGGCATCAGTCAGTTAGCAGAGAGGGCCTACGCCCGCCTGTCCACCCCGCTGTTATTTATACTTGTTCCCCCAGCCGGCCCAGTGCTCAGACGTGATGGATTGGATGATTACTTTACCTCTCACATCCATCAGGAGCTCTCCCGCTGTTAATCAGTGGCGTGTCTCTCCACACTCACCGGCGTCGACGCTCGCCCGTCCTATCGCTTCGCCACTCCGTTAACTAATCTTATTTATCCACCGTCACGGCCTGTGGACAGGTAGTAAAGCGGAGCCTCTGCAGACAGCATGGCAGCGGGCAAACAGTAGTGTAGTGAGAGCAGATGTTCACAGGCTGAGTGACAGCCGCTCTTCATTTACACTTCTTGATGGAGGCAGAGGTGAGGTCATTGACGAGCTTAACTCCTTGTCTGTTACAAACTCAGGGGTCTTAGAAAGGGCACTCAGGTAGACAGAAAACCTCTGTCGTTTCCTTTATTATGTTAAAGCATTAATCTTTATTTTTTGACCTCACAAGTATGGGGTATTTTAACTAAAATAACACGGAAGTTTGTCTAATAGATGAAAAATGTACATGTTGTGTTTCTCAGTTAATAAAGGCCTGTTTTCATGTAGTTGTCGATGATGATTGATTAAAAACAAGCATTAGAATACAGCTTACAGTAGGTGTCTATTGTTGTTCTAGGATCAGGCTACATGACATCAGTCTTAATAGAAGACAACCCATTCCTGTAAAAGTCTACCCCTCCTGTCATGCAGATTTGTAGATATGATTGGTTGAGGTTCAACTTGTAGTCTGAGATTGTAAGGCACCATAATCACCTCACTATCTGACAAAGTGACACTTTAAAAAGACATAAATGGTGTGTAGGCTGATGATGATTTTTGTGGAAAGCTAAGTTGGTGTTATTTGAGAAAATGGCATTTTCAAGGTTGCTGTTTTTGTCTGTTTTCAGCACATTCCACCTCCTCTGCCCAGCAAGACCCCTCCTCCACCACCTCCCAAGACCACGAGGAAACAGGCCTCTATCGATTCAGGAATTGTACAATGAACAAAGACGCTGACAGTAGGACCAAACAACACGCTGACAACACAACAAAAACAACCACAGTAACGGCTGCCACCAAAAAGCGGCAGTTTCTTTTTAGATTTACCCACACATTCCTTGCTTCCTGTCCCAGCTTGACAAGATGAATACCTCACTGCAGCCCGCCCGCTATTATCAGCTTTCTATTTACTTCCTGTCTTGTTAGGCCTACAGTTTGACGACGCTGCAGTCTTCAACAGGGAGCATGTTGCACCGATGAGTAGTCACTGAATTTATAGATACCGTCTACGCCCGAAACCATGCCACTTCAAGACTTAATCAGGACATTGTGTTCAGACAGCCGCTTTACCATACTGACCCATTCCCAGTATATGGGCGCTCATTAATAATTCCTCTCTTTTATTCATATTCCCATTATGTACAGAGGTTTGTATATATGATTTTATTTTATTTCAGGGTTTTTTTTGTATGTGATTTGATCGTGAATCCTTTTGTATTAACGTATCATTAGACTAAGCGGCATTTATATGAAACAAAAAAGGGCTTGTAGGTTTTGAATTGACAGGGACTTTACAGAGTTGGCATGTGAGAACCTATCTTGGATTTTATTGGTAAAACTTTGGAGTGCACATACAACTAACTCCTATTGCATTATCATTGTTCATAGATCGCTGTAACCTTGGATTTCAATAATATTGACTGTTCCCAATTCACTACTGATATGACTTCTGAATAAAATTTAAATTGTATGTATTTTTAAAAAGCTGTTTGCCTCATTATTTTACATCTACAGCAGGAAGCTGTAAAAAGATGTGTGTGTTTCCATATTTCTGAAATCCAAAACAGATTGGCAATCTATACGCTTCTCCTCATTTCTACCGAACACTCCGTAACAAAGCTTTCTACCCGCCTGATTGACAGTCATCGCAACATCCGCATCATTATCAACACAGGCATTTTATACCGGGACGCGTTACGCCACAAAATGACTTCTATTTGAGCTACCGCAATCTCATTTACATAATGTGTCGGCTCACCAAGCGATCTTTTCTCTTTTTCAAAGCTCAAAGTACGTATCTGGAACGTGGCCCATATTTGAAATACATTCAGATGAGCCAACGAACAGGTGCCAGCTCTGTCCTTGCATTATGAATTCTGCTTTATAGAAACTGCTGAAGGTCACACTTGAGGGTATGTATTAAAAACAGTGGTTTCTATGCTCTGCTGCAGCCTAATAACACATTATGTGAGAGAGCAAATTATGTTTTTAAGGTTTTGTTTAATTTTGTAGTTTTACAATTTTAGATGGGTGTCATGGGATTCCCATTTAAGACACAGGCTGGCAAGTTTGTTCTCAGCTTTCAATGCTTCATGGGTTTAATGTATTATGACTCCAAATTAATGACTGGAGTTTGAGCAATTAAGTCAGTCTGTAATTATCTTTTTATTTGTGTTGCAGCTTGAGTTTGAATAACACTTTACTAGTTTATTAATATGTGCATCAGTTTTATTCTTGGTGAAATAACATGACTCGCATAAAGTTCTGTGACTGTGATTCTTTTACCTAAATGACATTTAAGCATACCTTTTCTGAAATAAAATCTTTAAACTTAATTCCTTTTTATTGTTAATGTGATGTGTTTAAGATACTTTTCTCTATAGGCAGTCAGTTTAAATAATCATAATCTGTGATTTTCATCAGGCAGCTTTATTTGCCCATTTCCTTTCCATATTGCGAAACCTAAACACACATATTTATCTTTTACCAGCTGTTACTTCTGGCTGAAAGCGTCTGTATATTGGGCTGTGAGACCTTCAATATCCCAGTCCTCATTTACACATTTTGTAAATGTATTTACTGGCCCCGTTGTGTGTACCACAAACCTCGGCTTGTTGGGATTTTTTGAATGGTTTGCCCCATGTGGTTCATATTCCTCTGCTCTCTTATTCTGCTGACACTCGGAGAGTGGGTGTTCGCCTGAGGATGAATGCTCAAAGTGAAGCATCTGTTTTTTGAATCTGTTTTTTCTTAACAGCTCAAGAAATGTGGGGTTTATAAAGCTTTCTTGTCCTAATGAGGAACACTGAATGACATATTTTGCCTTAGAGTTTTATGTGGGGAAAGCAATCTATAGAGACAACTTGTAATACTTTGGCTTGTGTGATATTTTGTCAGCCTGTAAAATGTCTCATTAAGAAGTTGGTAATTCAACCGGTATCAAAATGCAGAATGTGTGGCCGTCTCCTAATTGTTCATCAATAAACTAAGTAAAAAATATAAAATGTATTTTCACAGAACCAGTGTTTTAATGGGCTGGAATAAATCAGAAAGGTTGTGAAGCTTTAAAAAAAACTATTTTATTTATAATAAGTTTAATTTTGAATGTATTACAATTCCTGTCATGCTGTCTTTACCAATCACTATACTCCCCCTCCCTAAATGTGAACAGTAAGATCCATTTCATCCTTTTGTGGCAAATCATTGTTGAATATTTTCCCACTGCTGAACACAAAGCCTGTGCTCCAACGGACCTTCATTTGACCATATACTATCTGTCTAGATGATAAATTGCTCTCCAAACATAAAAATAAATGGAGTAAGTAATATTCAATAAAAATGCGAGTTTTACTATCACACCAATGTTATTTTCTCTCGTGGTTTCCCCTCTTTCCTCCCAAGGCTCACCTACCTAACTTTCTCTAGGGACCATTACCCTTGCCTTAGTGCAGTACCATACTCTGCTTACAATAACAAAAAACAAGATGGTGTTCATTAGAGCCTTTTCCTTAGTGTTAATGTGCACTCAACCTAATACATGCTAAATTAAACATCCAACTGTTGGAATGTATGCTTTCTATTGATTCCATGTAAAAAGCTAAGGGACTGAATTAGGTGCCACTTGGAAAATGAATGACCTTTAATGGCCACTAACTTGACAACCACGTCTAATCGCTGATCAATAGATACAAGTCAAGGTATAGAATGTTGCCCACGCCAACATAAAGACGTAAACAGTTTATATAGCAGCTCCTGGGAGAAGTATTCATTTTTGTGGACTTTTTCATCATTTGCAATATTGAATCACATCAAATGTAACTGTCAAAGGGTTTTTGCTACTGTTGATTAGAACATAATAAAAATTGAATTGTTGAAATAAACAATTCTCTACAAATGTATCACAAATTGTCAAATTTTAAAAAACAACCCAAATATTAAAGCGAAATACAAAAGTCCTGGTACAGCCAATAGTTATTTTGTCAATCTCATATTTAGTTAAATTGAGAGCATCTTTGTGTAATCAAGGTTGCGACTTAAGGTTGCAAGACCAAGACATAGCGAACTGTGATGCCATGCAGTGGCAGTGTATTGCACTGGGGGACGTTAGTAAAGGTACAGGGAATATAAATGCATAGAAATCCCTGAGGAGAACCTGCTGCAACCTGCAAGAGATGTACCATTTTTATTTCAGCTACCACAAACAGAGACAAAGCTACACAGTTGCTAAGTCAGAGCACAGACCGGAGTCCAATATATCTGTGGAGGTACTGTAATAAAGTGAACTTAACTGTACTGTGACTTAACAGTTTGCCAAGTTTGCAAACAACATTGGAGGAAAAATGCTCTGTCCAGGTGTGCAAAGCTGATACAGATCTGTCTGCATGGATTCAGGATGCTAAATAAAGGGTTAGGGCAGATGAATCCTTTTACTTTCAATCAATTATTTATTTATAATTGTATAATCGTTTTTAGAGTGGTTTTCACCTGGGCATTTAAACGTTTTTGGTTGAAGACAGAGTCTTTAACAAAAATGATCTAAAGTTGTAAAACAATACAACTTTACAAAGTCCAAGGGATTCCTTCCTTTTTAATAGTCACTGTAACAGCTTTTTGCATTTCAATGATGAGCACATTCTCTTCAAACTGTGAGGTGGGATTAAAAAGTTTTGTCAATGGCATAATTCACTTATGAAGTACACCCAGTGCACACTCAATATCTTGCATGCAATTGAAAAGGGATAAAGGGTGAAGCATTTCAGCAGTGGTAATATTACATAGTTAACCGGCAGCTTTTTCAATAGGCTCTCAGTGATTTGTGCTCAGGCATTATGCTTCACCCTTTCTCCTCAAAGCATTGGGAAATGCAGCGCTTAATTGAGAGGATTTCCAGGGGCTTTGTGAGGGGGGAGAGCTGTGCGCTAGCGCTTACTCTCCAGGAGAAAGATATTTACAGCGCACTCTATACTCTTCTCATTTGTCATTTCAGCCTGGAATAATGTGTATATTTTTCTTCCCTCTGGGCACAATTTCAATTGCCGCAAATGTGCATGCTTCCCTGTAAATGTTTCATTCGCATAATGAAAGAGGACTGTATTACTTTAAATCAACAGTCTTCCATATATCCAATCGCAGCTGTATGTAGGATTTCCTTCCCTGTTTCCCAAATGTGGACCTGCTACCAGTAGTGGAGGATTGTCCAACATACCGTAAATGTGGTGAAAAGACTTTTAGGAATTACCTGTATTGCTACAAAGATACATTTTTAGTTGAGTAGGGTTATTGTCCGGTGCTTAACTTAAACATAAATGATCTAAGTGTATGTTGTTTAGAATACATTCATCTCTTCTGTTTAAATTTGGCTATGAACATTTTTAGATGAGTCTACTGCCAGGCCAGCAGCTCTGTGGGGCGGTTATTTTTAGACAGTAAGCCTTGATTTGTGAAACTCTTACGAGATGGTTAGGTATTGACCAGGAATAGTTAAGGTTAGGATAGTTTGCTGCAAACGTAAAACTCTTTAGTGGCTTAAGTTACATTTTATGTAAATAATCAAGTCCTGCATACCAACCTAGCTACTAGATTTCAACCTAAGATATGAGCAGCTTGTGATCCCTACCATTAACCTTGTTTATATGTTTGTCATTGTACATGTTTTTTGTCGATATCTTTTATAGTTGCTTCTTTATTGATATATTTTTTCTTCCACATTTTACTTCTTTGCTTCTTTGCAATGTAACTGCTGCACAACAACTCCCTTGGGATGAATATACGTCTGTTGTTATTATTTGCCATCCCTTGTCTTTGTATCCCTTTATTTACTGATGCTATTCACAGTTAACTGTCCCATAAAGAAAGACTCGCCGTAAATGAAATCTTAAAAGGAACGTTGTCGTTGTCACTCGAAATGTCAGCCTGAAACGAAATGAAAGAGATTTGCATTTACATCACCTGATCGGACTCAAGGTACAGCTGTCTGTTATTGCTGCTTGGAACAAACATGTAGCTTCACCAGCAGTCAATCGATGTCAACATGACTCTGTGTTGGTGTGTGTTGCTGTCAAAGATAGTGATTGTTTGATTGTCACAGTGGTTCAGTTAAACTGCCTGAATGGATTGTGTTCTATGACAAACATCAGGCAACAACAAGGCTCTTGTTATCCGTCTCTATTGTGCGTTACTGTAGATTGTGTTCAATTTGTTTACAACCATAACAGATTAATGATTAAGACATTGTACTGTATAATTATTTCAATTGTGATCCTTGTATAAAGGCTGGTTTAGAAATATAATGGTCCATTAATTTGCGTGTCTCTTAACTAAAGCTCTTGCAATTAAACAATTAGATGTCTAACTGAAAGGTATTCTATTAGACATTTTATAATTCCAGTTTTTCAAATGTGAAGATTAGCATATTTTGATTGTTTGAAATTATAGAAAGGCATTTGATTTTGATTTGGGATGAAGCAAGAAATGTGATTAACCTCTATGACCTATAGGAAAATGTTTTGTTGTTGGACCACAGTGTAAACACTACTAGCTAATATGTCTGCTTGGACTTACACTGTATAAGCTGCAGTAATTACTTATAACAATGTAATTCTTGCTACTTTAAGTGAAGTTTTAAATGTCTTTACTTGTTAATCTGTGAGATTTTGTGGATAACAAACTGTCCTTTGAACTTGTTTCTTATCTGTTGCAGGGGCTTATAATGAACACCTGCAAGCCTTTGATTGAAACACTTTAACGCTGTTTCTCTGTCTTGCCTCCAACTGTACACACTTCGGACAGACACTCTATCACTTTCTTATCAAGAGTGGATTTCACAAGCCACTCTTACAAGCCCAGAGACTAGTCTACTCCGGACTATAAGCACAGGAGGGTTAGCATTTTAAATCTGAGCTTGTTCTTCTGTGCTGCATCCAACCGTTAATACAAAATGTACATTCTGTACACAGGCTTATTATCTTAGTTTGAGGGAGACAGCCAAGTGGTGGTGATCTATATTAGCTGAGGCTATTATGAAGCTCTGGGTTTTCCCAGTCAGTCGGTGCAACGTGTTGCTAGGAGACATACCTAGAGATCGGGGGTGGAGAGCTGGTTTGATGAGGAAGCAGAGTTCCCAGCCAGTGTCGGCTGCACGCGGAAATAACTTTGAGGTGCTGCAGGCATGATGTCCCAATAGCAGAATATTGATTTGAGCCAGTTAATTAAATCTTTGTAATTTGGTGTTTCTGATCTCATGTCTATATTTTTGAGCTGCTTCAGAAGTATTCCGTGTGCTAGTATAGAACACATTGATATTTTTCAAACTCATAACTAAGACTTTTTGACTGAGAGCAGGGTGCTTTTTTAGTATAGTTCTGGTAAGGTGCTGAAGGTAATTATTTGTTATTCACACATATACTTAAATTTGGCGTGATGATACACTGGCGCTTGGCTACTCTATTTTTGTAATATAATGTTTTAATCTGAAGAAGAAAGGATAAAAACAATAGCACAATTTTGATCAGGGCAATGTAAAGTTGTAAAAACAAAGTCCTTTGCACTAACCTCCAGACAGCGGAACATATTTAATTACTTTCACTTTAAACTCTAACGCCTCCTTTCATAAATTCTGCGTGATTAAAATCAATACACTGGTCAGATTTTGTATTTGGATATATGTTGCATCCCAGGAAGCTGCACTGCATGCTTGATATATGAGTGTTGTAAAAATGTTCCTTTGTCGAGTAATGCTGAAGGAATAATGTTTGAAGCAATGCTGCCCTCCTCTGGCTAATACACTCAATGCATCATGCCAGATCACAGTCCTGGATGACTAATAACTGAAGAAGCATACACCTTTGGTTTGTGGTTAAACGATGTTAAGGTCAAATGAATAGTCTTGACACTAGCACCCTATTATATCAACTCATCTTTGCATCTGTGAATTTAAGCAGCATTTTTCAAAATGCGTTTTAGAGTTTTAGTGTTGAAATATCTCTGCTTTTAATTCTCATTTCATGACTCTCTATGTCAAGTTCTTGTATTTTAAAGACCACACCAGTAAACTATAGCGGATAGTGAGCCCAGCAGATTGTGATATTTAGCACGAACCTAGCAGTAACATCTGATCTCTCCGAGGATGTAATCAGGAGCAGAGGTGTAAATCTTAAGCTAATGCAAGCAGCAGCAGCGAGGCAGGAGGATGGGCTGGTTGTATTTTTCCCTCGGTCAGCGTGCTGTCTGCAGAGCTGCCTCCTTAACTCCTGGAGATGGACTGTCAGGGCCAAACAGTAATTGGTCGGATGGGGACTAAACTTGGAGGAACGTCTAATTACTAAGAAGCGTATTCCCTTCTCATGGGCCTGGCAGGTGGACGAATACCTTGAGATATTTATGTGCTAATGATGGTTTGAGGCTGTTGATCAAAATGCCGTCGAAGCAAACTTAAAAGTTTATTTTTCACACTTCACTTGGATGATTGGACTTTTTCTGCTGAAGGGAGATAATGGCTCACCTTAAAGTGGAGGTGTGTCCAAACAAGATGATTTTGAGACATCCTATGTAGTTTGGAAGCCAATCTTGGTTCAATATGTAACCTAAACTAGGGTAATGGAACCTAAAGCCTTCAGTGAACATAGGGATTTTGCTTTTCAGCAGTAGGGGGCAACTTCTGGCTAGTAGTCAAACTTTAAATTAAAAAAAACTTTAATAATCATGTATGTTTCAATAAGGAGCAGAGAGTAAAAGTAATCTTCAAAATAACTTAAAACCAGACACTAATTGGAGCTCCTAAAATGAATCGGTGCTATTATTTTCATCACTCTGTTATTTTGTAGGCCTGGCATTTATCAAGGGCTAAATGTGAGTATAAAATGCTGAACATAATTTTCTTAAGACCCAAAACTCAGCTATAGACACCCTATTATAAATGTGTCTTGCATTGAATATGGCTTTGCCTTCTTGGAGAATAAAGACCATTGGGTGTAAAAATGAAGGATGCTCAGAGGCCAGACAGCTCCTCTGCCTGCCAAGTTTCCCATCGCAACATTCCAAGTGTCTTCAATCTCCTGCACAGTAAGAGCTGCTGAAAAATACCTCTCTACTTTCAGAATTTCTGTATTAAGCCAGACCAGATTCTCACATGTTCATTAATTAGCACTGTTGTCTGATTTGCTTGGTTCCTCCACTGGGGGGAGACTCTGAGCAGGGAAAGCCCCCGGTTAGATAAAGGGATACATTTGTTTAAACAGTCAGAACTAATCATCTCGGCCTCTCGTGATTGTATTGGTCTAAGAGCATCTAATAGTCTGGTACTTCAAAGCAGTAAACTGTAACTCATATAGCCGCATTAACTCCATGGTTTCCAGCAGAAAACAAGCTCTATTAACCCTTAAGGCCTTGCTGATTCCTGTGTAGTTCAGCTGTAAATCCAGAAATATATTATGCAGATACATGTTGAATATAGACTTTGGAATGTGTGTTATTCTCATATTAGCTGCAGTAATGATTGTCTCTAGTCTCAGCCTGAAGGGGCCTGCGGAGCCTCAGCCTCTGCCTCTCTGACCCTGCCCTGATTGACTTGATCTCCCAGAGAAAAGCTCCTATGACCTCGAAAAGCTTGAGGAAACAGGGGATGAAGACAGACATGGCAGAGCAACAATAGACATCCCGCTCCTTCACACACACACACACACACACACACACACACACACACACACACACACACACACACACACACACACACACACACACACACACACACACACACACACACACACACACACACACACACACAGGCAGGCAGCATGTTTGAAATACTACTTTACAATGACATGGGGGCTTGGGGTTGCCATGTTGAGCCACATTTGACATCTCTGAACTTAATCTGGGAGGAAAGATGGGAAAGACGAAGGAATTGATTGATGGCCACTTAATCAAACCCCAACACTGATGGGATAATACAACATAATTCATCACAGCACTTAAAGTAAATAATTATTCACATATAGTAATAAATAAAATATATAATACATATGGTGTATGACACAGCTACTCGAAACTCCCTTACATTGTGGATTATATAGTTTTAGGCTGAGAAGAATCGTCTTTTAAATTGAGATGTCCAGTCAGCAGTAATTAGCTGCATTGGGTGTTGGACATTTAAGAGGTTGTGTTGTTTTCATCTGGGGGTTAAATGCCACTGCCCCCCCCCCCCCCCCCCCCCCCAATTGAGTGCACTGCTCGCCGTTGATGTACAGCCTGTGGTTGGGACAACACCTTGGAGCCAAACAATTACATCAAGGTCATGGAGAGGAGGAATGTTGTGCCGATTAGTGCAGTAGTCCGGCAGCTTCCTGCAAAGCCGTTTCTGCACAGCGATGACCACAGACCTGAAGGAGGAGGCGAATAGCTAAATGTCCTCTTTACAAATGTTAAATTCAGTCCTAAACAACAAATAACTTCGGCCTTTTAATGGATGCAGGAGAAATTCTAGACACGTGATTTATTACATACAGTAGTTCACGGCCATGCTGTAATAAGTTCCAGACGTCTGATAATAACGTAATATCGTGGGAGACAAGTCAAACTTTTATAAGGCGAATCGACTGAAGTTTCGGACGGCTATTAACGGCTTTATCACTTTCCTCTATAGAAACTCGGATCAGTGCCTGCCAGAGGTCAGTTCTTAGAAACCGTCAGGACTATTGTTCCTTCTGACCACATACGTGAAATTAGAATAGTGTGCATGTCGTTTCTGAGCAGATAATTGTGTGCATGTGCTTTTCCGTAGACTTTCGAAACCTCCCTGGAGGCTATACATATATTGATGTTAATTCAATGGTGTCTCTGAAGTTGGAGCAGCTCGTTTAAGAAATGCAAGTGTTCTGTTTGTCAAGTAATTTTAAAACATTTTGCATGTATTATACCATAATAATTGTTCTTTCTTTTACATCTAATTTTAATTACGAAACTCGTTTTTGTTCTTATTCAAGTCTTTTTCATTTATTCTAAGTTAGAAAACACCTGTTGAATGCCACTGATTATTTTTCCTTTTTTATTGTATTTGCAGTAATTTGCAAAGGCAATAATGTAATGCAATGACATCATGAATTATCATTGTTATTATTTCAGGAGCTGTTGTTCCGTGGAGGCTTCTGGGTGTGTTTTTTCCGCGAGTCACTTGTTGACACTAAACTTCGGCACTTGTTAAGTGTTTATTACAAACGAATTTATTTTAAGAGAAGGCTTTTTACACACTCAAGCGGGCTCGCTGTTTCGGTTTGACACTCTTGTTCAGGAAAGTCAACAAGTCCCAACATGATGACAATCAGTGCGTATCAATATGTGAATCATATTGATTCTATTTTTGTCGAGCCGTTACAATCATACAATCATAAATACATTTATCCCAATAAACATGAAGTGAGAATATTGGTGATGTTTGTTCAATATAGACTTGAAGTTCGTAAAAGAAAGAAAAGAGAATTCAGATTCACGTGCCGCTAACTTGAAATACATCCTAAGAAAGAGCTAACAAAAATCATGGTAATATATTTGGAAAACCGTAAAAGTTCCGGAACCCTCGTGACCCTCACCAGTTTGACATATTTCTGAAATTAGATAAAGCCATTGCTCCATGTTGTACTTGCTGATTAAAACAAATCAAAATATAAATACATATCTAACTCAAACTCCAGTGCGTAATTACGTACAGGCACTTACAAGTCACTAACGTATCTTAATGGGCATAAACCGTAAATAACATGAAGCGCAGCGCTGCAGTTAAAAGCAGTATCGGTGCACATTGATATGGAGATGTGGTTCAATACAACTGAGCTGGAGAGGGACTGAAAAAAGGGGTGTGACTAACGCAAAAGTTTTCAATGGGCTACCTGTAGAGTCTCCGGGCGCTGCGCATAAATACTCCTTCCTCTGGGGATGAGTTCAGTCCCGAGTGAGACACACAGACGCATTTAAATTTTGGGAATCTGGTTGCAGTGGATTATGAACGCTTTTGGACACCAACCATCTAACCAGCAGACCAGCCCTATTCAGCACCACAGCGCGCAGGAGATCCTGGACATGGCGGTGTACTGCGATAACTACGGTGTGTACCAACAGAACCTCCACCACCATCACCCTCAGAGGCCGCCGACGCACCCCACCAGTTACGGACTCGGAGAGTACACCTCCCCCTCCACGAACCCGTACCTATGGCTGAACGGACCCAGCATCAACTCCTCTCCGTATCTCCCCGGGAACAACGGCTCGTCCTATATTCAGTCTGGATACGGCTCGAACCAGAGGCCGTTCTTACCGCCTCCCACTGGGTTTGGTGGCGCAGACCTGGGCTGGCTGTCAATTTCGAGCCAGCAGGAACTCTTCAAGATGGTCAGACCACCTTACTCCTACTCAGCACTGATCGCTATGGCCATACAGAACAACCAAGACAAAAAGTTGACTCTCAGTCAGATCTATCAATATGTGGCTGATAACTTCCCTTTCTACAAGAAGAGCAAAGCTGGCTGGCAGAATTCAATCCGACACAATTTGTCACTGAACGATTGTTTCAAAAAAGTGGCACGGGATGAAGATGACCCTGGTATGTCAAACATAATTATACTTCTGTTTGATTTCTTTGTAATATAATGTTATCAATATGTGTCTCTTGTACATTGAAGTAATGCTTCCTTTTGCCTGGATATATTTATTTAATGGTTATTAGTACTGAAACAATTAGTATTAACCCTGTTTAAATGTCCTATTTACTCCATTTAAAAAAAATCAAAACACATATTTTCACTTCACTGCGCTTAAAGTTTGACATCTTTATTTAAACCTCACTTATTTTTATTTTACAGGTAAGGGAAACTACTGGACGCTGGACCCCAACTGTGAAAAGATGTTCGACAACGGGAACTTCAGGCGGAAGAGGAAAAGGAGAGCTGACATTAGCGGGGCTGACAGCACCTCTCTCCCGGTCAAGTCAGAGGATGGCCCGCACAAGCTCTCCGAAACTGTCAGCCTGCTGAGCTCCTCCCCGCCCAGCATGCATGGTTCCCCGGCCTCCCCCACGGAGCACAAATCGTCCCCGTCTCCCTCGGCAGAGCACAGCCCGTGTTACAGCAACTTCGTGTCAAGCGTGAACTCGCTTCTGGCGGGCGGCAGCGAAGGCTCGCGGGTCGTTGAGCGGGACTACGGCTCCGGGCATCTGTCCCAGAGCAGAGAGGGCATGTCAGGACTCGGTTCCTACTCGCCCACTTTAATCGCTCCTTTGAACTCTGACAACAACAGAATTAACTATTACACATCCGTACAGAGCCTGTCCAACCATTTTAGTGTTAATAACCTCATATACAGCCGGGAAGGAACAGAGGTGTAGACTGTATTTGTAAGTGTTGGGATGAAACAGAACACAGTTATTTATCACTCATTGTTAGTCTTCACATTTCTTCAGTAGCCTACTACTATTATTATTTCGTAGCCTGGTGTCAAAATATCACTGGAAATTAATATTTTTTCTCCACACAATTTCCTTTCCTACTTGGAAAATCTCTGTTGCTGTATTGAAAAGGAATTTCACAATCTGTCAATTCTCAGTTTTGGTTTGTACATACAAGTGCAACAAACGTGTTTATTTGTAGATAATTACTGAATTTACAAATCAGCCCATGGAAATCTATTTTGAACTCATGGATGTTTTTTTACTTATCTTTTTTCTAATGGTAGCTGCTGACTTGGGCTAACTCTCTGTCTTGAATTAAAAGAAGGAGAAACATATGTACAGAAATTATTTTCATAAGACCATATGAAATGTATTTTAGACTGCATTGTGTTGTGGTTGTTTTTTTACACACGTATATGTTTGAATAAAAGTCATTTTATTTTAACTCAAGGCTTATGCGTCACTGTTCTGCTTATTTGCGTGAGTGTAGATGAAACAATCTGAGAGATAACACTTGCTTTGAGACTGAAACTTGATAAAAAGCTTGATTAAAATACCTTTGTTGGTATAAAAAACAACATTCAGCTTAAGCACAACAGATGCAAACCCACTATTTTATAGATTTACAGTTTTGATTAGTCAGTTTATAATATTTTGGAGATTGATGAGCTATCTGTCTCTCAAAAAGATCAAACAGTAAGCAAATGTTGCAATCCTCAAACTTATTCCAAGTGGTAGGCCTAAATAAATGTATACCCTATAAGTACTTTAGATCCTGTCAGGAAATTTAGAGTCAAGTGGCTGTAAGCACTTGAGTATGTAAGACAGAGACATTTTCAGCTTGTCACTTCCAATAGCCCCTTTTCATCAAGCAATCAGACCTTTAACTTATTTCCACAAGGTTCAAGAGTTTAGCTTCTTGTCTGGAGCTGGACTTGACTCAGACTGTGCCTGTTTGATGTTAACCTATTTCTCAATTTTGCACCTGTTTCCATCTATTCCCAAAGTCTTGTCATGCAAAAAAGCTGACTGTTTGCAGTGTGCGTGAATCCTGTTAATGGGAGTTTTGTGTTTTTGTTTGTTGTATTGGGAACCACTTTTGGAACAGCATCAGCTGAACAATTGAGGAGAGGGTTCAACGGCATGTACTTTTCTTTTGTTGCGCTTGTGACCCAGGAGAGACAAAGCCTGCTATTGGGGAGAAAATATTTAGCAGCCCACGCAGATGAAATGTTCAAGTGATTTAACACCCCGCTCTTGTCTTATTTCCAGACAATATGGATACGCACGGAATCAAAGCTTGTAAATAAAAGGAAACACCTCTTAATTGGTTGATAATTGAATTCACTCAGGCGCTCTGTGGTCGGGAATAAAGGAAAAATTAATTGACAAGACTTTTGTGCCCCTTGTTGGAACACAATGGAAGCTGGCAATTCAAGAGATCCCCTCCTGGGATCAAATGAAAATATTGGGATCTGAAGATCTGGGAACAAATTATCTCCCTCAGGCCACATTTTGCTCTATTATCTGTGGAGCAGGGCCACTGATCAGACAAAGAGGATTTTTCTCATACAGCAGCAGGTTCTCACAGTAACACGTTTTCTGTTGAAATCCTCAGCACGTCCAGTGAATGGAATGTGAAGGCTTTCAAATTCAGAGGCCTTTACTTCTTATTACTGTCATGTTATGGGCACTCAAATCAGCTAGTTTTTTTACTTTAATGTGGAATTATCAGTGCACAATAATACAGTGTTATTTGAGTAAAACAGGCAGCTGTGGAATGTAAAGTTCATTTACGTAATTACTCTCGTACTTTTCTTAAATATTTCATATACTACATCTATACATATATACATTCAAATACTGTATTTTAATTGCATACTTTAGTCTGTATGCATTATGACGGCAATTACCTTGGTGTTTACTCTGCCTTATTTATTTGATGGCTTTAGTAAATAGTTACTTTCCAGTTAGAATTCCAAAACAAAATGTAATCAACTTACAATGATTTAAAATAAAGCCCACCTTACTAACTGCAACATAAGTATTGCTCACATATAATGCATCTATGATTTAATATAAATTCCTCTGAAATGGAGCATTCTGTGTAATAGTACGTTAAGTATATTTTTGATACTTATACTACATCAAAACTACCTGGCTTACGCAGTGTTTCAGAATTCTGGTTTGTAGATCTTTTCAAATTAGCAGATATATAATGTGATAGCACCTTTTTTGTATATTTAAACACAACATTTCAGATCACTCATAATAATAAATAATTTTCTTAGCGTTAATGTCTTAAACCGCCATGGTTCTTCAGTGAGATTAGGTAAAGATGTTACCCTATTCTTCCGTAGTGTCTTCCCTTAAGTATGTTGAATATGTTGAAAGATTTTCTTGTGACAGCGTATTTTAAACACTTGCTTCCAAGTTCGATTCAGCCCTCTCAGTTCTCAGAAATGTAACGCTCCAGTGCCCTGTGCCTGTAGGGCACATTTTCCTGGCCCACATGAATATCAGTCAGGCCAACATGTTTGTCCTCTACCTGCTCCAGGGCCCCTGGTAGCCCCGCAGAATACCTCAGCATAAGGGTGGCCCCGGTCCCAACACATGCCCAGTGGGCTAAACCTATAATGATGGGTGTCAGCCTCAAGGGTCATTCCTCTAAGAAGGGGTTGACTCATTGTAGAAGGAGCTGGTGTATCAGAACTGGAATATTTCAATCCCCTTGCTCTTTGCGGGATGATCCATACTCTAATCCAAAACTCACTATGCAGAGCAGGGATGGGTATTACCTTCCCCTATAGAGAGTTTTACTGAGAAAGATCTTACTAAAGAGAGAGTAAATCAACAAATACTTAGTAATTCTAAATTTAGGATGTCACACAACAGAAAGACACGAAGAAGAGATGTCTGCCTATGACCCGGAGGCTTGTTCATGTTATCTAGTGAGTGACATGAGCTGGAGAGATGAATCACCACTTGATAAAGTTGCACTCAGCAAAGTGAGAAACTTAACTCCCATTGGCTGGTAAGCTAGATCTCCTCGACAGATAAACAAGCTACTAGAACAAGAGTTGCAACCCTCCTTTAAATCCAAAACCTGATTCTAAATGTGTTGAGCAGGCTCTTTGCCATGTGCTGTGGGATTATTTTTGATGATGTGTAGAGCAACTTTAAGATGAGCTTTAAGTCATTTTGTGGATTTGTAAAGCATTCAGGGTTTCAAATAAAAAGCTTTTTCCAGAGCCTAATAATTCTCCACAGCCCATATAACACTACCTTACAGACAAATCTGAGCGGTGATATGAAAAGGGAGACTCTGCGTCTGACCCCGGTGAAGAACATGATATCTTGGCCATAGGGGGGAAGATTACAGTCTGGGCCTACCCTGACATTTCACATCTGTTTGTAGCAGTCAGTGGGCATTATAGGGATAATTTCTTATATTACAGCTCAATCTCTTGAGGAAGTTAAATATTTTAGGGACCAATATGATGACAGCTTCTGGGGAAGGCAGAAAAGAAGGGGGGGAGACCACTCTTCAATGCACTATAAAAGGATTGTCAGTGCAAGTGATAGCTGAGGAGAATGTCTATCAATTGGCATGACCTGATTCGGTTTCATCATTCTCCTTCCGAGTCCCATAAAAAGCCTAACGTATGGGCCGGGAACGGCATGGGATCTCCGCTCAAGACAGGCAGCATATGGATTATTTTATACAGAACAAGAACCATTTTTTAGCACAAATTGCTCAGCCTGTTGAGAGCATGAGAAAAAGTGGAGACACCTCTTACTAAACCACATGTCATACCTAACACTTGTTATTTTTTAAGTTAGATTCAAAGATTCAAATGTGGGTAGTATCACAGCATAAAATAATCAAAAATATCCCAAAAATGATGGATATTTGACCGTTAAATCATCATGTTTCCCATTATGCAAATGTTTTTGTTGTACATATCATTTTCTTTTTATCATGTCAAACTGGAGTTATTCCCTCCATTCTATAAGTGGAAACAAGCTGGTTTGGAGACCTAGAATTATTGGTGAGCACAGGAAGGGCAGCCACTTCAGAGGCCGTAAGGCTTGCCAGCAGAGGAACCTGCTGAAAGAGTCAAAGAGATACAAGGATTAACGGACTAGAACGAGTCCCAGTAAATCCACAGCCAGGGCCTGTCTTCACATCGCTCTGTCTGGAAAACCTATCCCCAAAACAATGTAACTTATCCCCTGCTCACTCTATTGCTGGAATATATTTTGACAAAGTCTTTGTTCTCACATTAGGGAACTGTAGGCAGATCATCCGTTATCCGTGACCTTTGTCATAACAAACCGTGGCAGTGGTTTTACACACAGCCGAGAAGCCAGCAAAGACAGTTCACATCAACCAGGCTGAGGTTTCATATATGTTATGGGTGATTCTGACTCTAAACATCTAATGTATAAAGGAAAAGAATTCCAAAGTTCCTTATCACATTATTATTTTTATAACTGTATTCCCTTATAATCTCAATATAGTCAATGTCTTACTCATAAGCTCCTCAGTAAATCATCAGCCATTCATCACTTACATGAAATTCCAAACCGTGACCCTATGAGAACAATATCCAGGGTTCATGGAACATCAATTTCTATGTGCAGTGCAGCAGAACAAATATCTGAGTAACAGCCGATATGTAATCATTTTAGCTCGGTTCAGGGACCACTTTAAGTCTAGCTTACTATAATGGAGCTCTAGACCTACCCACAGTAAAACTCACCATAGGGATCGCTGCAGGGTGAAGTAGTGGGAAACAACAAACTTAAATATATAGCTCAATTTAGAAATCAAAGCAACTGTAAAGGGTCCATGACGGAAAATGGAGGGACACACTTTCTAAGATGAAAAACAAAAAATGTTCTTCCGAGATATCACTGAGGAAGATATTGTCCCTTCCCTTCCTCCCGTGAACGTGAACACAGTGTTCACGTTTCTGTGGAAAATAATTTGTTTTGTGGTGCTGAAGCCTTGCAGTGATACCACCCGGCTTGCAACACCTGGGTGCTGTCATTACCTGCTCTTCACAGACAGGAAGTGGTGACAGATGACAGAGGAAGTAGATACCCAGAGGGAATCTCTTCTACCCCTCGCAGGCTGGACTTTTGGTGGCAAGACGGAAGTGAGGAGATCATTCGGTACTCAGGGGAGCTTGAAATAGCTACCTCCATACTTGTCAGTCGTTGTCAGTCATTCTAAGGAAGCTATCTCTCAGTGTGAATGTTACATCGGCTGAAGTTCCTGATGTCAAAAGACGCAGCCCACCTGGAACACTTTTGTGCTTGGAGATACATCTCCAAGCACGTCCTTTGGAAACACAAAAAAACATGACCTTATGTGTTTCACCTGCTCCCATGAAGCACTACTCCGTGATGCTGGTGCATCTGCCCCGAGGAATTTATTGAGTGCTCCCCCCCAAAACAACACTCCCCCGGTCCCTAATGAGACCCCCTACCTCCTGCCTCTATTATGAGGGATGCATACCAATAGAGAGACAGGAGAGGGGAGACAGACTGAGCCTCAGAGACCTCTGGAGCCCTCCCTGGACCTAAACCATCAAACGCACCCCTCACAGAGAGTCAAATAATGGGCCTGATCAACATTTAACCAAGTTTTCCCCATGTAAGCCGCAGATGATCTATGGCTGAAGGCTCTAAATGATAGCCTTTCAAAAGGGACAGACAGGCCCCCTCCAAATGCTCCCTTTGTGTTGCCACTAATCCCAGCCTGCACTTCAAGGCCCGGCTCACTTCTGAGGCAACTGCTATCATCTTAAAGAGGAGGGAAAGAAAGGCTGCACTTTAAAACTGCTTTAATCAAGAAGATGTAATACCATGATAAGTTGATCACCCCCTTAAGCATGCACTTATACCACATCAGCTATTAATATTATTACCACACAAATTCAGTCTTTCATTGCCTAGAATAGCTAGTAGGCTGAAATTTCAATATAAGAATACAGACTAGTCATTGTTCCACCTTTTTTAATACTTAGAAAACGTTTGAATGCATTGATGACCTCATATAACACAGGGGTTTTAGGAATACCACATGAAACTCAGCCTGTGTGCGGCAGCAGGCCAGGAAACAGAGAGGAGATGCTTATTTGCCAGACAAGTGTTCAAACAAACATCAGCACATGTGTTGACTCTGGTATTGGAGTCTATCAACCCCAAACAGCTTTTGTGTCAACTATAAACACAAGACATGCACCCTGTCTGGGGAAACAGTGTTTCAGGCTCGCTGCTGCAAACGCTTCTCTGTTAACGCTGTGAGCTGAAACTCAGTCTGCCATTGTTACCCATGCTGTTCCGTGATAAAAACAAGAAAGTTTTGTGTCGCTATAACTCATTTTACATAGTCGGTTCCCCTTTTGTCATGTGATGGCATTCCAGTGCTGTGACATAATCCAGGATGCTCATGCACACGTGCGGCAGTGCGTGTTTTCGTATGTGCGTGTGTATCCACTCCGCGATGATGCTGACAGCAGCCCTGAGAGGCCAACATTATCCACAGAAGTGTGTTGACATGCCCCCACTTGACAAAGAGGCCTTTTTTTATTCAGCAAGAGGGAAAATAGGTTTTTACAAGCCTCTGATAATCTGAGGCACACAAAGGCATAATTAAAACAGCGAGAGGGAAGCACTGTATTTAGCCTGTGAAATGGAGATGGTGCTGATTACTGTGTGAATCATTGGGCCACTCTCATGCCCCTGTGTTGACATAGTTTAAATGAAAAACAGAAGGGCACACTTAAGGTGGAGGACAGCGTATGATTTGGTTTACCTGAGACCCAATTTAAAAGACTTTGGATCATCTGATTACAATAGATATATAGACTCAGGAAACCAAAAATACATCATAATTATCATAAGGCCTTTGAGTCTTAGCCCTTGTAGAGAGAAAATACCTTATTTGTGATTTAAAAAAACTGTTAAACATGTTAGCATGTTAACACGAATCCCAATGCTGATATGCACACATATCTTTAGCCTAATTGTAGAGATCAGTCTTTTTTTGGGTTAGATTAACCATTTATTATGATGCCAGTGTATTATGATGCATTTTCTGCTGTAACTGAGAAAATGTTTAAAGCTGTATGAGTTGGTATGGATGATGTGCCAATGTATTCATGCCCTAATAGAGTTTGGTAGTCATCATATCTACCAGCTTTCCTCTCACCTGTCTTCTGTTGCAAACCAGGCTGTGATTCAAAGAACCTTGTTGTTCTATCCCCTACTGTTCTCAGCATGGAGCAGCTTTTAAAAACCATGCCACTACAACAAGCAATCATTGAATAGCTTCTGTAATAGGGTCTGTAATGATCAAGTTTTCTTTGGAATTCAACAATTAAGAAAAAGGCTCTTTGTGAGCTGGAGTCCGGGTTACATACAAAGGTCGTCTTGACTTTTGCTGATGCTTTAAATGAAGATGTCACTTGACATAGCAAATCTGCTCTTTGGTATCCATGAAACAAATTTTCCCCACATCCTTTTGACTCTTTTTTAAACTAAGAAGTCCTAAATTGGCCACTAAATTAATTGTTAGGAGACACACTTTTCTATTTACTTTAAACTGCCAGGGACCACCTTACTGACAGGGGCATCAAGATTGATGGGACTGTCTTAATTAGGTGGGTCAGGCCATGGCCAGATAGCTTTGTGCAACTGTCAGTGCCCCTCCCTATATAAATTGTGTAATTATCCCTTTCATTACACTCAGCTTTCAGGCTACCTGATACAATTCAAAGGGAGGTGTCACTATCTCTTATCATTATGCTAATGTTGCTTGTGACCAGCAGTTAAATCACAATGGAGGGGGGGGGGGTCAACAGTAGCTATCAAGGTAGTCTGCCAGTCTGGTGGACGACCCCAGTCACAGACCTGTCTGTCTGCAGGGTGATAGGCTGTGACATGTCTGCAGGCCCACAGGGGAATTCAAACCAGGAGGGGACAGCTGCCTTGGGACATGTCCTGGAGGGCAAGCCCCCCTAACCTGACTTGCATCTGCATACTGGTGGGCTGTTCAGACAACTCCTCAAGAGCATTTGAATATGATTAGACATTAATGACCTTTACAAATGAGCAGACAGAAGACGATTTGTTTGGGTCTGCCTCAGTGTCTGGGCGTGCGTGTTTAGGTCTCACAGATTCCCTTTTTGTACCTGTGCTAATAAGCTGTGGGCTTTGTAGTTAGCATTCAACAGTGCCAAATGTGGACCCATAGCACTGTGGAAGAATTTGATGAAGGGGGAGTGACAAGTGGTTAATTTCCATTCTGTTAAATAAGCCAGGCACACTGCCCTCTGCGTACATGTCAACACCGGGGGCTTGTATGGGTCACACACTAATGGCTGAGTTTACAGTTTAGCACTTTTCTCTCTCTGAATGAGCAGAATGAATCCCCCAAAATCACTATTTCTACTCTACTCGAGAAAGTTCAAATACTCAAATAAAACTCATAAATCCCACGTTTCACATATACTGAAAACATAATTCCGTCATTAATAAGACAGAGAGTTAGAGTTAATGATTCGATTTATTAGATACTATAGGAGAGTGTCTGTAGAGAGGCTACAAAATGATGACACAGTGAACGACACAGGGATGGGACTGCTCCTACAATTAGATTAGGCTATCTGTCCAATAAATATAATGAGGATGAATCAGAGAGTTGTGCTGTTTTTAATAGTGTGTAATGGTATGAGCGCTGACAGCGTAATAGCCCCGGCTCTATTGAGTTTTCTCATTACGCGGTGGCAGAGGTCTTGTCCAATCACTATATTTAACCACTGCAGTGGGCAATCATCTCGAGCCTGTATTACTGGACAGCCTTTAATGAAGAGTGCAATCATCAGGCGTTTAGGTTTAATGAAAAGAGCCACCTGCTAAAGTGCATGGTCAAAGACAAGCTACCATTTAATATGATCCTCAGGTGAATCAAGTGGACTCAATGTGTTTGTAACTGCAGATGCATGAAAGTGTCACAGGTGGGATTTTACACAAGAGTCAATATGTTGAGATATCTGATATGGAATAGATTTTCTGATATAATGGCGTATTCTAACAGCACAAATTGACCGATCCGGAGTGCAGTATTGTTTCTGATTATATGCCAAGCTCATGCCAGAGCCAGGAAAGCTGTCACCAGTTTTGTAAGACAGAAAACCTTGCTCTCAAAGACAATGCATCCTTCATTAGACAACTCTGCCAAAGTCCATATCATATAGCCCAAGATTTTTAAACAAAGGCATATCAGCTCCCTGATTCTTGTGAAAGACTGCTATAAGCGTATATGAGTGAGGAAATAAATGCGAGTGGAAGAGAAGATTCTGAAGTGTTGGCAATGGCCTCAAATCTTTCTCAGAAGAAGTATGAAAACTTCTCACTATCTGTCAAGATGTCTCATTTTCCCTCAGCCATGTTGGAAGGAAGAGCACCTGCAGGTCAGGTCGGACTAACATTTACAGTAAACAGCGCTGGGTATCCACATGTGGGATGAATCAAGAGTTATGAATAGTAATCACCTTCCCGGCTTATGGTCACCTTTGCGGTACTGTCATAAATGTGAAGAAAATATAAGGTTCTGCTACTGAGTGGCAGGATTGTGCACTTTTTTCTCAGTTTTCTCAAGAATAATCAGCATAAGTCCAAGATAGCAAGTCATCTCTGTAGCACATAAATACGCTGAGAACCCTTATATTTGGTACAAGCAGTGACAATGCTGGCTACACAGATCCTATCTTAATTTATCTCTGACGATTTGTGGTACTCACACATTTGTCATTTATCAAACACACAAAACAAAAAATAATATCTAGAAATATACCAACAAATGAAATACAAAGTTGAAAAAGGAAAGAAAACAATAGTAAGGTACAAATATTATACGATTCAAACAAATGTAATCCTACAATTGTAACAATCAATCTCTCAATCAGTGATTGTTTGTATGAACTTCCAGACGTACAACACACAATTTCCTAAAGCACAAATAATGATATAAATGGTTAATTTTCTCTAACAAATTATTTAAAATCTAAAGATATTCCCTATTCTATTCAATAAAACAAAAAAGCAGCATAATTGGACAGTTTAAAAGCTGGATATATCGTGGCAATAGTGGTTTAGTTCAGAATCAGTTTTGCCTATTCTTTATTAACAGTTTTTAGTAAGTTTGGCCTAAATTGAATATGCTTATTTGTTGTGTTATTTGTTATGCTGAAGATTGCTATATGCTATATTGCTATATTGCTATATTGCTATATTGCTATATTGCTATATTGAAACTGCTGTGTATCACTCTGTGTTTGTGTGGCCCCTGTGTGTCCCCTGCACTCTCAGGCATGGTGCTTTCACTGTGTCCTGTTGCAGACTCTGGCTGTGTCATATATGATGGCCGACCCTTTGAGGCAGTGCCAGCTCCCGAACACTCTGAGCTGATTATGTTGACATCTTGTGACAAGTACAACTCTCCTCTCAGTGGGTTGTCTTTAAGCACAGTGAAGAAGCATTCCTTTGTTAAGGGTTTCTGTCACACTTAAAGGATTAGAAAACATTTGAAAAGCACAACTAATAATGTTTGGAATCACCTACTGAATAGTTTTACTGAGCAGGTTATCAAAGCAGTGAACCACACATTTATTTGTAGGTCAACATTAGCACATTTTGCCAGATTATAGTAAGAATCCAGGTTTGGGCACTGATCCAGGAACTGACAGGGGTTCACTGTATGGACGAGTGTGTGTTACCCCTGTATGATATTTTACCCATTTGACAGAATGTGCATTTATGTTCCCATATTTCATAGTTTCTGCCAGGGTCATCTTAAATCCCCTCACCTGTATCTCACATTTAAGTCTTCACATTGAGGCATGTCTGAGTCTAAACTGGGAAAGGCGTGCTGGGATAAATCACTGCAGACATTTCTACCTAGATGGTTCCCATACATCTCCGATTTTATTGTGTCTTAGGATCCTCGTCTTGACATTGCTTTGGCATGGTGACAGTGGTTTTTGGTCTCTGACTGAAGGGAGGACAGGGAATGAGGGCCTCTGCTGGGCAGGTTGTGCCACTGATAACACAAAAGACCGAAGTTAAAATATTTTCCCCACATAACATTGGTTTTCTGTATTCAATTTTTAGCTATAGGAATAGCTCTCAGAGGAATGTGAATTAAAAAAATATATATTTCAAGAAATTCTAATTCATTTTCCTGTCAGTGAAAACTTAATGCACACCCCTCTACAGTATAACTGACCAATTTAAATGCAGCTCAATAATAAATAAAATAATGAATTCCACATAATTCTTATTAAGTATGGAATGATCCTTACTAATGCATTAAATCAATACATTATCTATTCCTATGTTAACTTTATGATTTTTACATATTTATTATGTTATGTGTATGAATATACAATATGACTTTGAATTTTATTTTGTAGGCACAACTGGGCATGGACAGCAGAAAAACTAGCTCTGGCTTATATATAGTTTTATTAAATCAATAAGAAAATTCATAAATAAAACAAAATATTACATTTAAAAAAACTAAAGAATATGTTCTTACTCAGCTCTAGTGATATATAATCATATTTCTGTTCTATCCAACCACATTTTAAGATTTTTTCCCAGGGAATTTTCAACCCTAGTAAATTGGAGATGAATGGAACTTCAAATGAAAATCTTTTAGAAATAATTAAACATCCTGATAAAAAGTTGACAACAAGGATTACTGTCTATGTAACTCAAATTGCCCTTGGAGAGTATCAACTGTCATTTTTCAATTATTTAATAACCATAAAAGAGATGTAATAAATGTCTGGTGGTTTGGCAGTAAATACCAAATACAGGTAATATAAATTGTGTCTAAACCAACCATTTTAACACACTACTGGATTCAGAGTCATATATCGTTTAAAAGATCCTGAGTGAAGAACTCAAAGTGTCAGTCATGTTCTCCAGTATCAGCTCTCTGAATGACTGGGGAGATGGACATCACTTAGGGATCCCCAGGGGAAGAAATTCCTCCAAGACTTAGTGTTTCTCTGTTGCTCCTCATACATGAGTTCCCAAGCCAGTTCCATTAAGAGACTTGGGACGGGCTTTCTGTGAGCTTCGCAAAATGTATAACCAGCCAAAGGGCAGGGTTTTGTCAGACAAACCTCTGAAGGTGTAATCCATAGTGTTAAAGCAGAGTGGCTGACCTCTGGTCTGAACTAACTGATGCCTATCTTCATCACTATTCATATGAACGTCAGAATAGTTTTTGACCTCTGGTGAAGCTTTCTGAGTAAGATTTGCACACATGGCTGCAGAGTGCCCAGACCGGTTATAAATCACCAGAGGAAAAATGAGTGACATGTCTCAAATGTTTACATGTGGCCCCTATTCTTCAGCTCAGGATCTGAGAGGCCGTTTGGCAGCGCAGTATTTCTCCCCTATGTCTTCTCGGAGGTTGTGTTACTGCGTCCATACATCACCCTGACATGGGTGCACTCATTGAAACGGCCCGACTAAACCCTGTCTCAGGATGATGACATATTTGCCATTCCACTCAGTGAGGTGTGTGAATATCTTATCACCTATCAATGTCAGCGATCAACCAGCTCAAGCCATACACATCCTCCGTTCAATTTAGTAATTCCAAATATATATCTGCATGGAGATTTCCCTTCTTTATATCTTTTACAGCTTTGTGGGTGATCTAATTAGCGGCAAGTCCTCAACATTTAGGCTCCGACATCGATACTGCCTGGGAGTCCCATCCGACACAACTTCCCCTGCTCCTCCTGGGGGTAATGGAGGGAGGAAGAATGTGGACAGAGGAAGTAAGTTTCCTCCAGGCAGATTGCTGGATGGAGAGGCTGAGAGACGGACAGATGACAATGGCAGGGAGGCCTGAGTGTCGCCTCAGGGAGACCCAGACCCTGCTACGTGTTGGCTCCGGCCGCTATACGCTAAGTGCACCAAGCTGAGGCCTTCACAGCGGATTTGGCAAGGTGATCCCTTCAATCCCCCCCATCCCCCAATCCATCTCCTGCCAGCCGCTCCCCTACTACCTCCTTCCCGCCTCACCCCTCTCTCCTCTTCCTCCCTTCATTGACACCTAAGCAGGAGGTGATGAGTTGACGCAGAGGGTGAAGACGGGTCCGGTAGTGTTATCTCCACCATTACCGCTTCTTGTGTGAGGCTAATTAGGTTGAGAGGTTTATTATTATACAGCACAACTTAAAGTCAAATTTAGTTTTGTTTCAGATTCTCGATATTTTGTTTTTTTCCCTTTCCTTTTAGCCCTTTCAGCAAAAAAGTAGTTTTTACTTACAGATAAATAACATACCTATACACAACTCTTTAAAAAGAAAAAGGCCATGATATTTCAACTGATCCAATTGAGAGGGCCCTCTGGTGAACAAACTCGGCCACACTGTTTGCTATATCTTATCTGCAATTACTTACACATTTTTGACTGACATAAACAGAATATCAATATGCAAACAAATGCTATTGTTCATAACATTTTATGCAGGTTTATTGCTGTAATAAAGAACATGTAACATCACAAAAAGAGGTCTAGAAGGGCAAGAAATACAATCACTGGTTTTAAAACACAATCCAAAAGAAAACCTATTTTCAAGAGAAATCGTATCTATACTTATCTATAATAAACAGTACTGTAGCTAATACAGATTTCCCAAGCAATTTTTACCAAAAGTTTGGTGCACTCACTTCTGGTTTTCAATCCAAACTACAGTGATTTTGATTAACACGGTAAACTGTCTGATCGACTTGGGATTGTGTTTGATTGTGCCCCTCTGTAGTTTGCTGTGGCTTCAAATGTCTATAGTGTGGTGAGTGTAATGTTCTCATATCAATAAAAATGTTGTCCAAAACTATAAACAAGACCTAAAGCACACTTGTCCTTCAATCGAAGGAGGCCAGGTCTGTGGTGAGCGAGGGGTCAGCTGGTTATAGAGGCTGACAAATTGTTTCATACACATGCAAACAGGCCTGAGGCACTTCTGGTCCTTGCAGCAGTCAGACACCGTGTCTCCACGTCAATGCTGAATGACACTGAACATTGCCTCCTGTAGAGAGGCTGCATTGTTTCTTTTACGGGATTTAGAAAGGCGATATCAAATTCTGCTCTATTCAAAGAGCCTCTGTTTTATTAGAAAGACAGGCAGGTGAGTGCAGCTTTTAAGACCTTGCATCACAGGCTGAAGTGCCAAAGTGACACTACTCAAGAAGAGGAGGAAAACTTGATGTTGAAAGAGGTAGAGGAGGATTGAATTGCACAAACATTCCCAAAGGTTAACTTCAGGTATTGAAATGCTGTGGTAATTGGTAGTGTCTTGTCTCACTATTCCCATCTCTCTCTCTATCTCTCTCTTTTTTTTAATTCCCATTGCTCAAGGTGTTGATGTTGAGGTGACTTGACAGATGAAGTTATACTCTATATGACAACAGGCCTTCGTTTTTTTCTGCGGTCAGAGTTGTAAATTTCAGGCTGGGTGCAACAATGATTGACGGCCTTATGACAGAGCTTTGCAAATCCTTTAATCCGTTCATAAAGCTCAATAGGGGGCACTTGATGCACTTTATCCTAGCACCTCTCCCCATCTGGCTTCTGTAAAAGACACTCAGCGCCCTCACATGCTTGACAGAATGATGACATGCAGCATTGAGAGCGTTTTATGAGACACGACTTCTCATCACGGAAATCCAATATGGTATTAATGAAGCATATGTAGGAGGCTCATTATACACACAATATCTTAATACACCTCTACTCTAGAAAAGGACAAACAAGGGTAATGAAATACTGTGGAAGGCAGACTCAAATTTATATGTGCTGTCCATGGGTGCAGACTGTAGTTTTATGACCATATGGATCGGAGAACAGCTTGCGGTCTGTGACTGAGTGTCTTGGTTACAGCCGAGTGTGTGTGATCTATGGATTTGTGTCCCGCTCCAGTGACAGTCTGAGCGCCTCCTTCACACAGAAGCCTTTTATCTCAGGGAGACACAGCCGAACCTGGAAACTGCCACAAGATTTAAACTCACATGTGAAATAAGAAGTAAAGTGAGTATGTTTTAATCAAGCTTATGTTATGTTGTTGTTTTCTGTCATACTACAAGCTTATATGAAACGTCTAAGGGACTATCAGTCCTGATTTGTAACACAAGTCAATCAGATTAATAATTGTGTTACAGTTAATGCAGCTATTTGTATTACAATATCGGACAGGGGTTTGTTTGATTCAGTTATTGAATGCTGCCACCTGGTGCAAAGCTTGAGTAACCGACACCTCTGGGTGGAATTTTGGCTTGGTGCTGCTAATGCAATGTAACTTTAAGTGTTGTCAAAGGAAAAATATATTAATCACATTAAACACAATACACATTGCTACCATCATCTGTTTTAGATCTGAACTGAATGTGACACCCTGAACTGAAGAGAGTTGGAATCAGTGCGGCACATCAGGCCAGGAACAGTGATGCGTTTACTTACTGAGGATCATACTCAAGGGTATTTAAATGGTGATGCAGCCACTTAGCTTTGGGAAAATAACTGAAAGAACTGCTTAGTCGGTAACGTTGAATGTTTGATATGCACTGCACAAAATGATTGGAATCAGCAGAGGGATTTTTGATTGCCACCTCTATTGTGTATGCTCTTGTCTCCTTGGCCTCCCGCTGTGCACACTGCTGCCCTAGCTGAGCATTATTATTTGTGAAATTTACAAAACAAATGACATGTGCCTCATTCACGAGTCTTAAAGTGTATTCTGACTCATGTACTGTTAAAGACTAAAATACATAATAACAATGTCAATCTTATTCCCATTTGTTGATTTGTTTTACATTTCATACACCTGAACCACTTACAGCATTGTTAATTTATGTATCTAAAAATGTGTCTACAGGAACTCACAGAGCAACTGAGTTAGTGTATGTATCTTATTCTGGAAAATAGGCAAGGTCTGCATGTGCCAATTTTAAATTTAAAAGGATGATTTGTTAAAGGCATCATTACTCGACAGAACTAGGTCACAGACAGCTCTGCGTACAAGATATGCAAATATATAATGTGAGTTATAAAACAAATTCACAGACATCATAGCACTTAAAATACTTAAATGTCTGCATAAACAGTATGAGGAAAACTGTTCCACTTGCACACACCTGGACATATCTTCTTTTTGAACAATGTCTTAAATCTAATTATTTTCTACCTTTTTGTCTGAAATATAGGGGTTTTAAATTCCCAAAAATATATGAAATTATCTGCAGCATTTTTACAGTTTCTGTATCCGGGTCAAATGGCAACAATTCAGTTGCACCATGTGCTGTGTCAGTAGGTTAACCGTGTGTCCCTACACGCTGATATCTATCACACCTGCCAATCAGGGGCACATAAATCATCACAGTGTCGAGCGACATGGGGCAGAGAAAGTGCTTCGGCCCTCCCTCCATCTATCCATCACTCCTGCTGTAAACCGTCATCCGGCAACAGACAGGTTTTCCACCACATTCACAGATTGGTCAGAAAGATTCTGCACAGATTGATTAGTTCAGTTTGTCTCCATTGCGAGCTTTAGAAAATTCAGGCTCGATACCCTCTCTGTCTTTTTCTCTGCCTCTCTGTCCCAGCCAGGTAAAGTGGAGAATTGGCTTCAGGTGATTTGGAAAAGATCTTATCTTCTGTTAACAGTGGAATGACACCATAATGGAGCAGCAGGGGTGCAATTACCTCTCAGCCCTCCTCCTCCTTCCCTCCTCCTTCACCTCAGCCTTCACTGACAAATTAAGATTAATGACGGAGATAAGTGAGGAACCTGCCTGCCATGCAATATTGCACGGTCAGGTTGAGTGTGAAAGCACCTCATGAGAATAAAAAGGTACACCTAATCAATTGTTGTTTTTATATTACATATATCAGAATCAGAATACCTCTACTCGTCCCACAGAAGGGAAATGTACATTGTTACAGCAAGTAAAGAGAGCTTTATATAATTAAGAAGCAGGCATAACAAATATACAAAATAAAAGAAAAAATTACATAATTTACAAAATACACATCCAGTACCAGTACAGTTTTGAGATGGCAGACAGGTGAACGTATTAAAGATGTAAATATTGCACAAATATTTACGGTATATATATACAGTTACAGCATACTGCACATTAATAATATTGCACAACAGGGGTGTTATCGTCTTTATAGTTTTGTGTGGGGGTCTACCAGGGGAAGGAAGGAAGGACCTGCGGTATCTCTCCGTGAGACACCGCGGGTGCAGCAGCCTGTCACTGAAGGAGCTGCACAGTGCAGACAGGGTGTCCTGGAGGGGGTGGGACACATTGTCCAGCAGGGAGGACAGCTTGGCTGCCATTCTCCTGTCTCCCACCACCTCCACAGTGTCCAGAGGACTCCCCAGGACAGACCTGGCCTTCTTAACCAGTCTGTCAGTCTCTTCCTGTCAGCAGCCGAGATGCTGCAGCCCCAGCAGACCACACCATAGAAGATGGCTGATGCCACCACAGGGTCATAAAAGGTCTGCAGGAGCCCAGAGATCAGACCAGTCCAGTTTATTGTTCAGATGAACACCCAGGTACTTGTACGATTCCACAATCTCAATGTTCCCTCCCTGGATGTTCACTGGTATGGGGGGAGAGTGTTGGAACTGTCTGAAGTCCAACACCAGCTCCACCACCATACTGTACACAGTCATACCAGAAGAGATTGCAGGGAAATTCCTTGTTACCTCAATCACATCAAGACACATCAAACAATCAGTGAATAAAAAATAGTTCACTGTTTATTTATTTTGTATATTCCGGGTTCATTTTCTTTGAAAAATTAAATGTTTGCCCGATTTTTTTTTTTTTTGCATATTTTCTCATTAAAAACATAGAAAAATAAGAGACAGTAAAATGTGGAAATGTTAAAAATATAAAAAACTTTAACAACAGTACACATTAAGTGTGATGCGTGTCAAATGTGTAATGTACTGTATCGCAACTGTTGCTAAGTCGTGGCGCCAAACAGCAGCGCCATTAATGTTCATTACCTCATAGAAAAATGCAACAGTGACACACACCTATTTACTGCCTCCGTGGAGGGAGAAGGACTTTCAGTAGTGATAAGAACATCAAATAAAAAGGCTTTGGGGCTTGGTTGAACTTTTCCATTTGATAGGCTCAAGCTTTTTCTCTGAGGAATGTTTCTGTTGAGTTAGCAGGTGTGTAGTGTACTGTTTAAATGTATTCATAGGACGTGTATTTATGGGGGGGAATGTGTTTGTGAAAGTGTTAGAACAAGTGTTGTAGACACCCCCTAAATATATATACCTTCCCAAACCTCTCAGTTGTCACATTGTTGTCAATGTGAAATTAACTCCCATAGGTTGAAGACCAGACCCCTTCCCCCAGCCCGCTATGCCCCACCAGAGTGGACTCTCCATGGCTGAATGTGTGCCCCCCCTGCCCTGCAGCTGGAGGTGTCTGTTTCACAGGCCTCTGTAATGCGGGACCTGCGAGGATAAGGTTTCACAGGTACAAAAGTTTCCGCTTTAATCCTATCACACAGAGTGAGTGGTCAGGGCTCAGGGCTCACGCATAATCCCGGGTTTATCCATTCTGGTGAGCCCAGAGACAGAGAGTGGGCAGAGAGGAAGAGATTACTGCCCATCTCTGATTTTATTCTATCAATGTTTGCACAGCAAACGGCAAGAGGGATCTCTCAAAAGCAATTTAGCTTTTCACACTTCAGTGCACGCAGGAGGAGATCGGTAAAGATATAGTTAAATATCTCCCCTAGAAACTGTTTAACAGGTTGATGTTGAGAATCTGAGGATCTTTGACAACATGAAAATGATTTTATTCATGTCCAGGAGGGGCCTTTTATGTCTTATTGTGTCTAAAGAGGGACAAGAATCTCATATGTTTGCCAAATACTTCATTTTAGAAGTCAAGTCAATTTCTATTTTATTATCTTGTACTATGATGTCTCTTCTCTGACTCGCTGCAGTCTGATTGGGTCAATTTCAAATTTCAATGGGTGTAAAATAAAAAAGGAGGGTCTCTAATTGTTGACAGTTTGATGCTGTGTTGTGAAGAGCTTATCAGTTTCACAGCAGGCGGTTTTACAGTGAAACAGGGATTTGACGTGGCCTCCTCCGGAGAATACCACCTGCCCCGGCATCACACTGAGTCCCTGTCAGAGCTAAAGGGATATATCAGACTGAATCATTAATATATTGACAGAATGACTTTGTTGAGAAAATAAATGTTAAAATGTGAATATTGATTGCTGTAATTCAATGCCCTCTTAAAAGTGGTAATTCTGTCCTGAAACTTTTGCACTTCAGAAGACGTGCTGGATTTTCTACTCTGCCTGAAATGCTTTTGATTCATTGAAGAAAGCACGAATCCTCAGAAATGTAATACATATTCACGCTAACGACCACAAAGCAGATTGCTGCATCCTTCCACAGGTCCCTTGAAGTGTGAGACTTGAAGGAAGAGTGATTCTTTTGAAGGCAGGTAGAAGGCGTTGCGGGGCTGAGAGGTGCTGGGAAGGGCATGTCCAAACAGACTTCAGGCCCTGAGTGATGGGACACGGGAAAAGGTAAGAGGACACCTCGCCTCTGCTCTCATGTCAACACAGTCATGTGAATCCCAGCTGTGAGAGCGTCTGAAGATCCAGTTGACAATAGTTCCTCAGCAAGCTCTATCTCAGCTTCTAAAGGTTCAGCAAGCTTTGTTGTGATCACTATATATGTCAGCAGTATTGTTTTTCCTATTTAAAACAAATATTCTGAAATGAATTACACAGATCTGTAATTAAGTTTATCTCTCTTCAAGGCTTTTTGAGTAAATCCCACATCAAAGTGGATCAGTTAAGATGCAATGCATGACTTCAGTTTCAAGGGCTAAACTCAGCACTGCCTCTACCATGAGCCATGAATCGATGAAGGTAAATAAAGCAATCCATGAGGAAACACTGCAGTTGCTATGGGATACAATGGAAAGTTTGTAGAGAAAATCAACAGGTCGCAGAAAGGTCTGAACTAGAGAAGCCATGAGTAGAAGTTTAGAAGAAAAATATATTTTTTACATTTTCTAACTTAATCTAAATGAAGTTAAATTCTTAATTATCTAAAGTGTTTTTGACTTATGACCATGTCAGAAATAATGATATATAAAGTAAGAAAAAAGTTGATACAAAAGCTGAAAACCAATGAATAAATGGTCAAAAGGGATATTTTTAAGTTTAAGTTAGCTAATTGTTAAACAGTGAAACATAGTTAAAGTAAAAGAATTAACAGCCAAAATTGTCAGATAAAGGTAATGGATAAACAGGGGAAATGTTTCAACTTTAGGTAATTCAACCATTTATCATACAATCAACTTTATTGTAACAACCAGAATGCTCACTAGTTGAAAAGTTTGTTACAAGTATCAGACAAATAGTTGAAACATCAAGCTTCTGCCTTTCTAGATGGTGTTAAAAGTGAAAATGCATATTTAAATTTACAACTGACATCCATTTTGAAATAAACCCAACTTGACACATTTGAAACAAGATAGGCAGAGTTCTGAAAATATACTTAAGATGCTGACTGGACTGTTGGGTCACATCTGAAATGTTTTGGTACCTCCCATGTCTGGATATTTTCAGAATCCACATGTGAGTCTTGTCTAAGTGCTCCTAAATTTTTACGATATAGGCCTATGAAAAGTATCTTACTGCTGCATTTTATTTTATTTTTGTCAGACCATTTGTCAAAATGTACTCAGGATTAAACAGGCAAATAAAAGAAAAATATCCAAACTGTTTTTCTATAGGCTTCCTGTTTCTTGGAAATATATTTTCTTAAAATTGTGGTACCAGACTGCATTCACATCATCTCAGAGATAGAGGGCAGCGGAGATCAGCGAATCACATAGGCATCTTTTCAATATTTCTCCTAAACCTCTCTCACCACTATTTAAATAAAACTCTTACATTGTCCCCCAATATAACATTTCATCATAAACTATATGTGTTTGGATTTGTCAATTGTTTTAGCAAATCTAAAAGATTCAATTACAAACCAGAGGTTACAAGTTAGATGTAATAATTTTTAAAAACATACTTTAAATAATTAGTAGTAAGACTTAATCTCATTAGTTTATTTACATAACACACAGAACATTACATTGGCAATTGTAGATTTTCTGTCTGATAGTGAGTTACTCCAGAAAGTCTTGATGAGCAATTGATAAATGTCACTGAAATGTGGCTCCATCACAGGCCACTAATACATCATGATCTCCTTGGGTGCGTCCTCTGTAGGCCTCTGCTGTTCTCTCCGATGTGTGTAGGCTGCATGGGCGTACATGTAAATCAAAGCGATGGCAGCCAGCGAGAGCACGGAGTATAGGAGGACCAGGTAATATCCGAGCATCATCTCTGTAGACATGTTCCTCAGGTCTGCCTGAACAGATTCCGTCGTGATCTTTACCAACTTATATGCCATGCTGGTCACTGTGAGGTTCACCGCAAATAGGATGAGGGCCAAAACGGAAAAACATGCTGCAAGAGAAAGAGAACCATGACATCCCTCGCTGGGATTCTATAACATAGATTTTTTCTACACAGATATTGGGGGCTAAAATAAATATACTTATGCATAAAAAATCAGTGTATTCCGTGTGTGTGTGTGTGTGTGTGTGTGTGTGTGTGTGTGTGTGTGTGTTTAATGCATTTTCCCTAATTTCCTCTAATTACTTGCTTATTTATTTTTAATGTTTTGTTGGGTACATTTATTTTATACAGACAAATGTGTAATAGTGTATTTGAGGAATGGCATTTGTGGATATTTGGTCTTGACAATTAGTTTTGTTCTTTCTGTTTATTTGTTTGTTTGTTTGTTTTTTGGCAAATTATTTACACTTTTTGTGTGTGAGGTGCTTAGAAAGTAAAAAAAACTCAAATGGATATTATTGACATGGCACTGAATTAACTTGATGATATTATCTGTATATTGTTGAAATGAAAACAATCATTGTTGAAATCCCACGGTAATCCTCATCACCACCAGTAAACCATTAATCCCATTTCCCAATTTTGCTGTCTTGCTACCACTCCCTGATGCTTATTGCTCTAAATTTGTCACTTACCACTGAGCGAGCTGCAGACATAGAGGCCAATCGGCCCCATGTAGGTCTCATATGGGTTGCCGACACTGTTGTACAGGGAGATAAGGATGCTGCAGGCGGAACACAGCAGACACAGGGCCAACAGGCACAAAACCAAAGCGTGTAGGACCACAGAGGCAACTTCTTCTGCTTTTACCAATTTAGGAATCACTAAAACACACAAAATCACAATTGAAATTGAAATTGGGCTTATCTGTGTAAGCAGGATGTTGTCCAGTAATGTCAGTTCTAGCAGTTATTTTTATTATTTCATATTTAGTTCATCCAAAATAAATATATATCACAATCTCTATATCTATCTTTTTCCTCGTTTTTAGATATCTGCCTCTGAGACCTAGCTGTGAAGAGCTTCTTTAAGAATACTTTCAACAAAAGAAATTGTACCTATACAAAATCCGGGCACTGCTTCAAGAAAGAATATGCTGCTGTGGAACTATTTCTAAATTTCTAAACTATTACTAACATCCAAAGTATAAGCATGGCTTGATTTGAGAGATATTTAAGGGATAGAATAAATATACCTTCAAATTCTTCTGTATATCCAAACAAGGGGCAATAGTATCTGTTCAAATCTCCAACAAAAAGCTTCCAAGTGATCACAGCACTTCCATTAGTGAAGCTTTCTCCACTTTTTGTGCACTCCATGGTCGTCTCAGCCCACTGTGTTGACATGCAGTAACCCATCACCCCAACAGAGATGGATGTAACCAGCGCGCTGGACAAGAAATGCAGAGTCTTCTTAGTGGAAGGCATTATCGCTATATTCCAGTTGGACTAGTTAAATCTAAATCCCAGCGTCTCTTCTGTAAAGCTTGGATGAAGCCTGAGAAGCAGATTAGGACCCTCTGATCCTCTAAGAACTCCGTGCATGAGCTACCTTCCTGGGTGGAGTGGACTGATGGTCATAAAATCTCTTGATTATGGCAGTGACCTTTGGTTTGAAAAGAAAACACAGAGCTGGTTGTCATGGAGGGGACACCAGTTCCTCCCTGCGTCATCTCTGGTCATATGTGTTATCTGAATGGTCTGCGATGATTGTAAAACATTTTCTGACTCATTTTCTGAATTGCAAGTACTAACAGTTGATGCACAATTCAAATGGAACAGAGCCGCTTCAGGACATGTAAGGACATTTTCTTCAAACTCACTCACACTTTGAAGGAACCATGTTCACAATCTAGGGTTCAAAGTCCTGTTTTTCATATCATAGGGTCATAAAACATAATGAAGATTAATTATTTACCTGTCTCACTAAAAATAAGTTACTGGAAGGCGAATGATCATATGATCTCATGTAAGTGATACAATGACGTACTAAAGCCATGATAGGGGTTGTAATTATTGGTTCATGATTAAATATGGAAATATTTCCAGTTAGAATTATAGAACTAATACAAAAAGAGGTGGAACATAGAGAAATCTGACCTCTGGACTCTATAACAATGTCATTTTACACTATTGCCATATGGCTGTCTTGTCTCTTGCAGAAGGATGCTGTAAAGCTTCACCACTTCCTGGTTCCTGGTAATGGTAATAGTATCTGATTATGCTTTGGCTAAATGTTTCTAGCCGTCCTCTCATCTCAGATGTACCAACAATAAGCAATTCATAATTATAATGTTTTCATACATGACTGTAATATATTAAATTATAACATTGAATTGATACTAATATGATAACTATGTCCTAACCATTTCATAATTTAGTTAAAACTGTTGTATTTAAGTCCTTCAGATAACATTTGATTAAGAATATAACTTTGAATGTTAAAATGTTATTTTATAACCTACATCATTTTTTTCACAGTTTTTGGGAATGAAGAAGCAATGTTACAGTACATTACAAAAAATGATGCAATTCGTATGAAACTAATTCAGATCATAGTTATCAGTGAGTCGTTTGACAAATATTGGCCCAAAGCTGTATTCATCCAGGCAGAGCCGCTTCAGACCTCCATGGGGCCCGAGGCAAAATTCTGCTAAGGGGCCCTCTTAACTGAACAGTCGCACCTGACACCCAGTGCTTCCACTCATCCCCCCTTTAAACACATTGCACTAGTGTCGCCACCTGTTAGTCTAACTCAAAATAAATACAGACCAAGTCAGACCAAATCGAACTAAATGTGTAACAAATTGCTCACCATTAAAAGTGTCCCTTTCTGCACTTTCTGGATGCAAAATCATCAATAATGTCATCATATGATATTTGCTTCCCCACATCATGGTTGATGCTCGTGATGGCCAAACCACTCAGACGTTCTGGGACATGGAAGATCTCAGATAGTTTTTGATCATTTTTAACTTGCTGAAGCTCCTCTCAGCTGAGGCAACTGTCACAGGCAGAGTGACAGCAATTCTCAGGGCTATCCAAAGGTTAAGATAGAGTTCCTCCAGATTTTTCTCACAAAGGAAAGAAAGCAGCTCAAAGGCAGTCATATTAGCTGACGGTAGGTCAGGTAAATTCTTGATGTCGTTTGCCAGATCAACTCCACTGATGTCACAGTCTTGGTTGAAGGTCAGAGTTTTCTCAAGTTCCATACACTGAGCCTTTAAGGAGACACTGGACATCTGACATGCAGTGCTGAAGTTCAGCACTATTCCATATTAAGTCTTCACCTGGTTCATAGTTTCAAATCGTTCATCAATGGATCCTATTGTGGAGTCAACCACAATGTTGAAGAAGTTGACCTCAAGATTCCGCATCAGCCACTGGCTCATCAGGTGCTTCGTAGCTAAAATGCTTTTTGCTGGTTCTCAGCCCCTTGTCCTTCAAAACAGCTTCTACATTCATTTCCTCACAAATGCTTCTGGCTGTTGTCTGGGCATCTGAGAATCCAGTGGCCCGGTATTGAGTGAGAGAGGCTTTTGCATTTGAGATTAACTGCACAGCTACGTCAACCTGCATTGAAGCAGATTGGAGGAGCTTGTTCACTGTATTTGTTCTTGACAGTATCTCACACCACACTACACAGCAAATCAAGAAGTGGTAAGAACCAACTTCCTCTGCATGTCCCTCCACTTTCGCCACAGGATCATTAATCTTCTGTCCGAATCTCAGAGGCCTGATACCTGACTGCATGGACACTTTGAAGCCTGCTCTCCCATCTTGTGTCAGTCCATGACTTCACTGTTATGTTCACATGTTGTTTCAAGATATTCCACCTTTATGTGCCAGCAGAAAAAAAGGTGAACAGCTTTTGTACATAGCCAAAAAAAACAACAGCATCTTTCGAGGATTTGGCAGCATCTGCAATGACGAGGGTTAATGTGTGTGCACCACATGGAACAAACACAGCTCTGGGATTCATTCTCAACAGTCTGGCTTGTACTCCTTGGTGTTGACCTTTCATATTGGCCCCATTGTCATAGGCTTGCCCTCTGCAATTGTCAAATGGAATTTTCATATCAGTCAGCTTGTCCAAGATGACTGTAGACAGACTTAAGCCAGTTGTAGCCTCAACATTCACAAAGCCGAGGAAGTGCTCCTTTATCTCTGGCTGTCCCTTTAAAGCCACACTTCTGAGGATAATGGACATCTGCTCCTGGTGACTAATGTCAGGTGTACAGTCTAAGATAATGGAGAAGTATTTTGAGTCTCTCACTTGAGTCACAATAGTTGTGAGAATCCTGTCACTCACAAGCTGTATCAGCTCATTCTGTATGTCCTTACTAAGGTCATGAGCATGTGTCTCTCCGTCTTTAATTCTGCTGACATGATTTTCCAAAACAGGGTCAAATTTAGCTAATAATTCAACCTCTTTTAGAAAGTTTCCATTATCTGGTTGGAAGAGCTTATCTGATGAACCTCTGAATGCTAGGTTTCTTTCAGCTAGAGACTGTGTGATAATTATGAAGCGTGTAAGGACATCTCGCCATCTCTTTCTTTCAGCCTCCAAAGCTGTGCAGCATTTCTATGTGGTCAACTGTTTTTCCACGACTTAAGCGCAGATCAAGTTCTCTCCACTTAATCATATTGCTTGTGTGTTCAGGACTACCCTCATGCTGCTTCAGAATGGCGTTGATATTTGACCAGTCATTAACACCTTCTCCTATTATTTTGTGTTTTTTTTGTGGAAAAGAGTTTACAGCAAAAACAATACACAGCGTTGTTTTTCACTGAGTATGAAAGCCAGCTCCTGGTAATCTTTTCACCATTTGACAGCCGTCTCTGTAATAATCCTGGATGGAACCCTCTTCTGGACTTGTCTTTGGGGTAAGAAAAATCACTCCTGGCTTGAAAGGACCTCTGCGCACTAACTCAGTCCGCATACAGTCTGTTAAGACTGGGGGCCAGTCTGCTGGACCATTTGGTGGAGCAGAGACTGTTACTTTAGGGTCTGAGCTAGCTTCTGATGCTTGCTGTACACACATACTTAACGGTGGCTGTACTGGACCTGTGCTGCTGCTGGTTGAAGGTGGCTCATCTGTGCCTGTGTTATCTGGGTCTGTCCCTCCACTGGCTGACTGACTGGACTCTGTGCTGCTTGTTTGGAACTTAAGCATAGCACCTGTAACATAAAGATCAGGCTACCATTAATTCAGCTCCATCAAATTGACTGCACTTGTTTTACCTTCATATACTTAAAATGTAGGTGATTTTGATTATTACTTAGCCTATTTAGCGCCATTGTCATAATATTTCACGAGTTTTATTTATTCACTAATATATCTGCATCTATATTTGCCTGTGGGCTATCCAAGCAAACAAAATTCAATCTTAGTAAATATTGATCCATTACTTTCCCTGTTGTATAAGTGAACGCGACGTCACGTTTTTGTTTTTTGTTTTTTCCACGGGGCCTCTTTGATTTTGCCTACGCAACGTGCGTAGTGTGCGTATTGGATGAACCGGTACTGCATCCAGGAATCAAATGAACATTTAAAACAACTGTGGAACAAACTGGACAACCCACAATAAGGGAGCACACATGTTGTAATAACGTGTGTGGCCAGACGGTGGCTCCCTTTTCTTTTCCAAACCAGAGCAGGACCGTGCTCGCTGACAGCCAGTTGTGTTTTGTTGGAGTAAACACAAACTCCTCCTTCCCGGTGACAGGCGGCAACACTGAAGCGTCGCCTCGCCTTTTCCAGCACGGTCTGTGCTCGGGACTAAACGTCGGTGCCATCAAGGTGAGTAATGTCATTATGCCATGTCATTATACAGTCTTTTGCATCTCATTTGTCGAGCGGAACATACATTTTCAGTCCTTTTTTTCAGTCACACAAAACGCCGTGTTACCTGTCCGTTACGCACAGCAGCGCGCGGCGGTTTTTCACCCATTTCAGGTGCGTTTTTAGCTTTTACGTTACAGTGAATACATTCCTCGTTAAACCTGCGATGTTTACCGTGTTCTTACGTTCTGGGAGCTCTCTGTTTGACTACCTGCAGCAGCCACTCCAGTCATGTCAATGTGGGTTAATGGAGCAAGAGTTTGTGTCCTCCCCTCTTGTTTTTCTCTCGTTCGTATATATTCTGTTTGTCTTTCATCACAATGGTATTTTAAATGTTTTCTACATATACGGTGACTGGGTGCGTGCTTATGTGGGCTGCATTGAGCCGGTTTCAACATGTCGGGGAAAATATTGGTTCTTCAGAAATCATGGATGGATCTGCTAAGACTTGTTACTGTAGGAGGTCTCTTGGAGGTGTTTGAGTTATGTGGTAAGATGTTGACTCTTGCTTTGGTTGCTTAATGTTGTGTTGGCTTCACAGTTTTTAATTAAGTCGTGGTTTGGACGTGATATTCATCTCCAGAGGGAGGGCAGTTCTCTCCCGGGGAGGTCAGAGGTCATGGTCAGCAAGACATCAGCATCCTTGGAGCAGAAGGTCTCCAACAAAACGGAGGACATGAACCGAGTCTGACATTTGTCGAATTACATCTGGAAAATGAAAGTTAAATAAGCATGGACATCATCAACATTGTACTCCACTGACCAGTAACTTCAAGAGAACTTCAGGACTTTGACAGCCTGTGTTCCTGAAGAGGCTTTAATGTAAACATCAAGTTTGTTCTACTTCATATCTGAGAGGAACTTGTGTTGCAGACTGAGCAAGGCTGCCTTTAGGATCAACAGATGAGAAAAACAGGCACATTTCAATGTAGAAAGTGTAACTATTGTCACAACAATAAGAAGTTACCCCTATTTATTTTGTACAAAAAAGGTAAACAAGCAAATAACAAGGATTTCGAGTTCAGCCCCTCACTGTCTTTATGGGTGACTGAAATGTGTAACAGGTTGCTGTCACTTCTAGTTCTGTTCGCGTTCCACAAAAAAAATGGCAGCTTTCTGAAATCATTTTCAGTCTTCACTTAAATAATTAGAACTACAGCTCCCAAGTTTAAACAAATATTTGTCAACTATTAACTCATTTTATGATCTACATAGGTTTGATTAATTCTTTAGGACAACAAAAAAATGCGTGAACAACATAAATATGTTGTAGTTTCTTTACCTCTCTATTGCAGTAAATGAAATATCTGTAAATCATGAAAAACCAAGCATTTTGAATATGCCACAAACACCACCAAAATTATTCTGACATTTTATAGAACAAATAACTTATAAAGAACATAATCAACAGATGAATCAACATTGAAAATAATGAGTTTGTAGCACAACTTTTTATTATACTTTTTAATAACTAGTTTAAAAACATTTTCCTTACAACAAACCTCATTCACCTTGATTTTACTGTCTTAACTATTTTGTTCCACATATAATTGCTGTGTTTTTTCAGTGCAAATTCCATATCAATTACACAGTATAGGTCGTTGGAAGAATGGCAATTCCTCTGGAAAAAGCAAATGAGGATTCATTGAAATAAACAAACAGTTATTTCTCTTCGAGACAAATGAGACTGTGTTAGGATGCAGGAAGAAATAACATTTATCTGCTGAGTGCTGTGAGCAGGTTGATTCGGCTACTATCTCATTTCAATTTATATTTCACTCCAGTTAAATTAATTTCTCTTGTCAGGCCTCAGGAGAAGAATATCAACTGTGCAGTATATCTTGTGCAATGATTTAACTGTGATAAGGAAGGTTGTTTTTACAGTGTCTACATCTCAAAATGGTACAAAAACTCAACAGGTTTCTAATTGCAGTAGGTATTCCAACCTGCATTTAATTGTTTTTTATCACACTGCCAAGATGTTCTTTTTGTATGTTTTTTCAGCTATAGTTAGACCTGCAAAAAGGCATATTGGTATGCTTGGCAAGTGCTTGTTATTGGAGCGTGGGTGTGCTGCTGTGTGAAACGAACAGATGTGGTGATTAATGAAATCCACAGCGAGGTGGAGAGGCATGAATTGTGCATACCTTGGAGTTTAACAGCTTGCTGGGTATAAACTTTAAATTGCCAGTCTGGAGTAAATCCCTGAAGCTCGCCCACCCTCTATCTCTGTATCTGCCACCTCTCTCTAAGTCTAGGAAACACTCAGAGCCTGACTTTAAACTGACTACACGCTGTGCTGCGCGCTCTCGGAGGCTGCAGCCACATAAACTACACTCTTGCTCTGAGGTACACTTTTTTTCTCAAATAAGCGGAGAAGGAACTAATTGGTATAAAGTCCCAACAATTAGTGATGAGCCTGGTCTGACCAAGAACGTGTCGGATACTTGCTGGCAGAAATGTTGCTTTAGCCAGCCTAAGAGAGGGGCTCATGGATTAAGCATTAGGACTTTCATTGTGATCTTACTTTTAATACAAACAGCATCCGACCTGTTCTTTTTTGTTTTCCTTAACGGGAACTTGTTAAAGCAAATGAACCTGCAGTGTTTTGCAACCGTATGCTTGTTTGTGCTTGCGGCTAGTGCTACAGAATGCAAACCCTGCAGTCATCCTTTGGATTTTGGCATCACGCTTGAATGATTTAATAACTATAACACCTTTTATTGTTAAAGCAGAGTGAAGACATTTTAACCCCTCACCTAAACAGTCAAGGTCATTTTAAAGCAAGCAATGGGTAATAGGAGGGTCTGTTGGGGGGGATTGTTCAGCTTGTAATTGATGTGATATTGTATTCAAACTGAAACTCTGAACTAAGATTGGAAACTTTGCCAAAATAGCAGCAGTGAGTAGGGAAAGCAGAAACAGAGCCTGTGAGTGGTGTATTGCTTCCTGTTTGGGAGAAAGGATCCGGAAATCCCCGCAGCCTCAGAGAGAGGTGGGACCTCAGTGACACTGAGAAGGTGTGTCTCCGTCAGAGGAGGCTCTTTAGAACACAGGGCTGCTGCAAGGACAGTCTATCTGCAGCCCACACACACATCCCCTCACCATGTGATCTGTGTTGCTCCGAGGGCCACGACTGCTGTTTCTGCTGCTGGGGAAGTGAGACTGCTATGGTTGCTCCTGATTGATATTTGCGCAAGCTGTGCCGATTTGTATTTGTTTACTATATCTGTGTTTAAAGCTTAGCTGGGGCACTGCAGCACTGAAACAGCTGGATAGAGATCAAGGTTTCCCCCTTTAAAGATGTGTCAGAACTCACCCACCATCTGCTCAAAGGAGCCATTGTAAGCTCAGAGATATTATTAAGGCTGAGCACATGAGACACAACAGAAAGAAGGTCCTTAAGGGAAAAGGTAATACTAAATCAATCTGTCATTCCGAAACAGTGCTACAAAAACCACTCTGTAGTGAACAAGGAGATGCAACAATTGGTTGATAAATAGATTATTCAAAAGAGATTAAACTTTTCTTAATGATGGATTCAGTCATTTAACAAGCTGGAATTCCAAGCGTTTGATGACTCTAGGTCAAATACGATCTGCTGTTAGTGATGTGGACTGTCATTTGATGGCAACATTGGATTTGAAAGCAAAAACAGAACAGAAGAGATGAAATTGTCTAATATTTTGGAAAGATAAGTGTAAAAACAGAGAAAAGTTAGGACAATTAATGATCATTTAGCACAACAGAAATACTTTTTGTCCTTGTCATCATCTTGTGACCGTTCAGTTGTATCCTAGGACCCTTCAGGCTTCGGAACCACAAGGTTAATCCCCTCTGGTTTAAATAAGAGAATAATTCTCGGGGAAGTACTGCATGATGTCACCCGTCAACATCTGCCCATAATAGTAATATGGGTGTATTCCGCCCTCCAGGCAACACATAGTTTTCTATTGTATTTCTGTCAGTTGCTACACGAGTGCATTACAAAGTACACCACAAAGCTCTACAAAGACACATTTTGGGAGATTGAGCTGGTGACCTTGCAGTTGTTTTATGAGTCTCGAAACATGGGAGAAACTCATTGTTGATAAATCCTTTAAAGACCTGTATGTTTTGTCTCCTTTTTATAGCTTTTAGAAAAAGCCATAAAGGAAGCCAAAAGTTATAATCCCACAGTCCTATACTAACCATCAGCTGCTGGTAGGAGCAGCATGCTGACAGATGTCATCTGATAACTCGTATTCTATTGAGTGCTGTCCAAAATATGGTAACCTAATTTCGATGATCTGCTCAGGAAAAGCAGGGTGGAGCCCAAAAGAGGAAAAAGTCCCTGTGCTAGATGACCTGGTTTTCACTGAAGTGAAAGCAAACATTTCCTGCGCTGTCTTAAAAACATTTCAGTCTACTTTATTTTATCTGCATGAAAGACCAGGGGAAAAACAAATATTAGGTCGACCTACACGCTGAGAACATGGTTAATATTGCTTTGACACCCAGGAAGAATTATACTCAGCTATTGTGGATTTTCCTTGAAGGCTGTTTGTTTGATCTTGACTCTGAGATGCACTCATCTTATATGCATGTCAGAATACAACACCCACACATTCAGAGATAGCTTTATGTTTAGGATCAGGTCTTTGGTGTTAAAAGATGACACAACTATTGTGAAACTTAACCTAACCACGGTACATGTGTTCATGCATGGAAACATGGATGTTTCTTATTAGTACTTCTGTTCATTTAGTTGTTAATTTTCCATCTTGAAATTCAATGGTATTCATCTTTAATACTCTTAATGTTCTTGATATGGTACAAACATCAAAAGTTGCTTGTAAATGGTTAAATAAGCAGCAGGCTGTGTCTCTCATAGCGATGGTGCATACAGTAGAAAGAATGATTATCTCCCCTTATTTCTGGTGCAACACATAGGCGAGTGAGTATAAGAGTGAAAGAGAAAATAATGGTTTGGCTGTGTCACTACAGAGGTTGTTGACATGGAGGAGTACAGTGCCTAATGAATAATGGATGCTTAGTAAAGCAGCCCATTTCCTATTCATTCTTCCAAGGCTGCTACACACAGGGAGTTGTGTGTGATCCTCATGTCAGCCCTTCAATATGTTTTCATTGTGTTTTTTAGTAACATGATACGGTTTGAAGGCACTGGAGTAACTGCTATAAACCTTTTCTCACAAGTTCAACAGGCTTATTCAAAATAAGGGGCTCATTTTTGTTTGATTGTGTCAAATACAGAGCAACAATTTTAACACACCCAACAGGGAGTACTCCTATCTCACTCATGTATCTTCTCAGATGTTAGTTTTAACATCAGTATTCCTGAAGCTTGTAGTAATTAAAAGTGAGCTGATCACATCACAAATTCCTGCAGTGACGGCAACAAGCTTTAATTCAATGTTTGCGTTGTCACTTTCTGTTTAAAGCTGAAAGGATCTATTTAATTCAAAGCACCTTTTAACTTCTGACTCTCCAGGAAACTTTATAGTGTTGAGGTCTTTTTTGACTGTGATGGATGTGTCTAAATGAGCGCTGTTACATGCGGCAGTGAGCCCGCAGTAGTCAGGGGATGGCTGACATGCCCTGCTTGCTGATCGGCGTGTAAGGCTCAGGCGAGCAGCAGAAAGCCTTAATGTATTGGATGATAATCACAGCTGTCCTGGTTGATAAATATGACCAAGGTTAAGGGTAGCCTGGATCATACAGTGTGTTGAAAATGAAATGTGGGGATGGACCTTGGACATGCTTCATCTTATTGAATTCCTGTCAGTTTTTAAAGATTTAATTTCAGCTGCTTTTATGGGATGGTGTCCATCTCTGTGTGGAAAGAAGAGAGGATATGTTTTAGATTAAATAAAAAACAAACACCTAGAGATGGAAGGAACATCACATGTTTATCACTGATAGCCCAAAGTAAAGAAGGCCTTGTCAACTTACAATCCAGTGTTTGTCTCCTCAGATATCTGATAACTTAATGTAATTGTTTGCATTAAGCAAGTTAGATGGCTGCTTCTGGTCTCTTTATAGTGTCATCACGTAAGGTATTATCCATCAGAAAGTACATCATAGTCATCAATAATAAGTCATCATAGATAATACAATTTCACAAGTCTTCTTTGGAAGATTGGATTGATTTATCCATCTAAACACATGCCATACCACAACTTTGTCACTCTGACCTTAGCTCTGGAGATTTAATCTATAAATGAAGCAGGGTTATGTATGAACGGACAAGTCATAACTCCACATAAATGCTTTTATTTCTTTGTTTATGTTTGTTGAGTTTTTCCTGTTTGTACTGCTGTTCCTAATAATTGCAGCGTTTGGTCACACTGTTGACGATCACACACTGCCAAAGCCTTTTTTATGCTCAGCCAGAGACAATGCCAGATCCACACCGAACACTTACAGTAATGGGATATTTGTTTATCATAATTAGAGTCAGCTTTGATGCCAGCAGAGATTCAACCATCAGGAGAAATGTGATGTTTTGACCGAAGTGAGAACCAGTAATTGGATGGCAATGCCATATACAGTGTAGGGCTAATTGTCACCTTTTCAATTAAGCTTCAAAAAGTGTTAATTAGTGTTGGTAAAAATCTGCCAAAAAATTGAAATAGCTGTGCATTCATGTGCTTATTAGAAGAACAGTTGATTGGCATTTTTCATTCATTTTTCTCTTTATTTTTTACTTGAATGTTTTTTGTGCGCATGTGATAAGGGGACATTTTTCACTGTGAAACATTGTGGTCAGAGTTGTTTGGCTGCAGAAAACCACATATTTTGACTTTGTTGGCATGTAAAGGTTGTGGGAAATGGGTTTAAACTAGGTCTGCAACTCAATAGTTGGGTTAAATATGTATGTTTCCTCTATAAATGGACTAGTTGCAACTGGCTTTGTATATTAAAAGCCAGGAATATCCCGATCCCTGTTCCCAAGAGTGTAAGGAAGGAGACATATTTAGGTTATAGTGTAACAAACTAAAGCCTGTATACACCGAATTATAACACATCTGAGTTAAGAGTGGAAGACAACCTATTTTTTTCAAATTGAACTGGCCTTGCTCTTAATTCTCTTTTATTAACATCTGTTGAGTTAGTGCAACTTATGGGAGTAACACAAAGGCATCCCCCTCAAATCCACAAACTTGAATGTAAAGGATGTGGTTGTTGTTTCTCCCTGGAGCTGTTAATAAGCTCTTAAAGAAGTAGTGCCGTTTATACTGTACATAGTGTCGATAATTGAGCAAAATATACTAAAAACCTATTTCCTCTTATATCTGCCCAGTCATCCATGCACCTTGTAGAGTGAGTTGTGATGTGGATAAGAAGTGTTTTTTCTTCTGCTCCTAGAGCACTAGAAATGCAGGCAACTGAGGTTAGAGATCACGGTAATCATAATAATAATGTGTCCCAGGGCTGAATATCACACAGTGTTTCTCTCTCTATAGGCCCACGCTAGTCTGTGGGTGGCTCTTCAGACAGACGTCTATTTTTCTGCTGGTGAATTATGAATTGTTGAAACCTTCTTCCTCCCCGCACTCACTCCCTCTGCATCTGGAGCTTTAAACAGAAGACAAACATACATTATGGGACTTGTGTGTTTTTAAAAACTAGGAGAGTCTGCTTCCCCTGTGGGCTTCCTCCATGTGCTACGTATTTCCACAATGACTACTTTGTTATCCTGCTACAAATTGCACAGGCACTTTATAAAACAACCACACAGGATGGCCTCATTTGTGTTGTTTTTATTTATACATCAGTCCAACCTTTAACTCCTCTGCTGTCTTTGCTGTCTTTTGTTTACATGTATTTTCCATTACCTACTTATGGTTATTCTATTTTACCAGTTGATTTCTACACGAGATTAGGTTTCTATGAATGGATGTTGGGGATTGTACATTTTTCGGTAATAAGGTCCGGATTTTCTTGTTTATCTTTTGCAAGTGCAATCTTTCTGAGCTGTACATATTTGAGCCTTTCATCAAAACTGGTGGGCAGCACACTGTGACACATGGGAGACCCTCTGATTTCTGTGGAGAGGGGCTCAACCAGGAAAGGGTTTGATCATCAGATCGGTCTTCCCCAGAGAGGGAAAACGCCTTGCTCTCTCTCTGAAGGCACTCCCTCATTTGCAGTCTTTTATGACTGTCTGGGATGAGCTAGTGTAAGAAGCAGAAAGTCGGTGCTAGGTCTGCTGGCTTTGTTAGAAGCACTGCATGCTGGGATTTTGTACCTGAACAGGGACCTGTTTTGTTTTGCAGTGTTTATTTGCTGTGTTATATTTGATTTGGCACAATTCTTGAGTTTGTTGTGTCCTAGGCAGCGTTTTAAACCAAATCCCACTCATGGACAAAGATCTGAGCCGTTAACGATGTCTGTTCGACTTAGCTGAACAACAGGAAATAAGTAAAAGGCTCTCAGTTCATTACTGAACTCTCACATCCAGCAGCTGGGCCCCAGCAGGGGTCTAGTTAACTGCTTAGTTAGTCAGAGAGATGCCTTCAGTCTCATGGTAAAACTCATTAGTGCAGACTAGTTTGAGTCCATTTTCATTACGCTCAGACCGAGCTACATGCTGCTTCCGGTGTGTGGCTGCACTGGCAAGCAGTTGGTCCTTCAGCGCTCTGCACTTATGTCCTGAAACAGCCAGAACTCCTGTGGCTCTGCGTGATTGTCTGCCTGCGGTAGCTTGACACCAACAGCCGCCACTATGGCTTTCATTTTCCAAAATCTCCAAAAATATTGAAAGGTGAAGCAGAGGGTTGTTATTATAGCTTCCCCACCCATGTTGTTATTATCATATCAGTGTGGAGTATGATATAAAACCTACACGCTCCAGGCCACACATTTCACCCTGCATTTCTGCGCCTGAAATTGGTTATTGTCAAAATGTAAAGGGGGGGGTTGGGTGTAAGCTTCGAAGGGGAATGAAGAGAAAGAGAGAGAGAAAATAGGGGGTGGGTTTATATATCACTTCTAAAAACAAACACCAGCACCACTGGGTAAAATGAAAAACAGGGAGCCATGGTGGTTGGTGCCAAAACACATCCCCCCATGAGGAAGAGGATTTTTTAACACGTCTTACATTTGCATATGTTCAGTTAGGACTCCTTCAGATCCTGATGGGGTGATGGTGGCACGGCTGCCTCTGGGATGTCCTCTCTTAAAAACCACAGTGACTGCCAGACAGGACATGGCAGTGCCAGTATTTGGCTCCAGCACCAATTTTATTGGCATTATTTATTTTTGGAGGAGTAATTTATGCAGTTTTATAGGGCATCTTCTTATGTGTTTACACTTACCTTTGAGCTTATATATAGCAGCGCAAATCAAAGTATTGTTTGAAATATCCCTTATGTCATTTATCATGCAAAAATGCAAAACATGTTATGCTTTAAGCTTCCTGTGATGTGGGTTATTCCTTTTATTCTCTATTTAATGTTAATGTAAAATGAATATTTTAAATGTTTGACTGTGGGTAAGACAAAACAACCTAATTAAACACATGTTTTCAGGACATTATTCTATAGACTTAACACTCACTTTAGTGTGACTTAGTCAATAGGAATAATGCTGTTTGCACAGCTATTGAGATTGTCACCCTTCACTTAAATTGATGATATGATGCAACATTGATAATTAATTCAGTTCTGTCATTGCATCACATGAGAGCAGTCTCCCTTAGAGTCATTACCTTATCTTGACCAAACATGATTTGCTATTTCATTTTCTTCTTGCACAGATCACTAGTTATCATCTAATAGCACATTTGCACCACTCTGTTTATCTATCTGTTTTTCTTGCTGATAGACCTGAAATTCTCTCTCAAGTAATTATTATGTTGCAGATTTGTGTTCCTGGTGCAACTGTAGTTCAGCCTTTCATTGTGTGGAGGCCTTTATTAAAAAACATTGTTCAAAGTATTTTGTCTGGCACAAATTTCTCTAGCTGAAATCTAATAACCATATACCGTTTTACCATTTTCTGTCGTAAATCAGTTAAACTAGTTTAATCTGTTAAACAGCTGGTGTCCACTGTTTCAGGCTGAATTCAGGTTCAATAAACCAGTAGAAGGCTCTTTTAACAGCCTATTTCATTGCTGTATGATAGGCACAGTAAGTCTGAAAGTCCTTGTCAAAATATTCAGCCATTAAAATCAATATCTTATAAATAAGATCATTAAATAAGACGGTCAAATCCATGTTCTGGAACAGTAAGTGGGTTGATTAGCTGGAGCATGCTTTTGACCTTTGGACGCTCACCAGATTTGAAAAGATTTTCTGTCAACAGCCTCCAGTGTTTGATGCCATAAGGAGTGCCTCTCCAGTGTAAAAAAAACACAGACTTAAGTCAGTTATTTGGTAATTAGTGATGCTTAATATGAAGTTTCAAGACTATGGCTGAAGCTACTTGTTCCAAGCAAATAAGTGTCAAATCAGATTTGTTGTGGGTGCCAATTAGCTTACAAACCTGGAAAAGACAAAGGTGAGATTCAAGCATTGTTTTTTAAACCACACAGTTTGACAGTGATAGGATAGACAGGAGTGGAGGGTATAATATGCAACGAAGGTCACCGGTGACGTTACTGTTATGTTGCACCTGCTGTAGACAACTGGTTACCAAGGTGTTCTGGTTTGTTTCAGTTTTTATAGAAAAGGCTTTGAGGATATGGACTAACTACTGTGCTTTGAAAATATGTAAGTTTGGATTTGGAGTGTGAATTTTCCTTTACTCACCATGCACAATCTGATCTATGAGCACCCATATACAATCTGTAACGCCCCTGGATGATATGCTAACTCTAGGGCTTGGAAATGACCAGGAATGATTAACTGGAGCTAGCTGGCTTGACATGCTAACGTTTTCAGATTACAGTAGGTTAGAGCTGTCAAACACACTGTTAACCCATTCCTTGCTCTTTTTCTGTTTTGTTTTTTGAAAACCTAAACGAATACCACATCCTGAATCTTAAGTCTTTACATATATTAAGTGATATCGAAGTTTGTTTAGCCTGCCGTGCCAAGTTATGGTAGCTAAGCTTTTATTGAAAAATGGGAAAGGGATATGTTTAGAGATTTGTCAATTTAAATCTCGTTTGATTTCTCATATTTAATTTGGAAGCAGTGATTCCACTCAGTAAGTGCGTGATGAGATAGCTCATAGGCTTTGAAACGGCAGACAGTGTGCCTGAGGCACTGCCTTTTGTAATGGTTTATACCTCGTCACCAAAGATGTGTCTAATTAAATGAATTAGCCAGCCACTGTAATTGCTTATAAAATGTCCCTCTAAATGGATTAGATAATTGATGAGTTAGACTTAGGTGTCTTAGAATCCTTTTTCTGAAGGACGATTTTATTGATGAAAAATAACAGGCCGAGCTTGTTTAATCATCAGTCACTACTGTACTGTAGCTTGAGGAAAAATGATGTGATGTGTTAAAACATTGTGTGATTTCACTAATCCATGGTGCTATTTCAGTTAGCATTTTTTCTCGTGGTTCACAAGTTATGGCAAAGTCGGAGAAAAAAGCTGTAGTGATATCAGCCTCCCTCTGAGCCACGTCAGCTGATTGGCGGCTACTCTGATGTCATTTGTTTTTGTGCGGCAAGGACAGTTCATGCTGGCTGATCAGTATTCCCTCTCTCTCTTTCTTTGTTGTTCTCCTTCTTAGTCTCTCTCCCCGCCCTACGCCCCCTCACTCTTCAGATTTTCCTGTCTTTAGTTCTTGTTTACTGTAACTCCCACTGATCCTCTCTTTTGTGTCATTCTGTTGAGTTTCTCCCTTTGAAATAACATTCAACATTATTATTGTGAAAGAATGAATGCTAAGGAAACCCAAGGTAGAATATCTGTTTCTTTAATCTTCTAAAATGACTATTAATGCCTGAAGAAACACTTTTCCCCACTGCTCTAATTTCTGTTTGATGCCATAAGAAAGAAACATTGGTACTTGTTTTTGTCTGAATATCATTATAGTGTCGATTTGTATACATCAATGTCTACAATTACCTAAAATATACAAGATAGCAGAAGACAAACAAGCTATTTAGTATATTTCTGAGGTTTTGCTTGAGATTGTAGCGAAGTAAAGCAGGATAAAACATTCCACTTTTATTATTATTAACAATACTACCACTACAAAACTAGTCTGCTTTATATGGGCAGTCTGTCAGACTCAGTGTGAAATAATATGCTTTTTTGTGGGGGCGGTGTATCAATTATGCATCAAAAGCACAATGCATGTTGGGATGTCTAGACAGTTTGGTGCCAATTGTTTATTGCAGTAAAGTGCTATGTGTTACACTGATGGATCCTGCAAAAATATATTCTTTTAATATTAAGTCGGTTTTATTTCTGCAGAGCCATGTTATAACGATACAATCTTCTAAAGGTGCAGCCTAGAGAGACTATATTGCCATCTGAACCTGTTTTGCAACATTTTACTACACTAATAGGCTAATTGGAGTTGGTGTTTGAGTCGTAATCTGACAAATCCAGTCTCATTCTGGGGGATTCGGGGGGATCTTTGGCCTCTGTATGTGCAGCCAGGCCTGCCACTTGTATAATAAATCCCGACCCTATTAGAAACGATTCCTCTTTGTTAACGTGCGGTACTGAGAGTTATGGGGGAACAAAAAGTGCCATTGTCTCTCATAGCTGCGACTGGGATAGAAGTAATCTGTAGCTGTAGAGCTGCCTCAGGATTGCCATAATCCAGATTCCGTATTAATGACAGTCTAATCCGCACATTTCTGGCCCTCTGGAAGGCTGACATGGCATCTCTGTTATTAGTTGTTTGTGTAATGTCACTGACTCAAAAAATCAGCTGCTCACAGATTATGTCACGAGGGAGAAATATCCTGTTCAGATTTTGTCAGCTGTGTAAACCAAGATGCTGCACTTGTCTGAATACCAGCGCAGACAATGCAGCAATGTCATGTTGCTGGATTTGTATTGATTCACTTTAATTTCAACCAGCTTTCCCTATGGCAATTTTTTTTTGTTGTATATTTGTTAACATTCCATTCCTTAAATATTCATGCCTGAGACCAGTGTGGCTGACAAACACAATAACTGCGTGCCTGTGTGCATCACATCAAAGGATCACAGGGGTGTGATTCGCTCATCCGTGCATGTCATGCAGCCAGGGCAAATTACATGAATGGTGAAATGGTGATCCTCTACTGCGTGCACTCAGAAGGGGCTTTTTTTTGCCCTACGTTAGACACAAAAAGATACAGACGTCGACGAGAAGTTGTGTGTGAAATCCATCACACAGCTGCTGGCTTGGCAGAATGATCAGTAGCATCCCCCCTCCCGGCACCAGAACCCCTCCTTATCTCCTCTCTTCAGAGCTGTGCACGTGTGTCCCTTTTGTTTACAGCTCTTTCCAATGATGCAGAGCATAATCCCCATGACAGGTAGCATGATGACAAAGTCTCTTATTTTTCTTATGTTTTAATTCAATAAACGAAAAACAAACTATTGGTCAGAGCCATCATCTGTTAAGGAGTGAAACAGTCAGATAAAACCACACTTTTGGTGCTATACCTCCAACTTACCATGGTAACTAATACTGTGTTTTAATACAGCCATCCTTTAACCCATCTGCCCTAAAGCCTGAGTAGTTTCTGATTTGCCGAGCCTTTAAGGAAATGTCAGGTTTATATGAAAAAGCTTTTGTTTGGTTGAGAAAAGATGCAGCTTAGTGTGCATCAGAGTACAAACCGGGGAGAAGCTGACTTTTTGCGAGTTTGATCAACAGTAACATGGATTGTAAAAAAGATAAAGGGTTTCAGAATATCACTGGATCTAAGCACTGTGATATTTACTGTAAAGTGAGATTTACAGACAGGGGAAAGAAGTGCATTTATGTTTTGGATCAATGGAGGATAACAACAAAATGACAAAAGGCATGAGTTTATAATTGATATGAACTGTGATGTGGTAAATATGTCATTAAATGACACTGTGGTTCACTGGGAAGACAGTTTTTGACCATTCATGACAGCTTTTCATTTCCCTAACAGGAAAACTGGTCTTGTGACGGTTGGAGCTTTGCTGGCTTCTCAATAATATATTTGTCTCTAAAAGACTGATCCTGCACTAGAAATAAAAAAAACATTTAACGATAAACCATAAATAATGTGCATCATCTAGACATATAAATCAATGCCCTGGAAATAAATCTCACTCGTCAATGTTTTCTGAGGTCATCTATCAGTCTCATGAGCTGAATTTATCACCACAGTATCACAGCAAAGCTTTTTAAAAATGTAACATTATCTTGAATCAGCAGTCCTGGCTTGTATGCGAAGAAATCAATGGTGTCGCAGCTCCGGTGTGACTTGCCATCCATCAGTCCGTTGGATGACTGGAGCAACTACGGTGGATGATGTGCTGAATAGCCAATTTCCTGTTACCTGTTTGAGATAGAGCACAACAGCAAGGCTTCTCCCTCAGCTCTCCAAGTCATGATGTCCCTCTGGGTCGCTGTAACTGTTAGGAAATACATTAAAGTTACACATTGTTTTGTTTTGTTGCAGGGTTTGCATTTGTAATCTGAGCCCCTGAATATTTTGCAATCCAAGAACAAATCCTGTTTTTTATATTGTCTTTTAGTGTTGCACACTGTAACACAATGCTCTGAAGAACAGGACTCAATTCTCTCAGGACTGTTTGTGAAATGAACAGCCTCCCTGCAGCAAGAGATGTAATTCCATCTTAACTTTCTTTTTTAGGAATATATTAAAATTGTGGTTACTGCATTTGCCCCCAGCCCTCCAAATCTAATCCTTTTGTCCTCCAAGCTGCAGCCAGTGGCCTTCAGTGTGTTTTATGTTACATGTTAGAGTATTTACAAGACTGCTTCCTGGAAGGAGGGCAGGGTGGGGGGTACACGGTCCCCTTCTATCTGATGACTAGATTACTGTATTTACTTGAGAGCACAGCCCTGCATGTAGATCAGCTGAAGTGATGCCTTTTGAAGAGAGAGATACAAAGCGGTTGCAGAACCTTGTTTCAGCTCCTTTGGTTACTTCTACTGACTGAGTGGATGTTAGCCTGTAAATCATCCATATCCTGTTGATTTAAGTCTACAGGGCGTTCTTCCTATGAGCCCATACTTCCTGTCACAGGCATCATTTCTTCAGGACAGTATGTATAGTGGTGTCCTGCTGTTGTAGCGAGATCACAGTTCACTTGACTTCTGTGATTTTAACTACAACTATAAGATTAATTATAACATTGAAGCATACTTAATTCCCTTAGGCTGCATTTACAATTAATGACATGGTGCAGCTCTACTAAATTTTGACTTTACTCAACACGAGTTCCTGAATAAACCCTTCAATATTTAATAGTCAAGCTTGCATCAATAATGACTGAGATAAAAATAATGTCAGACCCTGAAACTAAGCCTTACACCGTACAAGTGACAAAGTGTAGCTTGTGTTTCATGACGTAACACCTTTTTTGTCAGCTTTGGTTTTGTATTTTTCATTATTTCTGGCACCACCAAACACACTTGGCTCATGGGTGTTAGCCACAACCACATTAAATGTTCTAGGTCATAGCTCACAAAATGCAGTTTTAGTGAGCCTTTTCCTTCTGTAATCTGGTTTAATATGCCACACAACTGAGCCAGTGTCGAGCAAACATTGACATCTGTGTTAGTGTAGCCAGAGTTGTCACACTTGACAGGAAAACCGCGCATGCAGAGCTATTCCAAGAATGGCTCCTATATCCTAGTCACCAGTTTTTTTGTGAGTGGGGGGTCTAGTCTTTCCTTTGGCTCTCTATGGCTGTTCTTTTTCTAGTTCTCATGATCGGCACCTTTTATAACCCCTGTGATTGGTTGTAAACCAAAGTTGAAACACAGGGCGTGATCTAAACTATCACTCTTCCTGCTTGTGGACAGCGAGTCTTCTCAGTCACCTACATACAACCACAGAGACGTGAAGCAGAAAAAGTTCCTCTGACCCTACATCAGCTTCCACAGGTTCTTTAACACAACTCTCAACCATGTCTTTTATTTAATGTATGTACTAATTGTCCTTTAAACAACCTCAACTTCTTTCGCAATGATTTCAAGTCGTTAAATAAAACAAATTCCTGAAAAGATAGCACTCATATTACTTCACAGCTAGATTTGTTTTTTTATTTCTCTTCCGATTCCTACTTTTGACAATTCTTTGTAAAAGATGTGGAGGCGTTCATGGCTCTTTCACCAATGTGCGAAACATCTCCGTTCCCAGACAAGGTTGTGTAGACAGACGAGACAAGTAGCTCTGGGCTGTAGCCAGATATACACACAGAACGCTTGAGAAATCCACAGGGTGTTTTTCCCTTTTGTGCGGGTGTACATGATTCTAAACATGCCTGTTAATGTCAGTCTATACTGCTAGAGAATGGTCTGCATATGCTTATGTGTGGATATGGGATTGTTTCTCCTCCCTTGTCCCTAGAATACCACTTTTTCTTTATAATTAATATTTACCAGATGTGGTTCGTGGAGCTTTAATTGTTGCAGGGAATCTTCGGCTGGGGACTTGTTTAATCCTAACCCCGTTTTGCCTGAGCTGCTCCCAGGTGCCTTTGAGAATAAGCTTTGGGAGAGGAAAAAGGGGAGAGAGACATCACCACTGAGGCGACACGTATCAGATTTTGGGATGGAAGTCTGAATAATTTCAGTTTTTACATGCTGCAGTTAAATAGCCCAGGGATTTTTTAAGGCCTCTGGCCGATATAAGTCATGTCCGAGCCTTGCGACTGAGAACTGGAAATAACGGGCTGTCTACAAGGGTCCACTTAATTGTAGTTAAACCAGAATAGTATAATAGTACACCTCAATGCAAACCCAAAAGGCAGATGCATAGGAGAAGGAAAAATAATACAAAACATCTTCCCAACACTGTAGCACACTATTTGATTAAAGAAGCCACATTTCACCGACCTTCTTAGGACATTCAACAAATAAACAGTACTCAATACTTAGATTTTGGAAGGACTTGGATATTTCCATCATTTCTAGACTTATTCCATCATTGTATTTCTTAATGATTTTACAGAGCCACAGGTGAGTATTAAGTCAGGGTTCTCATTGAATTACCCACTAAATGAATACCACTATTGATATAGTCTGTCACATACACAGTCTGTCAATATATTATCTAGTCCTGCCGGGGCCCTTCTGGACATTTTGAGATATTTGATTATAAAAGCGATTGCCAAGTTGAGAAGTGCAGCTGTATGATATTATCACATTCACATCCTGCTTGCATTGGCAAAGGGCCACTCAGTGGTGCTCAGCAAACCTTCATGCCAAGACACACCACGAAGGCAGACAGACAGGCAAGGGAGTCTCGGCTAACAAAACACCACTCTTTGTTGCCCTCTGTCCTCTCGCTCTGGAACATTAAGCTCGCAGTGTGAGGACAGAAGCTCATCAAGGACACGTCTCTTTTCACATTTGATCATAGAAGCATTAAATCCACACACATGCAATTCTCTCCTGCAGTGCCATTTATTATAATTTCCTGCTGCTGCAGTTTTTCTTATCTTGGGGCTGATTTTGTCCCTTTCAGGTTTGCCTGAACAACATAAATCACAATGAGCCTCGACACTTCTTTCACTTTTACATCTCTCTAACACTGACTTTGTAAAGCAGGTGCTAGATTGCTGCTGCTGCTGCTGCTGCTGCTGCTGCTGCTGCTCTATTCTAATTAAAGCCCTTTCATTAAAAATTCAACACAACCTTATTACTCTATAGCTTTTATTTTCCATTATGCAGCATTTAGAAATATACTGCCTAAGAAATAATCTCTCTTTGTGGTTCCCACACTTCTTTCGAATTTGTATTTACATTAGACTTTTATGCTCATATTTCATATGTGTATTTTGTTCCACTTCTGTGACATGTTTACATGCTTTAATATTCAAAAAGGACTATATTTTTCCCATACTGCCTGTGCTTCAGGACCTCTTTTCACCCTCTGTCTGAAACCAGAGCCCAGTCTGCTCTGATTGGTTAGCAGGCTGGCTTTGTTATGATTTGTTAACCACTTAGAGATGTCCCACCCCTTAGCGTATTAAAAAGTGTTACAAAGTGATGTTACTAAGTTATGGAAGAAAACAAGAGAGATACACCCTCTGGGGGTATATTGGGATTTTAGCCTTTGCAGATGTTTTCTAGAAACAAAAACCTAAATAACACACTACAGGAAATGGGAAACCCATAAAAGCATAATAGGGCCCCTTTAAGAGAACAGAAAATAAGAACATTTTATCCTGTAAATTATCATATGACCGTATGAGATTTATCTTGGTTCATGAACTATTTATGAAGCCATTTCATTTTTTCTGTAGACACCAAGCGTTGAGTGATGCTGGGGCCCGATTAGTGTTGTCACGATACCAACATTTTTGTTTCGATACCGATACCATGTCAAGAATTGCAATTTCGATACTTTTGTTAAAAAAGATGAAACCGTCTTAAATGTCATTATTGTGCTTTATTTCAAACCTGGGGGGGGGGGGGGGGTCAGTTAAACAAACTACTTATACTTGATGAACTACATTATTCAAAAGTTTACATTAACTTTGGATTATAACACGGGAGAAATGGAGTGCTCGCTTTCCCCCTCTCCCTCTCTACCTCTCCTGACAGCCAGTCGTATCCGTCTCATGCAGCTCAATGATCCAGTAATGAGTGAGCCGACAGTGAAGAATCAACATATTTATAACTAGTTTAGCTAGTTCCAGATGTGGATAAGATAGTTAAGTGTGTTAGGTCTTTAACTTGAAGTATGTATTTTGCTCCGCGCACTGGTCCCGTCACAACGGGCGGAGCTGCAGCGGTGATCATGTAGAGCTGCATGTTCTCCGTCAGCAGAGATAAAATACTTCCAAATTTCGTTTCTTGCGTCTTTTTTTGTCAACAAGCAGAGGTGCGTCGACAATAGCACGCGCACTTGCAGCTATGCTCTCGTTTTGTCACATGATACGACAGCTAGACCGTGCATGAGAGAGGGGAGGCACTGCAGGCACTGCAGGCACGGCTGCAGGGAGTGGAATCAGAGCGCTTAACACACACAGGACATTTTTAAAACAATGTCATTCTTAAAGTACCGATACTAATGAAATGGGGGAATCGTTGGTAAACGGCAGGGTATCGCGATACCTTTCTAGTATCGGTGCACCATGCAACAATAGGCCCGATAGCAACTCGGATGGCTCCTCAGTCGGTCAAGTGTCATCTCTCCTTCTTCTCTTGCTGTGTGTTGGGCAGTGGTTGCCCTCAGAGCTTATCTCTATACTGTAAATGGATTTGTTTTGGGAGATCTTGTAATCTGATTGATTATATTTGTGTGTCTCTGACCCGGTATTTGCCACCTTGGTTCTATGTATTTTCATCTGAGCTTAGCAGGGTTTTGTTGAGAGGGAATAACAGCTGTATGAGAGTTTTGGAGAAACTGTGTTTTTAGGTCTGATGTACATAAACATGATATCCATATGTACATTGCTTCCACACTCTCAAAGACCTAACATCTGGTCTGCCAACGGGCAGAGTGCCAGTGTTAGAGCTGATTTGTGTGTGTCTGAGTATGTGTGTGTTTTGTGTTCCTTAGAAAACTCTTCAGATCTGTTCACATCACATATTTAATAACTACAAACAGCTAGTGCTCTGACTCCAGATATTTGTAGCTGTTATGGACTTTTCACAAAAAGCGTTAACCCCATGCACTGCTATTCCATTCATAACCGTGGGGAAAAAATACACTAATAGCTAATGACAGTCACCAAGGGCTGCTTTGTCCACCACAATCTGTCGGGAACTGTGCTTTGCTTTACCTCACATAAACTCTGTAATCCACATGATAAGTAGGTTATGATGATGAAAAAATGCTAAGATTAGTTTTTTTAGCAAAAAAAGTTGGTAATAAAGGGTGTTGCTGTTTAAATCCATAATTTTATTTTTAGGGCACAACCTGGGGAACCTTGTTGAAATGTTAAAAACAATGAAATCATTTTACCTCTTTTCTTACGTTTCTCAAGTGGCCAGTGCCCGCTGACTTGGTTGATCATTGCAGCAGTACTGACTGGTTGATGCTGTGAGAGGGCACAATGGTGACCCTTGATGGGCTGCTCCTTGTTCCACACACAACAGGGAGATAACTCGACTTTTAAAATCATATTCTGCATTCAGCAGCTTTAATGTGTTGCTGTGTTTTTGTAACCAGAGCCTGATGCTCTGCATCTGATTGCATTCCAGGAAGGTTCCTCCATTATTCAATAGTTTGCTTGAACTGATTCCACTGTCAGACCTCCTATTATTTATTTATGAGCTTTGAGATGATATGGATTTGAAATACTCCCTCACAGTGCCTACTAGAAACGTAGGTGTCGAAAACTGTTATACATAGGATTAACGATAAAACATTTTTCTTTCCTCTATTTCACTCCTTTCGGCCTTCTGAGCACGGACTCTTTAGGGCATGCCATTATTTGGCTGTCATGGCAATCCTCAAGCATGACAACTCATTTTCCAAGATGTCATAGAGCAAATGTTGACTGCCTGTTTTTATTGAGCTCCAGAAGGGAAAGGGGTGGAGATGGGGAGGGATGTAGGAGATGTGTCCATTCATTTATCGTTAAAGCTGAGAAAAAAAGGGAGAGAGAAAACCCCCCACACCTCCCTTTTGCTCGACTAGACGACAATGTCGCCATGGCAACCGCTCGGTATGCTCCCTGCCAGACTTGGGGGAAAACCTTGTATCTACAAAATGTCAAAGTTGCGAGAGAAGAGAAAAGAAAAGAAGATTTCTAAGGATTTGGTTTCTGCAGTTGTTTAAATTATATAATTAGGTTGTAAAGAATGTAATCACCCCATTGAAGTTTTTACCCACAATCCTTGATTTGAAGGTAATTCTGTAGTTACGGGGTTTCCACATAAAAATGCTGCCTCCAGATTACTTGGCTGCTCAGCATTCCCAGGTAGATAAATTGTGTTCCTTGTCCCCTTTTTTCCCTCCAGCCCCCACCTCCCTCCATACCCTGCTTTCAGGCCTCCCGTGGGTAATAGCAGGGATTATATATTAGATGGCACCAACCTGCAAACTCTACTAAAGCTTGTGCACAGTGTGTACCAGTATGTTGTCATAAAAATAGACTCAAATAGTAAAAAAAAAAAAAGGCCTCCAAGGACACATATTTTCCTTTCTTGTATCAAAAATATAAATATGTTGGTAAAGAGACAGCAAAAGGCTTTATGTGTGATTCGGCTCCAAATCTATGCATATATCTTCTGTCCTTACATTTTCAAATCAGGTGAACCATTTTTGATTTAAATGAGGTTATCCTGGATACATTAGCAGTTGGTGTCTGCTGGATTTCTAAGACTAATTTGCATTATAGTCGCTCAGCAAAATGTTACTCTCAAAAACATGAACTCATTGTCACATTTTCAGGCAATCTGCCCATCAGCATTGGGTTCCTTTTTACTTATTTTTCATGATTAAAATGTTTCTTTCTTCTAAATTTCCCTGAAAGCCAAAGAGCATCATTATCCACAAAGGGTAACCTACAGAGCGATGCATGCTGTTTCACAATGCGCTTGGGTCTGCTTATCACTTCACAACCTCCTCCTTTAACGAAGCATCATCTGCTCTTTACTGCACTTCTTGTCTTCTTGCTACATACCATTTCAACCTCAGAGAGGAACTGCATCATGCCTTTCCCCTCCAGATTGTGTTCCTCCTCTGTCTCTGCTCTGTTGTTTCATTTCTAACATGCTCTCTGTCCTTCTTGCTCCCTTGGTAAAACCAAGGTGGTGAGCAGCCCCCCTTTAAGGCTGGCTGCTGCTCAGTGAGCCCCTGGAAGTGGACTGCTGAGAACCGCAACTCTGCAACGCCAAAATCCAGGGATCGTTCCTCGTCACTGGGCTGGGAGAGCAGACCTCACCCACCCCTTTCACCTTCCAGCTCCAGTCCAACCTCTCACTGAAGACGACAATGTGACGCCTGGAATCTGTCAGAACCATGTGACCTGCTGTTATGGATCTGAGAATCACCATACATTGAATCAACACTCATTAAGGTAATTAAGCACCACGTGCCCTGCATACATAACATTTACTGAATGGGTTCAGCTGCTTTTTATCAATTCACTCTTGACATTAAGAGTTTTTTGAGGTTTTCTCTCAATCTCCTTTGATTTGCACAGGGCTTTTTATTTTCTTTGTGTATTGTTGGACATATTTTCTTATCACAAGTTCCTGACATATTTGTGGCTATTCATTCACTTCCTCTTTCTGGAAATTCATGGCCTGAGCTTGTGTCAGCTTGTAAATAGCTCCAAAAAACAGGAAGTTGGACTGTGTGTGAAATAGCAGTGAGGGAATAGAGGGCTGTACTGTAGGTACACAGTAGTAAAACTGCCACTACCCTGACTGCATCATTATTCAAAGTAGTGATATTATTTGGAAAATACACTGGTAATGTTTGTATTAATGGTGTGTAATACATTTTATTAGAAGACCTGGTCTTAGATCCTGGCTTGTTTCCCCCGAGTCGACCACACAGGTCTCCATTTCACAGGCAGACACATAGCACAGCCGCTACGAGCTAAAGGCTAACAGCAATGCAGACTGTTTCTCTGATCATTTAATATCTGTTGACAACACTTTACTTGCTTAAAAGTAACGTCAAAAATTAACACCACCTTTTTATAGTCTATCTTAAAAAATATTATAAAAGAGATGTGACACCATTACAGGAGACTAAATGACTAAATAAAACACATTGTTATATTTATTAAAATTATCATTAGTCTATGCAATCTACTGAGGTGACTAGGGCTTTCTCAGTTTCTGTAGCATTATTAATACACACATATAGTCTGTATATTTAAGTACTGATAAACTAGCCTGTCATAACCCATGGTATTTGGCTAAAGGTATTTTATTACTACGAAAGCCTTACAACACCCATGCTTGGACTTTGCTAATATTGAACAATCCCCTTCATTGTCGAGCAAATCAAATATTTTGGTCCCCTTCCAAGCTGTTTAAGGACTTGTGGAGGTGTTTGAGCATGAAATAATAAAGGAAATAAGAATATACAGTAGATGGAGGAATGGAAAGCAATAGACGTCTAAGACGGAAGGAAAAGGAAAGGATTGGAGATTTTAAAAATGTGTGGGGCAAGTCATTGTCCATCAACATGTGTCTGCTTGTGTATGTACTCTATCTTATCCAGGTTTTTTTCACGAGTGTGTGGCAGTCTTGCTCCCGTTTCCGCTCTGGAGCAGAGCAGTACAGGAAGGCTGGCTGGCTGGTTGGCTAGCTGCACAGGAAAGGAAACAGTCCCTATCAAACAGCAGATGGAGGACAGCATGTGCTTAGAAACACACGCACACACCAAGGGCCGAATGCGTGCAGTCCTACACACAAAAGAAACTATGTTTAAATATATTAGTTTTTATCAAGAGTGTGACCCAGATTGCACTTTGCAATTGTCAGCTGTAGAGTAGTTTTCATAAAGTTCTGGTTGAATGAGAGTGATAGAGCACTCTGACATTCTACATTTCAAATGCAGTTTTAAAATGTTTTTTAGAAAGCAAAGACATTCTTTTTTATGCTAGAAGGTCATTTTACCCTTGTGACTTTTCACAAAGCCCCCCCTGCCCCCCCGACCTTATTTATACTTAACATAGTGCAGCAGTCCCTTGTTGCCTTTCAACCTTAAAATGTATTCACCTTTAACAAACAGCAAAGTTAGAAAGTATTTGCACATTAGGGACTTTTGCTTTTACTTCAATAGTTTATCAGAAAGGGTTTTGTTCACCAAACTGCAAAAATCTGATTATGTGATCCCCAGGATTCAGTCCATCAAGTTGGGACAAAACAGCAGTTGAGCAGCTGATATTTTGACCCTTGTGTTACCTCTGTGGCCTACAGGTCAAACACATTTGTCTGTTGTTGAGATTAATGATACCCAATATGTCATCACCTCCTCTTCCACCTCCTCACGCCCCCCGACCGGTGTGTATCCCCATGATTTCTGATAGCCTGTCATGCCTGCACGCCTCTGTCAGGAGTTGTTAGTGCTGGGCTAGGTCTCTCCCTGCATGCAGGCCCAACTCACAGAGCTTTTGTCAACAGCATGTGAAGACTGGATGTTGCACTTCCTGTTTCCAAGAGGTCAGCGAGTTTTCTGAAAAGCTTTCGACGTAGACTAGTCATTTGCTCTCCTTATGGTGTGTGCATTTTCTCATTTGTATATCAAGCCCGCTTAAGAGGGAGGACAATGAGGCTCACTATGGTTCCCAAGGCCTCACTGAATCACTCATATTCCTATAGAATTCAAGCAAAGACCAAACAACAGGGTTACACAATCTTAATCAACAAAGTGCCACTCATAATGTACTCGGCCTAACCCTGCAAAGAGGATTGTTACAAAATGTGTTACGTTGGGGTTTTGGTTTGGGTAACATAATAACTGTGCTACCACCTCCAGTTTCTCTAGGAGTCAGGAATCCGTCATCACTGGAAAGCTTGACTATGCCGTGAAATGGCCAGTTGTATTTGTTTTTCTGTCTGCTGTTATCACTGGGCATATGAAGTGTGATACTGCGGTTTTGCTATGGAAACCAGAGCTGTTTGACAGTAAAACCTCATGCAGACAATCTGGAGACATATCAAGAACCAATGCTCACATCCCTTTTAAAGTCTCACTGGAGGGTTTTATAGCCTGCGTCTGCACTAAGCAGACAGGTCTGCTCCATCTCTGCAGAGCAGCACAGGCAGGCTCCTCTTCCTCACTGCGTGGGCCGTTCACTTATCCCTTCTGGTCCCTCCTTATCTCCTCTCCTGTTCTTTTCCTCCCCTCAGAATCAAGTGGCTTTTTGTTCTCCCGCAGCAGTGCTCATCACTTGTTTCTCCACCGGTGCCCTCCCCTCTTCCTCCCTGTCCTTCTCTCAGGGAATGAAAGGATATTTTGGGGGATAGATCTTGTCTGTCCTGCTCCGATCCCCAAAGACTGTGGTTATCTCTGTCTCTCTGTGTCTGGAAATGGGATTTTTATGCAAGACCCCCCCACTTCTTTCTGTGGGGGTTAGTTTTCTACATGCCCAGTCTTTGCCTCTGCAATGATGTTAAATAAATCTCACACCAGTAGAAAAGCTTTGTGGATTGTCATGATTAGAGGCACTGACACTGCAATTTATTCCAACTCATTTGAGTGAAGTAGGTTTCTTTATCCCACAGGATTTCTCAATTGCCTGTTATTTCTACGCTTGAATAACATGACATAAAAATGAGCCTTATGTTCTCAGGGGACGCAGTGTGGTTGGTTGTAATGCTCTCTAAAACCTCCCAGACGCCATCTGAGTCAGCTGTTGTGATTTTTCAAAGAACTACAGTCTAATGTGCTTTTTATTGACCATTCACATTTCTAAAACGGACGTCTGATTGATTTATGGTCAGTTTATGGAGTGATATTCTCATAATGTTGCCACCAGTCATCATTGTGTTTATTACTTCAGATGTATTCTAATGTTTGAGCTTATTATGAGAAAGGATGTGGTTCCTGCACGGCTAATGTTTTTGCATTGATTTTCTAAGTAAATGCCTTGGAACAACTAAAAGGGAACCACACAGTCTAATGAAATGCCTTCTTAAAGAAAGGCACTGTTTACAAATTACATCCTGATTAAACACTGGGTCTCATTTTAATTTTCCCTTCGATACTATGACTATTGATGATAGTCACATGTCAATTACAAACACAGCCCCAAAAGAGCCTCCTGCAGCTTTCCAAAAAAGGAATTTGCTGTCTGTTATGCAAAACACACTTATTTTCTCACTTCCAAAGTTAGATGAGAAGATTGATACCACTCTTATAAAGCCATAAATAGCTAGCTAGTGACTGAGTGGAGCCTCGGATAGTTGCCTGGCAACCTGACCAAGTCACTGCACCCTGCCATGAAATAGTTCCCTAAGATATCTCCAAACGATATTACATTTCAATCTATGTATGCGTTACAAAGATAAGCAAAGCATTAGTGAACTTCAGAGGTTCTGATTTTATTTTTTATTTTTACTTTGGACAAACTTTGCTAAGCTCAACTAAATTAATCAAAAGTTTCATTTTGTATATTTGTTACTGTGATGCTTGGCGCTCAATTGAGTTGAGAGTTGAGTTGTGGCTAATTGCTCTACAGATACCTGTCAATTTGCTTCAACAGCTACATGGACGAGCATTTTATCTTAAAAAAAACAACGTTTTTTTTCAAAGCTGTACGAGTCTTGTGTTCCACAAATAATAATCAGAAAACACCCACCTTGACAAATACCAGAATTGTCCTTTTAACCAGTTTAACTGTTTAGTTAGACCTCCAATACATTCGCCTCATATTCTATAACCTAAGACTCATTAGTTCAGCATGGTATTGTATGTTTATCCTCCTCTTAATAGCTCAACAAGTCAAGCAATACATTTCCAATACATCACCACGCTGAAGGACTCCCAGCTTAAACAAAATCCCTTCTTCTTCTTTCTCTCTCTCTTTTGCTCTGCAAGTCTCTCACACTAATACCTGTTCACAGCACAGATCCAATAATCACAGAGTGCTGGGTGGTAATGAGAAGTGTCACAACGCCGGCTTAATCATTTCCAGCCCAGCTGCCGCGCATTACGCTGGCTATCGATGGCTCTGATTCCAGGCCATAATTGCTTTGCTTCTGAATAATTGAAAGAAGGGAGGAGGTAAATCCCAGAGGTGTCAAGGTGGTAGAAAGATAGATGGCTCGGTGTTCAATGCTGTCAGGTCTGGAGGTGTAAAGGGCCTGGCGGACATGATGAGACCCTCAGGGGAAGATTGTCCCCACACACATGATGGACCACTAGTAGAATGATTTCTGGCACGGTGGTCTTCAGACATGCCCTGGCCCATGTGTTTCCCATGGATCCCTGCTGAAGTGTTAGTGGTTATGTGTGATCTGTGTGTATGTGTGTGTGTGCATGTGTGTGTGTGTGTGTGTGTGTGTGTGTGTGTGTGTATCATGCCAGGCAGTGTCGCGGTGCATGCCGATTGTGAGCAGATTTGTGGCAGAGACGTATGCATGGAGTTTATATGTGAAGTTGTGTATATCTGTGGATCAGAAGTAACTTAATGACCTACTGGCTCCTTAGAAACATTAACTTTGTGTGTGTGTGTGTGTGTGTGTGTGTGTGTGTGTGTGTGTGTGTGTGTGTGTGTGTGTGTGTGTGTGTGTGTGTGTGACACTTACCCACACAGACTAAATGTCACTCAGACAAGCAAACCAAGTGTAAGCTCTCATGTGGTGTTTGCAAGTTCAGACGACAGACTGGAGTAAATATTTACTACCAATTACGCTCTTGGTTTCCATGCCTCACCAGAGCGTGACAGTAGCTTCTAAATGCTATAAACGGCAAAAAGCATTATGGTGTACGCTAAATGAGAGCAGCTCTCAGATGTTATGGCTGGAATGTTTTTAAGAGGATTATCCATAATCGCTTCTCATATAGTAAGGTGTTATTTTTTAACTAATATGCAGAAGCTAAAACCAATTTTTTTCCAGTGCTACCATCTCTAATGGCAGTGGTTTTCAGGGTAAAACACAGTAGCTGCCATATTTCAGTCAACAGTATGTTTTTGGCTGAACCTGGCAACCAACCACACTTTCCCCTGTCAGTGGCTACAGTGTTTTTTTCTCAGTTTTTTTGTTCAGTAAAGGTTTTTTGCCTGTTTGCAAATGTAACACCGGCATATAAGAACATGTGCATTTTCTCACACATGCTGCTGAATCTCCATGGGAGATGCTACGTTTGTTCCCAAAGAGGTGGAAGGCTGACTCTGCAGAGCAGAGCCAGCGGGTCTCCAAGGTCATTACCACTGCCACAGCGTCTGGGCGCCCTGGGAAGGAGGCAGGAATTGATTAATGACAATGCTAGGAGCGCAGGAGGGGAGGAGCCCATATTGGCAAGAAAGCAGCGCTGCAGAGCTACTGTATAACGGTGCTATTCATAGTGCTAGTGTGACATACTGCAGGGTGTGACATACTACTACAACTACTGCTGCCTTTGATAATAATAATAGTTATCTTTTTGTGTCTAAATTACAACTTTAGTGTAGAGACTAATGTTTATGGAAGGATTCACATAGCCATGACTCATTCTCAGTTGTCAGTTTGGACAGTGTTGGCCAAGTTGCTTTATAAATCTCTTGAATTACTCTTGACTAATTACATTAAAAAGTAATACTTTTACTGAACTCATTACTCATCAGCAAGTTCCAAAGAAGGCAGACATGGCCGATATCACAAACACTTGGTAATGCAACTCAAACAATATAGATTGATAACTCACTCTAAAGGTTATGGGAAAAATGTCCAGGTTTGTTAAACGTTATACTAAACACTTTCCTTCCTATTGTTTTAACCAATTATCACTGTTCTTCGAGAGATGTTAACTCAGAATTGGATTGACATCAGGTTTGTGGTTTTCTATATGCCTGGCTTTAATTTTTTTATTCTTGATAAAGCCGATGTGTTTGACATGTCATAGGTGCCCGTTGGTGGCAGTCCTTACCATGGGAACACATTATGAAATACACTGATGTAAGATGTGATGTAAATCAGGGGTTTTCAACTGGTTTTGTCCCAGGGACCACCATTCGGACTAGAAAGCAATCCGCGGCCCACTGATGTGCCTGCGCGTGCGCGTGTGTATTTGGTGTTACATGCATAGCTCAATGCATGAAACATGAAAGAGAGGCCACGCAGATTTTATAATAATAAAAGTAGATTTATTAAATTAAATTAAATTAAAGATTATTTTAAAGAAAGAATAAAGAATAATAAAGTGTTGTGCAATTCAGTATTGGGAAAAGTAACTAAAAATGTCATGCAAAGTCAGTCTAGGTGTGTGACAAAACAACAACGGAGAACAAAAATCCAACAACACCGGAGAACCAAAATCCAACAATGATGACAAGGCCAGCTCAACGCGGTGGTCAGGGTTTTATACCTCAAAACCTCAGCGCCATCGAGTCAGCTGTGTTTTCAAGAACTACAGTCATTGTGCTTTTTATTGACCATTACATTTCTAAAACGGACGTTAGATTGATTATGTCAGTATATGGAAAGTACATTCTAACAATGTTGCCAACCAGTCATCATTGTGTTTATTACTTCAGATGTATCTAATTTTGAGCTTATATGGAAGGATGTAGGTTCCTGACGGTCTAATGTTTTGCATTGATTTCTAAGTAAATGCCTGGACAACTAAAAGGGAATCCACACAGCGTCTATTGATGCCTCTAAGAAAGGCATGTTACAATTACATCCTGTCATTAAACCTGGGTCTCATTAATTTTCCCTTCGATACTATGACTATTGATGATAGCACAGTGTCAATAAACACAGCCCAAAGGCCTCTGCAGCTTCAAAAAAGGATTTGTGTCTGGTTATGCAAAACACCTTATTTTTCATCCAAAGTTGTGAGAAGATTCGATACGCAACTTATAGCCATAAATAGTAGCTAGTGACTGAGTGGAGCTCGGATATTGCCTGGCAACCTGACAAGTCACTGGACCCTGCCATGAAGTTCCTAAGTTATCTTCCAAACGTATTACATTCAACCTATGTATGCCGTACAAGATGAGCAAGGCATTAGTGAACTTCAGGGGTTCTGATTTTATTTGTTATTTTACTTTGCAACTTTGCTAAGCTCAACTAATTTCAAATGTTTCATTTTGTATATGTGTACTGTGATGCTTGCGCTCAATGAGTTGAGAGTGAGTTGTGGCTAATTGCTCTCAAGATAACTGTCCAATTTTGCTTCAACTCGTACTGGCGAGCATCTTATCTTAAAAAAAACAACGTTTTTTTTCAAAGCTGTACGAGTCTTGTGTTCACAAATAATAATCAGAAACACCCCTGACAAATTACCTGAATTTCCTTTAACCAGTTAACTGATGTTAGTTGACCTCAATACATTGCTCATATTCTATAACCAAGACTCATTAGTTCAGCATGGATTGTATGTTTATCCGTACTTATAGTAACAAGTCAAGCAATACATCTTCTGCAAGTGTAGATATCCGCTATTCCAACACACGGCGAGCTCCAGCGCACAGACAGTCCTCTCTTTTCTCTCTCTTTGTTGAAGTCTCAAAATCGCTGGTTCAACATCCAATAATCAGATATGGGTGAATCGAGAGTGATCACATGCGTTTCTTTCCAGCAAGCTGACCGTCGAACGCATGCTACGAGCCATGATGCTCAAATCTGTGAATCTTGGAGGGAGGAGCCTGCTATGAATCAGGCAGTGTGTCAATTGACCGGAGCCCCAGTTATGGCTCGGTGTCAATGCTGTCAGGTCTTGCTGCAGTATGAACCGGGCCCTGCGGACATGATGCAAGACCTCAGGGGACAGTATTGGTCCTACAAACAATGTATGACATATTAAATATTTCTGCACGGTAGTCTTCGCTGCCCTGGCCATGTGTTTCCCATATCTCTGAATGTTAGTTATTTCTGTGTGGTGCATGTGTGCTGGTTGTGCTCGTATGGCGCACCAGCATGTCTCATCGATTGTGAGCAATATTGGCAGAGACGTATGCATGGGTTTTATTGAGTTGTGTATATCTTGGATCAGGAAAACTAATGACTACTGCTCCTGAATCATTCACTTGTGGTGTGTTGTATGTGTGTTGTTTGCTGTGTGTGATGTGTGTGTTGGTGTGTGGGGGGGGGTGCGTGGTGTGTGTGTTGTGTTGTGTGTGTGTGGCATGTTGTGTGTGTGTGTCATTGTTGTGATGTGTGTGTGTGTGTGGTGTGCACTTACCACAAGATCTAAATGCACTCAGGAAAGCAAACAAGTGTAAGCTCTCATTAGTGTTTGCAAGTTCAGACGACAGATCGGATGAAATATTTATACTTTACGTTTGGTTTTCCTGCCTCACCATGGCTGAGTAGCTTCTTAAATGCTAATAACGGCAAACTCAAGCATTATGGTGTACGCAAATGGAGAGCGTCTCCATGTATGGCGCGAATGTTTTAGAGGTTATCATATGCTTCATAAGTAAGGTGTATTTTTAACTACTATGCAGAAGCTAAAACCATTTTTTTCAGTGCTACCATCCTCTAATGCATGGTCTTCGGGTAAAACACGTAGTGCAATTCGTCAACAGTATGTTTTTGGTAACTTGGCAACAACAATTCCCTGTCATGTACAGTGTTTTTTCTCATTTTTTGTTCTAGTTTTTTGCCTGTTGCAAATGTACACGGCATTGAGAACTGTGCTTTCTCACTACATGCTGGAATCTCCATGGAGATGCTACTTTGTTCCAGGGTGGAAGCCTGACCTCTGCAAGGGAGCCAGCGGGTCCTCAATGGCATTACCACTGCCAAAGCGTCTTGGGGCCTGGATAGAGCTAGAATGATTAATGACAATGCTTGAGCGCTAGAGGGAGAGCCTATGCAAGAAGCATCGCTCAGAGCTACTGTATACGGTGCTTATCAATGTAGTGTGACAACTGCAGGTTGTGCATACACTACACTATGCTGCTTTGATAATGAATAATAGTTATCTTTTTGTGTCTAAATTACATCTTTAGTGTAGAGACTAATGTTTATGGAAGGATTCACATAGCCATGACTCATTCTCAGTTGTCAGTTTGGACAGTGTTGGCCAAGTTGCTTTATAAATCTCTTGAATTACTCTTGACTAATTACATTAAAAAGTAATACTTTTACTGAACTCATTACTCATCAGCAAGTTCCAAAGAAGGCAGACATGGCCGATATCACAAACACTTGGTAATGCAACTCAAACAATATAGATTGATAACTCACTCTAAAGGTTATGGGAAAAATGTCCAGGTTTGTAAACGTTATACTAAACACTTTCCTTCCTATTGTTTTAACCAATTATCACTGTTCTTCGAGAGATGTTAACCTCAGAATTGGATTGACATCAGGTTTGTGGTTTTCTATATGCCTGGCTTTAATTTTTTTATTCTTGATAAAGCCGATGTGTTTGACATGTCATAGGTGCCCGTTGGTGGCAGTCCTTACCATGGGAACACATTATGAAATACACTGATGTAAGATGTGATGTAAATGATAAAACAAATTTCCAAAATTTAATTTGGGGCTTTTTGCCTTTAATCGGATAGGACAGTGGAGAGTGACAGGAAGCGAGTGGGAGAGAGAGTCGGGGTGGGATCCGGAAAGGACCACGGGTCGGGAGTCGAACCCAGGTTGCTGGCCTATGGTGCAGGTGCCCCAGCCAGTCGCGCCACGACCGGGGCCTACTTACCGTTTTTTATTAAAAAAATATATTAACAAGTCTCTTTACAAGTGGAGAAAATTTGCCCCTGTAGTTTTATGTTCAATCTAAAAAATATATACATGTGGACTACATTGTGAAACAGCCTGCATTTGGATGATATCTGCAGGAATAGGTAAAAAAGTTTAAAAATAGCAAAACGGCTAACCTTGTCCAACTAGGTTACATTGCATGAGAGGCAGTTGTGCATCTGTCTGAGCAGATGGACACCCTACCTCAGTGAAGACTGTGAATGTAGTTCACTGTCCTTTATATAGCTAACCCGACCCAGGTTTACTCTCTTCAGCTCCCAAAGGCAGAGAGCATAGCGACGAAGACAAGCTGCAATATGAGGGCGGCGTTCTGAAATAGAAAGCCAGAACTTGCAGTTCAGGTCCAAATTGGGTGATATAACACTTTATCCTGGAGGTTTTCTAACAGAGGTTTTCTTAGTGTCCTTTACATTAGATATCCCAACGCATAAAGTTCAAACTTCTATTGATTTTGTACTGCATTTAAAAAAAGTTATGGATTCAGAGTAGACATATTTAAAAAATGATGGTCAAAATAAATGCAGTAGTATGAGTCCATAAAATCAGTAATGCTGCAAAAGCATCAAATCCTAAACGTCCCATAATGCAATGCATAACACCTTTATTATATTGATTGATTTCTTTAAAGGTTTTGTACAGCTGTTTTGGTTCATGTCAAATATGACCAACCACATAAAATACATTTATATTACAAAGAAAAGGCACATTGTCACACACACACACACACACACACACACACACACACACACACACACACACACACACACACACACACACACACACACACACACACACACACACAGGAGCCTTCAACGTCACCCTCTCCTGCACACATCACCCCCTTTTTTCCACACCTTTTTCTATGGTAACCAAACATTACACATTTTACGCCTGTTGCTGTAGTTACAGAAACAAATTGAGTATAGAATCTAGCCACAACATGACTCACTCTTCGCATCAACTTCTGAAGCTTGTTTCTGTAAATAGGTTTCCTCTATTTTGCACACGGGTCACTCTGTGGTAACACTGCAGTGTGAGCAGTTGACAAAGAAAGTGGAGATGAGTATGTTGAACCTGAATTGATGGCTGAGGAAAGCCTTGCTTACAGTCATGTTACATTCTGGTCGAAGCTGATGCTATCAGCCACAACCCTGTGTTGATGGTACGTAAGTAAAGTTTTTGCACTTGAGAGTTAAATGGGCTGTTTATGTTTTTGTAGTATAATTTAGGAGAATCAGTGTTTTACTTTTTTATCCTAAGTTATTTAGGCTTGATCCTAATATTTGATATTTCAATAATAAAAAATTGGTAGCATTGAAATATACGTAAACCTACTGTTTAAAACAATACCATTAATGTCTTCTTACTCACTTGCTTGTATATGCCGTTACTGATCTGGCATAGGCTGATATCTGACGGCAAAATTAATTGTCTCGCCAGCACAGATTTACAAATATATGCTTATAGTAAAATACAGATGGGACACTGTTAGTGTAGTTTTTCAACTAATATTTTGCTCCTTGTTCGCATTTATTCCTAAAATAAGATGTACCTTTATTAATCCCCGTAGGAAAATTCAAGCAGCAACAGAGAAGAGGAAAAACAAGTTCACACAGGGATATGAAACACAAATTTAAAATAAAAAATTCTAAAAACTAAAAATATATATATATACAGATAAGTGACGAGAGTATTATAGATATGACAGCAGTATTGATGTTCTACTTTAATCCTTTGCAAAAAGATAAAAGGTTAAAGATTATTTCCAATTAATTATTTTACTGTTTAAAAAATATAACATGTAGAACTATGACATGCATGTGTAATTATTCTTTGTAAACGCAAGGTTGGCAACATGTATTGAACACAGCGGTGAGAAAATGGGCAGAAGACTTAAGGTTAGGGGTTGTTTTTCCTCTTATAAGCTGACAGTTTCAGTTATAAAAAGAAAACTGTTGCCTAAAGGATAAATAGTCTGGCAGCATTTTCCTGAGAGGACACAATGTACCTACTGCCTGCCTGTTCACCCTGCCACATAGCCCCTACACCCACCAACCATTTTCTAAATTCCCCAGCTGATGTATTTGAAGAGACAGAGCGACTCTGTACCCAGAGAAACCACATTCAGTGGAACTGACAGTGCTCTGTCTGCGGGGAGACACCATGCCAGAGAACACCATGTGTCCTGTCAAAGGCAAAGACAGACAATTTATCTGTCTTATCTTTTAATTGTAACAAGCTTGTGCTTTCTGATGGTAAGGTTTCCGGGGCTAATTAGTGAGACAATGGAGAAGAGTTGCAGGGATATCATTATGTCACTTTTAACCCAGACTGAAAGAATGACAGAGCAGGGAATTTCACCACACGGAAAACATGGGACCACAGGGAGGGATAGCTTATCCTCAAAAACAAAACACTGTAAGGGAAGAACATTTATCAGCTTTCTGGTTTGGGACTGTAAACGATACAGGTTGTATGAGTCCCAACTGCCCTTTTTATGTTAGGAGCGAGGATAAAGGAGCAAAGAGAGGCCTGCTTGTACTCTCTGTTTGCCTGTCTATGTATTGTGTGATATTTGTTTGTTTACATGCCGTCAGGTTTGCAGGTATTCAGAGGTGGCAGGTTGTAATCAGGGGAGACAGAGCTGTGAGTCTCATGGTGCATACCAGGTGCTGGAGGTCTCTGTTAACACATGACAGTGAAAGAGGTGTTGTCATACAGGATGTGTTATTGGTTAGGTGATACTTTTGTGGTATGGCAAAAAAAGCATTATGAATATTAATATTTAAATTGATGTGTTGTCAACATTTCTGTAGTCAATTTTTTGCTGTCAATGCACTCACTCTGACTGTGTCTTCTGATTCCATTGCTGTTTGCTACAATGCCTTAGAGATGGTAGTTATATAAATAGTGGTCATCATTAGCTAACGTGTGTTGTCAGTGGCTTTTGTTGTGATGGGAGGAAGAATGTTGTCTAGCTTTTACTTGGTGCATATATCAAGAGTAACAAAGTTTTTTTTTAAACATGGTTCAATTAGGCAATTTCATTGTATGAAAACATGTTCTCCTTCTACACAGATTGAGAACTAACGCCAGTCTGACTAATGCACAAACTTGGAATAACATGGCGCTAATCGTGATACCAAAACATATAGCTTTCACCCTTTTGTGTGCTGCCATGTTATTTACCTATACTGGATAAGTAGCTGTAGAAGAAGAAGAAGGAACCCTAATCGTCCCACAGAGGGGAAATTTACACCCTGCATTTGCCCATCCTAGTGTTAGGAGCAGTGGGCTGCCATATGTACAGCGCCCATCGAGCAGTGTAGGGAACAGTGCCTTGCTCAGGGACACCTCTGTAGCACTTTCAAGGTCTTGAACCTGTGACCTTCCGAAATTATGAGTCTCCGGAAACTATCCCAAGGAGTGGTTTAAGTTAAGGTAAAAATATTTCCTAGTGTACTACCTCGTTGTATTCAAATAGTGCTGGTGTGCTTGTGAATACAGCCTCCCTTTTCTTCAGCTGAGGACGATACAAATATAGCATATAACACATGAACTACTATACAAAGTAACTGGTGACATGCATACCCCTGAAAAAACAGTCTGTCTAGCTGGCCAGGACAATACCCTTCCCCTAGGCTACTCGCAAATGTGTCCTATCAGAAAATAGGGACGCATTAGAACTTCCCTTTAGCTGACATCTCTCATGACCTATTTTCATTATGGCCAGCTGCAGAGTGCTAAAGGGAGGACAATATACAGATGACAGCAGATACTATGTGATAATAGCTGTTACCAAGAGTCTGACCTGAGCGTGATGACTTATACTAATAGTCTTATTTGAGACTCGTACTCTTGGCTGCTTTCTGCTGAGTAAGGAGAAATAGAGAAAAAGAAATGAGATACCCTGAGTAATAGGATGCGGTGATATTTATAGTTATGTGAGGGACATTTCCCCAGAAAGACAGAGGAAAGGAAGTTGGTGATCTCCTGAGAGATGTTAAAGAGGTCAGGCTGGAGACCACTGTAATGACAAGATGGGAAAAGCTTTAGAGCACGGGGCGTACAGCCTCGGGTCCCTAGGGTGCATTTGAAGCCTCGCTGGGGTTGGAGGTTGAGGCGTGACAGGGTGACATCTCCAGAGGTGATGCAGGGAAAAGAGGGAGCAAAGAACTAGGGGACACAGCAACACTATTCTACAAGACACAGCCTTAGGGCTAGCTTTGAGCACTCTGCCGGCTGTCCCTGATGAGCCATCATACACGCAAATAAACAAACAGACACAGTAATCAAATTCCTCCCAGCTTGTGTAGCGGAAAGTCCCATACGGCTACTTGAGTGAATTTCCACATCACAAAACCTCAAGTCTTATACACACAGCCCTACCCTAAGGATTCCCACACTGTACTAGCTCAATAACCTCCCCCTCATCCAGGCGTCTGACATTTGCCGAGAGAGCCTTAAAGAGGGGGGATAAAGAGGGAGGAGAGCTGGAGAAGGGGCTAGCATGCTCCTCCTCTCCCCTCTTCTCTCATTAGAATTCTCCCATCAGTCTTCCCCGTGGAACCGAGAGACATGTCAGGGTTTATTAAGCGCTCCAGGAATTATTATTGACCCGGACCTTCTGCTCCCTCTCTCCCTGCTGCAGTCAGTGTCTCTGCTCTGCTGCCTCCACATTCCTCCGGTGTCCTGCCTGGACACATTACAGGACACTGCGGCACAGCGTGGAAGCTTCAACACACAGTGTCTTCATTGACTGCACTTGGCCTTAGCTTTCTTTTCACTGCAGCTGCATAGCACCACACACACACACACACACACACACACACACATACACACACACACACACACACACACACACACAGATACATACACACACATGCACATACACACCTGCAGCCTTGGGGAGACAAAGCACACCCTGCTCTGGCTCTTTATGGCGAGGTGCAGCTCTGCACTTACATTTTTAGAACTTTTATGGAAAAAAAAGAACTACAAAGATCTCAATGCTTAGTGGTTTCCAACCTTAGATTTCAAAAGATGTCAAATCAATGTGATGTGAAACCTATTCCGAATGCTCAAACATGGTAATCGATTGAAGATTTTCTTTTATGCCCCCTCCTCTGCATTTTTTCCACTGGAAGAAGAATGAAGGGATGATCAGAGTCATTCCATTGAGACTTAAGGGTAGAGCTCCTGCTGCTGCGACTGTGCATGTGTGCGAGTGTTTGTGTTGGGGGGAGGATATCATAAAGTCAGGGGGGAAGGTGGCAAAGAGCAGAGCATGAGGGTGTAGGTGTTAAGCCTCTGGCAGCCTGATGCTAGACACCGCTCACCATGATCTGATACATAAAGTTTGGCTCGGCTTAACCACTCAACATCAGCTGACACCCTGGCCTGCTGTGTGTGTGTGTGTGTGTGTGTGTGTGTGTGTGTGTGTGTGTGTGTGTGTGTGTGTGTGTGTGTGTGTGTGTGTGTGTGTGTGTGTGTGTGTGTGTGTGTGTGTGTGTGCGTGCGTGCGTGCGTGCGTGCGTGCGTGCGTGCGTGCGTGCGTGCGTGCGTGCGCGTGTGCGCAGAGCAATGCATTGCCACAGAAAACAGCTGAAGGAAAGCAGTGTTACCGGCCCCTTTCTGATAATGGGCTGATAAAAGCATGAGCATCGGCCTTAATAGACGAGTAAGTAGCAGCATTAGGTATATATGATGGACACATTGTATTGTTTTAATATTTCTTGATTAGAAATGAGAAAATCTATGTTTCCATGGCCTGTTATCTTTAGGATTGTTTTTCTCAATGGGTTGGTGAGCATGTTATCATGGCAAGCCTTGTTTTATCAAATATTGGTGTATTGTGCCTCCACATGGACATGTTGAGCATTACACTGTGTGCTTTATGGCAGGACTAATAAATGACCAGGATATGAGTGTGCTGTTCCATTGTGTCTCCATGAACTTTGCACCGATGAGCACATTCCTGAAAGCAACAGTCATGAATTAAGAAATATGTCTCAGATCTGTCAATAGAGTTAGTGTTCCCTAAATGGTTTCATTATCCAGCAGCTATGTTCTCACGAGGCTTGACTTTGCAATCACTACTTTTAATATCCAATTTTATTTTGTTTTTCTGCAGTCACAATGGTCCCACTTCTGTTTTTGGTGGCAACCACAGCATCATCCAATTCCACCGGCAATGGCAACCATACAAAAGGTAAGAACAATAACGGGACGTTGACATGTGAGACAGAACAACACTGAACAATTTGAAGTTAATACAAAGTCACATTGCTATCCACTGCAGACATCTTCTTCAGACTTCCTCAGCACATGCACTGCTTGATAAGAGCCTTTTCTAGAGCCTTTATCATTAACAAATCACGATGCACTTCAGCAGCCCTGGGCCATAATTTACGGCTTATTGTGCGTCGTTATAAACACAGCTAATAGCTGGCTGTGTGGTTGTGACTTTTGGCTGATTCTCTATTCTAAGAGCCTCTCATTTTCTGTCAGGTAGACATACCGACAGGACAACATGAGCTGATACTTATCTCTGTAGACAAAATACTGCAGAGGCCAGTTATTAAATCAGGCCTGCATCCAGATGAGAGCATTGGAGGTAGCCAAGTATTGATTTTGTTTTATCAGTTAATACAATACACACATGGCTCAAACACATGAATGCAATTACACACATAACATAACATAAACATAGATTCATGTTGCCGGCCTTGCTCCCTCTTCCTTCTTCTTTGTTGAGCCTGCTCCCTGACCCCTGGCTGTGCCTCTCCTTCCTCAGAAGACGTTACATCCCCCAGTCAACATGTCCTCCCCACCGTGCTGGTCCTGTCCCTGCTGCTGCTCATCATCGCGCTGCTGGCCTGGTACTTCCTCAGGTAAAGTCTCCCACCCCTGTAAAAGACTCACATCATCCCCTCTCTGGGCCTCGCAGACTGGCTGTGAGCCAGGCTCGGGGGCAGAGCTCAGGGTGACAAACACTTCCTCCTTTAGTCATTGAGGCGGAGCCCAGTCAGGAAGGGCTGCTAGCTGACTCCCTGTCATGCTTAGTAAGAGGACAGCAGGCTGTGACAGTGGACCTAGACAGGCAACAGAAGAAAACGAAGAACAAATTCTGTATCACATTTGGACTAGAGAACCGTCGTACCAAGACATCAGCTAATGAGAAAGAGTGGCTTTTCAAGTTTTAGATGGTAGGATGTATATACTTTTTAAATAGCTACCTAGTTCATTTTTAATGTTGGTAGGTCTGATACATTTTAATTGAACTTAGTTTACTATGATGTTCTCATTTTGTTGCATTTATTTATTGACAGGGTGAAGAACCAGAGAAAAGCAGTCGTCACAACAGTTGACAAGAAGATACCAAATGGCATCCTGGAGGAACAAGGTAACGTTGTAGATTGGACTGTGTGAAAAAGATTGTGAAAGCAACATGCTGTCAGAAAAAAGCATGGTGAGAGCTTAAAGTAGATATACTGAAACTTGAAGCATAGGTTAATACAGAAGCAGGGAGGCACTATCTTTATGTTTGTAACTGCAGATGCAAGTTGTCCTACCACTGCATTGTGGTTGTGTACTTCCTGTGGTAAATGTGAGAAACAGAACAGCTTCACCTTCTTTTTATAGCCTTTTGAGACTACATACAAAATAAATATATGCCGTTAATTGTGCGAAGATCAGAGCAGATGTTGAATTTAAGGCTGCGTTGGTAAAATTATGAGCTGTGTGAAACATGCTTACAGCTTTTGAGCCTCACAGGAAACGACTGGTCTTGAAGAGCTGCGAGTGTTCTGTAGGAAGTATTTTTCTTATCTGACAATTACAATAGAAAGTTCAGAGGGCTTGTATTCTCTGCAGATAGGAGTGTAGCGAGGATATATAGCTGGAAAACACACCACACACCTAGAAGTAGCTGTTACAAACACTGAGTAAATGTCAAGGTATGACCTGAGCTGCTTATTACTATGATTGCAAACATGACACATGGTCATATGAGAGTGAGGTTATATTCATTTTTACTTTTTGAGTTTTCCGTGCTGGGAAGCACTACAGAATTTATTCAGATAGACATACATATATAGATTAACAATAACATGAAGTCAGAATTTGAACAAGGTGGTTCTCATTTTTAAGGAAATAATAAAACGTACATGTTCTTACATATATATAATGTGGGCACATTGTGTCTTTTAAAATGATGTTAAATGACAGTTTAATTTTTGTTTTGCCTTTGTGACTGATGTTACAATTGTTGTGTTTTAGAATGTGGAAGTTCTGAGTCGTTATACACCACTGTGCCACCAGGTCAGGTATACAGGGTGGCGGTTTCAGAGCCCTCATGTTACTAACACTCTCAGTACTCAACGTCTTTTTTCAAAATTGTGAGTGCTAACTGAATGCTTAGTTGGGTTCTTTGGAGAGTTTTTATTCAGAAACAAACAGGCTGCTATAAGTGGCTTCTCCGTGGGGTGCTTTGATTCTCTAACAACTTTTGATGTTTTTGGTGACCTTTGAACACTCACACTCCACTTTTGAAATGATTAATGCGTCGGCACATGCAAACATGTCATAAAATGTGAAATCAGTTTGGCAATCAAAATGGTCTTTTGATAAGCAGTTTTTAAAAGGATTGTAAAACCCTTGCAGAGTAGTTTATCAATCTTGATGAATAGTTAATTGATTCCCAACCAGGGGTACTTTACTTTAACCACTAGAAATTTGGATATGGTTTAAAAAATATCAATCTACATATTGAGTAAACTGTAACACCTGAAAACTAAGGATTGTTATTGAAGACAAAAAGTAGACCTGTACAATAAATACGAAACTTACCAAATTGAAATATCGAATAGTGCACTTCCCATAGCAGTACGAGTGTGTCATAATATTTTTTTATTAAGTATTGTGGTAGGCATTAATGTGCCGGCGTACAAATTGTATTCTGAAGACATGAGGTACAATGTCTGTTTGGTACAGATCCTTGCAAAAAATCCCACCATGAATTTTTGATATATTTTTCAATGAAACTTAAAATGAGAATAACAATTAAATAATTATTGTCAGAAATGCAGCATCTGAAAAAAGCATATATTTTCAAATTGTATTTTGAGAGAGAATTTAAACATTATTTCAAAGTAATGAATGAATTGTTTAACTTTTCAGCTAAAAAAATAGAATTAATGGTTCAATTATCATTTTGCCTCTCAAAGCTGTGTTAGTAAAAATGAAAACTTGACTAAAGAACCTAAACACTGACAGCTAAATGCAGACATTATGTTAACCATCGAATAATCAGTAGTGTTACACTACAACCAGTGGTGATGTTTTCAGCTGACAGTGCTCTGTGGGTAAATCTGGTTGGGAACCATTGGTGTAATCCAACCCAAATCCTGTTATAGAAAATACATTTCTTAATGAAAGAATAAAAATAACATTATTTTCCTAAACAAAACAACAATTTCACCAACATATTATTAAAATCTGGGTCCATCAGAGATCATTAACACACAGACTCTTCTCCCCACAGAGCAACAAACGGTGGTCCTTCTGCCAAGATCCCCCTCAACCTCTAAGACTTACTTTCCCCTCCCTGTGGAACACCTCGAGGACCAGAACAGGCTCCGCTCAGCCGACGATGGGAAGCTCTTCAGGGAGGAGTACAATGTAAGTATCCTCCTTTTGCCTCCTGACAGTCACAACATAATATGATAAAACATTTTGTTGGCAATAAAACCACAAACCAAATATCTTTAATTAGAGTTAACAGGTTTTCCCACAATTGCAACGAGTGTTCATATTTTTTATTTAGGAAAACTACTGGGGATATATGTGTCACAGTGTCCATGACAAATAGAGTACACATGTACCGCACACGCCTAAAAAAAATACCCTATTTGGTTATTTGTGGCTATGACTATAGATATGATAAAAAAAAAAGTGTATGACTCATGGTTCATGTAACGCATTCAACCGCTCTTATCCAGAAAGTTTGTCAGTACAGACAGAGGAAGTTGAAGTTCTCTGCATTAAATGGGGGTATATTTACTGTAGGTAGCAGAGGAAGTGCCTACATTGAGGCTGAACAAAGCCTTACATACAGCAGAGCACAATGCAACGGGCCATGAGGAGTTAAATGTCAGTATGGGAGGTTTTTTAGAATCTAACTGTGATTTTCTTATGCAGTCCTTGCCTGGAGGGAATGCCCAAGGGACGTATGAGGAGGCGAACAAGGAGGAAAACAAGGAGAAGAACAGATACCCCAACATCCTTCCTTGTGAGTTTACTTTCTGTTCTGCAGCTAAAACTTCACTCGACTCACACCCAGAGTTCACTGTTTCCTGCCTGTGTGAACGTGTCTTTGAATCTCTTTTTTGGTCGGAGTTCCAATAGAGCAGATCTTCCCCAGTGCTCATGTGTTTATTCACAATGAAACACCTCGGTCCAGTGTTTCCCCAACTTTTCCTTTTTTTATGTTATTATCACTTATCTTTGTCTCATTATTTATTCATTGAAACACACTGCAACATTCTGATCCTTAAAGAGACAATGTACACCCAGAAATACATACATTATCTATACCTTACCTGGTCAGTTCACACCACACTAATCTATAATCAATATGCATTATGATCTCGGGGGGAACAGCCCTTTTCAGAGCCTAATATGACATTTTTGGGAGTGATGCTCTCCTGTCTGAGGATCGACTCTGTCCAAAGATTTAAAATAAATCAGTCTTCCAGCCCCTCTCCACTTAAAGTCACTAATGAACACATTAAATGTTAATTGTTTAATCTCTACATTAATTGACAATTGGCTCTTTAAAGGGAGTTACTGCAAATACTGCACTTCCCAATTGTTGCTAGTATTTATGGAGAAGTCAGCGTCAGATTAACGTTAAGGCATGAGAGTCTAACTTATTCTAAAGTCTAACTCGTAGCAAGGATGCAATGACCCTGATTGATGCACTCTATGCTATGTTCACTGATACAGTGTTTAATCAGTTAAGTTACATACTCAGTATTGTTTGCTCTGCTGTTACCCTTTAAATCAGCTCATTCTTTAAAACAGAAGCCTCAGATTGATTACAATAAGTTATTTTGTTGCATATTTGTTGTTCAAATACGTTTTTTTTTATCAACTAAGATTCATTATGAAAAATTTTCAACTTAAATTTTCTTAATTTATTTGAAAATTGGGCTTATTAACAGATGAATTCTACTGTGTAGGCGTAAGACGTACAATATGAGAAAAGCACAAGTTTCAGGTGTGGGCAATATCCCATTATACTTTTTGAATTGGCTTAGGGCCAATTCAAAATGGACAACGAGTCCCTGCTCTAAACTTTCTGATTTATTTTGGCCAACAGATGATCATTCTAGAGTGGTGTTGACTCAGCTAGATGGAAATCCCTGTTCGGACTACGTGAACGCTTCCTACATTGATGTGAGTTCTGCTTTTTTGTTTTTCTTATACTTGTGAAATAGCAGTAATAACTGTGGCATAGTAACAGTCTTTCCTCCTACTTTCCTAGTTTGTTGTTCACTGCAAAGTCCACATTAGTCTTCATTCTGAACTTCCAAATAAATCAGTTTGCCCAGTCATACATTTCCTTAATGTTGGCTTGCAAATTCAGATTAAAAGTCATTTTATTTTTACCATTGAAACAGCAGTTGAAGAGCCAGCCTACCCACAAGGTTCATCAGTAGCTTTTCTGGTCCTCATTCCTACATTGCTAATACATTTTGTCTCCAACAGGGTTACACGGATAAGAAAAAATTCATTGCAGCACAAGGTAAGATATAGCAAGGTATCAGTTTACATGATGCATACTTATGTAGATATTTATATTTTATTTGAAGTATTAATAATTCTTGTAATATTCTTGTCTTGCAGGTCCAAAAGAAGACACGGTTGCAGATTTCTGGAGGATGATATGGGAGCACAAAGTAGCAACTGTTGTTATGCTGACAAATCTGAAAGAAAGGAAAGAAGTAAGTGATTTGGCGTTGGTTTTTTCTGAGTGCGTCTCAGCTCTCCTGTTGTCCTACAAGGTCCAGTGTTTCTTCTTTTGTGATTCTGCAAAGGGGACAAGGGAAAAGTCTGAGTTGTCTGTAGTGATTAATGAAGCAACAAATTGATTTGAAAATAAATGTGCTCCAAATTGATTTCATTAGTCATGGTCAAAAGTAAGACCATGGAGTGAATTTAAATGATTAATTTCACACCTGTAATCTCCCCTCTGACATCTGTTTTCTGCTTTAATTGCACAGTCTTTATAGGGAACCAGAACTCTCTCACTGAACAAGGAGAGGATCAATAAGAACAGAATTGGCAAAGATTTAAGCACTTAAACACTTTAAAATCAATGACCACATAATGTGTAATAAAGTCCTATACAGCACAATCCTCACCACTTTGTATTACAGTATCTTATATTGGGTGGTTTCTCCCCTCTCACTTACACTGATATAGACTGGCTGTGAAATTGAAGCAGGAGAACTTTTTGTGAGTCCATTTTATTTCACGCAGAGAAAGTCGTTGAATACATATTAGATCATGACTGTCTCTTCTCTACAGGACAAGTGTTACCAGTACTGGCCAGATCAGGGCTGTTGGACCTATGGGAATGTGAGGGTGGCAGTGGAAGACTTCACTGTTCTTGTGGACTACACCATCCGCAAGTTCTGTATTCAATATGTAAGTGAATGCAGTGCTTAGGAAATGACTGTGCTTCATAAAAATTTGACAGGAACATGGATGATGTTTGTTAAAAAGTGTGGTGTTCAGTTCCTTTTTCATAGTGAGTCAACTGGAATATTTCTCGTTTCAATTTCTCAATAATTTCTTAAAAAAGAAACCGTCACTTTTGATGAGTCTCAGTCCCAACAGAAACTATCATAGTAGCCAGGCCAGATATTTGTATTTCTTCCAAATTGAAATGCAGGTGTTTTAAACTGGATCTGTTTCTCAATGCTGCAGGCCAGCGATGCTGCTAAGACTCCTAGACTTGTCACCCAGCTCCACTTCACCAGCTGGCCCGACTTTGGAGTTCCTTTCTCCCCCATTGGCATGCTCAAGTTCCTCAAAAAGGTCAAGGTGGTCAATCCACCCTTCTCTGGGCCTATTGTGGTCCACTGCAGGTACCAGAGCGCTGAGATAATACATCATTGTTTAGTGTTGTTTACTAGATTCATGCGTTTGCCACATTGCTCTGAAATTGTTTTAATCATCCAATTTGTTTCTATGGAGATAATTATCCACTGGAAACATTGAGTGACCATACCAATACATGTTTACAGGCACAGCTGTCCCTTTGTTTCCCTGCTGTTGTCTACGAACAGATGAGAAATTGTGTTTGTTTGTTTTGTGTCTCTGCAGCGCTGGTGTTGGGAGGACAGGAACCTTCATCGTAATAGATGCCATGATCGACATGATGCACGCAGAGCAGAAAGTTGATGTGTTTGAGTTTGTTGCTAAGATACGAGAGCAGCGATCACAGCTTGTTCAGACAGATGTGAGTGGGAGATGTAACAAGTTTCTCTTTGTTTACCACTTGACATGGAACTCATACTGGACAGTACATTCTAAATCATATGTAAAAATATGTTTATGCTCATCTGTTTGTGCATTCTCTCTCCAGATGCAGTACTCATTCATCTACCAGGCCCTGCTTGAATACTACCTCTACGGAGACACGGAGCTGGACGTGTCGTCTCTGGAAGGACATCTGCAAAAACTGCACAACACATTTGCAAACGGTGACCGGGTCGGCCTAGAGGAAGAGTTTAAGGTAAACCAGATTTCTTTATTGTTTGGTTCATTAATGATCATATTAAATAAAAACACAACAGACTCAGAAATGGTTCCGAAACCAGCAGTCCTTAATTCAAAATTGCTTCTTAATATTTCTTAATGATAGCATAAAAATCAATACTATAGAAATGATTGAATTCACTATGCTGAATAAAATGCTATATTTTTATTTCAAATATATTTTTATAAATATAACCTGCACAGTAAACAACCTCTGTCTCTATAATCCTAAAATAAGACAGGTGTTTACCATTTTTGGCTTTTCACTACATTCCATCTCCTGTATAGTCCCTTGGCACTAACAAAAACAAAAACAATTCATCCTATGATATGATTATATTAACTCCTCCAGAATCGTTTCAGCTCCCTGTGCAGAAACAAAACGGTCAGATTAACATGTATCATTACCTAAAGTACATATACTTACAAAGCTTTGAGTGTAGCCTTCTTGTTATATTTGTACTTACTGTATAAACTTGCTTTGCCTTTTTTAATCCCCCCCCCAAAAAATACAAATAAATGAGCTTTGCTAGCAAACGTGCCTTGTGGAAAAAACTGTGAACGATGCCAGAATCCTCTTTATGTACTGTACTTCTAAAGTCTTATGCTCGAACTTTGATCAAATTAAGAATTTTATTTAGCTTTGGTCCTTTGTGAGCATCAGGATAGTGAACTTTTGAAGATTTGTCACACTTTATTTGCTTCATTTGTGCCCAGAAACTGACCAACATGAGAATAATGAAGGAGAACATGAGAATAGGGAACCTCCCTGCCAACATGAAGAAGAACAGAGTTCTGCAAATTATTCCATGTAAGTAAATAATGGAAACAATAAAACAAAACAGACTGGATTCCCATTCAATGTTTCCACTTTTGACCTCCACGTGTTATTGTCTGTCATTATATTTGGAATCTTGACATGTTTTTTCAATTTGTGCCGAGAGAGGCACTCGGCCACTTGTTGAACTTGATACTTTGTGAACATGTTTATAGGTTTCTTTATTCTAAATGGTTTTAATGGGTCATCTAATTCACTTCCATTTCAGATGACTTCAACAGAGTCATTCTCTCCATGAGAAGAGGTCAGGAGTTCACGGATTATGTGAACGCATCTTTTATAGATGTAAGCCCATTTTATTACCTAATGCCTTCCTTTTTGCATTTATAAATGGAATAGTTTTGCTATTAAAAAGCATTTCTAGGAGCTGAAGGAGTGTGTGTTTTGCTATGCCCCAGGGCTACAGACAGAAGGACTACTTCATTGCCACCCAGGGCCCTCTGACACACACAGTGGAGGATTTCTGGAGAATGGTGTGGGAATGGAAATGTCACTCCATTGTAATGCTCACGGAGCTCCAGGAGAGGGAGCAGGTAAGCTGTGATAGCTGATCACTGCAAGCAAGCTATGATGAATGGCTACAGTAAAAAATTCCGCAACAGTGCAGCATAAACCATGTTTCTATTCCCTGCTTCTGTCACAAAGATGTTCTTAATCTCAGTTAATGCTTGTGCAGTATTTAAAATATTGAGCCAAAACTACTTTAGAATATTTACATTCCATGCATTAAGTCAAACTTATTTCTAGCAGTAAATCAACACTTGTATCTGTTTCTGTCTGTACTTTTAGGACAAATGTTGCCATTACTGGCCAGCAGAGGACTCTATCACCTACGGAAATTACAAAGTAGAGTTGAAGGGAGACACTCTGTGTGACACCTTCAGTCTACGAGACTTGGTACTCACCTTTGTTCCGGTAAGCAAATTAAGTTAACCTCACACTATCACACGGCTGTTAAAGAGGCAGTTAAGAGCACATGACACATTTGCCTCTCAGGATAAAAGACCATCTTCTGTCTTTATTCATGCAAATCCATTGAGAATGTGTTCCTTACAAGTAATGTCAAACCATGTATCCTTTTTTTATTGAGTAATTGTAACTACAGCTAAACCATGAGCGAGTAAGATTGGATCTTATTTAAATAACACATATTCTACCTAAAAATGTAGAATGCCTCTCTCATTCAATTATTTATAATGACTTCCAGGGGTGAAAGAATGATTCATCATTTACTTAAAGGTATAATAAAAAGGGAAAGTACTTTTGTAGGTGATATATTATTTACATTACATGTGTTGATGTCACTATTAGCATTTTCCTGCTGTTTATGGTCATATTAGCACTTGGACCCTCTCAAAACAGTCACAGATAAGTCTGAGCATAATGAGATGATTAATGATGTAGGAAAGAAGGAAAAAGATATTTTTTATTTTAATCTTGGAATTGATTCGATATTGTAATCTCTTTTAGCGGTTAACAGTTGTATAAAGTAACTCAGGAGTCTATGTACACAGGATGACACAGTATCTAAAATAATCATCTGAGCAAAAAGCAAAGTGAGTCTGAGAAACTCTTGTGGCTGCCAGAGGAAATGTGGTGGGCAGGATGTGTCTAGGATTATTGAGTTGGAGCCTCCTATCTCATATTTCATTAAACTCGACCCACATCTCCTCTCAGAGGCTCTGTAGTACATCGCTGAATCCCAGTGTAGCACCCATCAGCCCGGCACTAATCTACTGCACACTTAACCTCCACCGACATTGCACCTGCCATTATGCTTTCATATACGACTAGTAAATCATATTTAAAAAGGTATTATGATCTTACTTCTGTCTGTCGATTACCTCTCATAGGAGAAGCAGACAAGGGTGATCAGGCACTTCCACTTCCACGGCTGGCCAGAGATCGGCATCCCAGCCGAGGGGAAAGGCATGATCGACATCATCGCCTCGGTGCAGAGACAGCAGCAGCAATCTGGCAACCATCCCATCGTTGTACACTGCAGGTAGCTACTTATAACAGTAAGATGATGTACAGTATAAAACAACTGTTTTTGCATGAATTCCTTTACATTTTTGTTTTCTGTGCTGCAGTGCTGGTGCAGGGCGAACAGGTACGTTCATTGCACTGAGCAATATCCTAGAGCGAGTCAAAGCAGAAGGCCTGCTGGACGTGTTCCAAACTGTGAAGAGTTTACGTATGCAGAGGCCTCATATGGTCCAAACTGTGGTAAGCATTTACATCAACTGGATCCGAAATGTAATGCTTTGAATATTCCTCACCTCATGTTGCCCTTTAGAACAATTTGAAAGACTAATAATCCTCTCTTGTTTTTCTCTCTTTATTCCATAGGAACAATATGACTTCTGCTACAGGGTGGTACAAGACTTTGTCGACATTTTCTCAGACTATGCCAATTTTAAATGACGAGATTTGCCTTAAACATGGTTTTTAATGTTGTTTTCTAAAGCTGGTTTGTCAGTTTTATGGTTTTCTTTAACTTGGTCAAATGATCTATTTTGCTATGCACTTGTCCTTCCATTAACTCCATCCTCGCTGTAATATAATGTATGTCATGTTGATGAAAATTGTAAATGGAAAAAGTCAGATTATTAATGTATATTTCACATCATGTATGATAATTATTTTGTCATGAAGTGTTGGTCTCTTATTTCAGTTCTGTTGTATAATACTGTGCTTCAAATGTTTGTCAAGTGTTGTTTTGACCATGTAATATTTTTAAAAGTTGTACTTATTGTAAATGTATTTATGTATTGACGATGACATTCCATTCTTGAGTTTGGAGAACACGACGGGAATGTTAAGATTTTGTTTTTTAATGTAAACCGTACATCATTTCATTTATTGATGACTTCTATCTGAGATTAGAGGCGATACTGAAACTACATGCCCATCACAAATGCGATACTCTTTCCAATGGAAATATTGTCAGAAAAAGAATGAATCACCACAGCCATAATGCAGAAAACATAAAGTTATGCAACAGAGGTGAAGGTGACAATACAGGGGTTGAATTCCTATGGATAGATTCAGGAAGAAGTTTCAGAATTATCACAGTCATACAATATTATTTAACTGGTTTTGTACCTCAAATAGTGGTATGCAACTGCATTTAACATGGATGTAACAGTCTGCCTTTTCTCTGTAGACAGCAAAACAGTTTTGCTAAAATGACTGCACATTAAAAAGCACATATAACTAAGCCTTTTGCCAAGAACCTGCAATTTCCAAGAGTATTGCTTTATACAGTATGTATTATAGATTTTTCAGAAATCAGTGCCATATGTACTTTTTGTAAGACATGGAAAAGTAAAACAACTATAGAGTGAAGGCCAAGCAATGAAAGGTTATCTTAAGGTAAGTGTGGGCTATAAATGCAGGAGTTAGAACGATTTCTTAAACAACCTGTTTCAGATGCATAGTAAACGCATAGTAAAGTATATAAAGTGCTACATTAGATTTTATAGTAAAACTACACACACACACACACACACACACGGTGCTTCAGTGCCTGCTTTATGCCAGAGAAGAAGAAAAAAGTACTATCATTGTCCAGTCAGTTTAAGGACTACATTGTTTTTCCACACCAGTTAAAATGAGGAAGCAGAGTTTTTCATAGAAAATAAGCTAATGGTGGTTTTATTTATAGGGAAGCATCTGAGTTTCATACAGCTTTTCTGTGCATTTTGTTCACAGCAGTCACCCCGATTCATCTGGTACTCAAACATTAACACAACATTTAGAATAATTTCACCCAGCTCTGCTTGAATCCTTACAAAACTGTGGAGCCTTGTTAATGCTGTATGTAAATACTACATGATAAAGTGCTAACATTATGGAAGTGGCTGAGCAGCACAGATCTGTCTAGTCATTGCTCATATCCGTGAGCTATATGTTTGTGGGAGAAGTTGAGGAAGAGACTTAATAACCCCAGTCTATTCAACCATGGTTTCTTTTCTGTCTCTAACTCCCTTTTAAGAGTATGGAGGAGGGTATGTTGAGACTACAGCTCTTTGCCTTTGCTCTCTGTGGGTGGTCTATCCATTTTTGGATTCTCACTGTCTTTCAAATGCAAGTTGCAATATTAAATTAATCTGAAAATGCTTTTGGGGTCAGTCAGTTTCCTTCAGATGCATTTGAAAACAAATCATAAAGTATGTCAAATAAAAAGTCATAAACAGTCATAGTATTGTATCCAGTACATAAAAAGTCATACCGCTATAATACAGTACAACTCAAACATAATATAGTATGTTGTACATATAGTAAAAAGTTACATAGTGAAGAGAAAAAACGTCATAATTTAGTATGTAAAAAATATCTGAATAAAAGTACGTTAAAGTAGTTAAAAAAACAACATAGTATAGTGTGTTGAAAATATCAGAAAGGAGGTCATAGTTTATTGAGTAAAAAATGTAATAACATTGTACGACAAAAAGTACATAAAAGTCGTAATATAGTATGTTAAAACTATTGGGAAAGAAACGTCGCAGTATAGTAATTCTTAAAATGTAAATAAAAGTTTAGCATTTCGAGAAAAGTCATGGTATGTTATAGTGTATATTAAAATAGTGTAAAAAAGATGAAACAAGTCAAAGTATAGTTTGTCGAAGAAATATATTGAAAAATATGAAAACAAATGTTTGTATTATAGTGGGGAAAATATAGAAATCACAGTATATCCTGTGGAAAAATATCTTGAAAAATTCATTGTCTGTCCCAAACTCCCAAGCAAAGAGATAATACAGGTGAAAAAACATAACTGATCAACAATAAACTAATTATTATTATTATTATTATTATTATTATTATTATTATTATTATTATTATTATTATTATTATTATTATTATTATTATTATTATTATTATTATTATTATTATTATTATTATTAATAATAATAATAATAATAATAATAATAAGTCATGCACAGAAACAAAGAGGTTCAGTGTTTGTTTTCTGTCTCCAACAATGGTTTGCACACTTCAGTTCTGTTCAACTAGGACTAGGTCACCACTAAATATTCCTTTAAATATCATTATAAAAAAATCCCCTGTGATCAAGGCATTTATTGACGTGTACAAGAAATTATCTACGCCAACAGGGGGCAGTGCACCTCAGTCTAAATTGTAGATGAGCAACGTTATTTATGATAAGAGGAAAATTCGACTGCTAATGTTATGAAGTGTTATGTCCTATCATTCAGACAATCTGGAATGATCACAGATACAGACAATCAGAGTAGGAGACCATTGTGATGATGCAGTCAAGAGAAATACTGAAGCTGCTATAGTGGTGGTGAGTATTGCAATAACTCCTACATGTTACAATTGTGAAGCTGTGAGTCAGATTACAGAGAATCATAAAAGTGATTTAATTGTGAATGCTCAGAAAAACAGATCAGAAAATGCAAAAGGACCCCATTAGATCTCCCCACTAATCAAAAATGTCATAAAAAATGATAAATTGCTATAATAAGGTAATAATATGCCATTATGTCAGAGTACACTACAGTATGTCATAAAAGAAGTAATTGGTATAGTTTGTCAAAAAAAGTTTGTCACATCATAGTATCCCCTAAAAATAATAGAAATGACTTGTATAGTATTCCTTAGCATAAAAGTGTTATACTACTATGTCATAAGAAAGTTGTATTAGAGAAGGGTCATTGTAAAAGCACTTTGTATGACTCAACAACTAACGAATTGGAAAAGTATAGTACGCCATTAAAGTCTTAAAATAGATGTCAAAATAACAATAGTATGCCAAAACATTTATTCTAAAAATATCAATTGAAAAAATGTAATTAAAATGTATAGTATGCCATAAAAAATGTGATTGCCACCAGTCAATAACAGAGAGGAGTATATTTGAGCTATTTTTGCACCAACAATCATGTTTCTCATCTTGCACAAAAACCCAAGTGACAAAAACCCTCATTGTTAATAATTTCCATTTCCTCTGGGACCAGGCGCCATGGTAACACTACTCAGCGTGATGGGCTGTAACCCAAAAAAAGTCAGCACGAGTGAATAGGTCATATGAATTATGTATTAACCCTAACTTACTCTCTTATTTAGATTGACCCCTGACTAATTATATTTTGTCATTCACAAGGCTTTCCGTTATTTGTCTAATACAATATGGAACATGAGCCATTTATTGGCAGGGTGGCCTGTGCTGTGACCCCTCTGCTGAAATGCTTTCATGTGTGACTTAGGAAACTGATTCCTGATTGTGTATGTGTATTGGCAGGCAAAGTCTGTCACTTTTTCCCTATACATGCTCACATTCCTTTCTCCATCTCCAACAAGGATTCTAAAACACAGATGCGTTATAATGTACTGACACATTCTGAAAAACATATGAATACAGGTTACAGACAAATGGTACTGATTTAAATAAACAGTTTCCCAATGTTTTTCCACTTAAATTCAAATTTCTCAAAAGGAACAGTTGACCCAAAAAGCAAAAATACCCGTCTTATCTTTCATTCACGAGGAGATGCACGCTTACTCCTGTTGTTACAGTAAGTGGTAGAAAGTAGGACAATAGTTCCTACATACTTCACATTATAAGGTCTGTGAATTATTTTGAGTATTGAGGTCATTATTTCAGAAAAGAGACAATGCTGTTGAGTTTTACAAATGTATTTTTGGGCTTTTTGAGTACAGCAACAAGAATCCCATCTAGTTACATCATATTGTCTGTAGACAATAACATATTTCCTACAAATATGTAGTACGTTATTATGTTTATTCCAGCCAATATTCTTAGTTCATTAATAGTTTTATTATTAATTAATAATAATAAAAAAAAATGAATCAAAAGTTTGGGCACTAAAATACATTAAATTTCAACTGTTACGATTTTCTTAGCTAACAGGTTTGCCACTCAATCTTACTTGATTACCACAATATCCTTCAATTACATTAAAACAAGAACCATCATGAAATCAAGGCATTTATTACTTAAGATTATCTAGCCAGGGGCGTGCCTAGGTTCTAATTTAGATGAGCAACGTATTTGGACCTAAAACAAATTCACGACTGCTAATGTTATGAGTGTTATTCCTATCATTATAAATTGGAATGACACAATACAGACATATCTGACAGGTTAAACTTGTGATGTGCATCCAAGTCGAACTGTATTGTGTGATGAGTATTGCAAGAACTCCGACTGTTAATTTTGAAGTGTGGTAGTACGAGATCATAAATAGTGATTAATTGTGCAAGGCTGAAGATGTGAAAATGGCAAAAGACCCATAGACTCCCACATCAAAATTCATAACAAATCTGATTGCTAATGTGTATATTGTTACTGTTCACATCACTACGTTATGTCAAAATAAGCTATTGGTATAGGTGTTGTGCAAAAAAGCTTTTCCTCATGTTATCTAAAATATAGAATCGATAGGTATTGCAAAAGTAACTATATGGCAAAGAAAGTTGTTAGAAGGGTATTGTAAAATGACTTGTGTCAAAACTAACGAATTGAGTTATTTGTCTTAAAATAGATTCAAATATCATGTGCGAACATTATTTAAAAATATCAATGAATTTAAAATGAATATGCATACTTGTTGCCCACAGTAATAAATGGTGAGGATTATTGTTTTGCACTTGTTTTTCGTTGCACACAAATACCTGAAAAACTTTATTGTTAATCAATTCATTCCTTCGTACCAGGGTTCTATGGTACAAACTGTTCTAGATGGCGTCCCAAAGTTAAGCTAGCACGGGAGTTGATGTTTCATGAATTATGTATCTAACACCGATAAATTCCACCAAGATTGAGCCTGAACAATGTAAATGTTTGATGCATTCACAGCTTCCGTTACTTTTCAATCATATGAAATGTATGATTTATTTGCAGGGCTGTCCTTGCACGTGAGCCAATGAAACTGTTCTGTAACTTGGAGACGTTTATTGTGTGAGTGTATGGCGCCAAATCTGTCACTTTGTCCTATACAGCTCACATTCCGTCTCCATGCTCCAACAAGGTTCTAAACACAGATGCGTTATATGCTGACAACATCTGAGAACATATGAATACATTACAACAAATGGACTGATTTAAATAAACTAGTTTCCCAATTTATCATCCACTTAATCAAATTTCTCAAGAACTTGACCCAAAAGCACAAAAATACCCGTTTTCTTTCCATTCACAGAGATGCTACGCTTACTACTGAGTGTTGTTCGTAGTGTAGAAATAGGACTTACAGCTGAGATATCCACCACTTGACAGCTCACACTAAAACATTATAGATTGATAAATAGCACTACAGATAAAGAAGGTGTTGTATTAATCAGAAAGAATTGTCTTTTTAAATATAGAGCAATCCGCACACTTTCTCCTGAAAACACTTGGTTTCTAAGACCATGTTAGTGTTGTGGCTTATGCGAAGAGAAAGGCACAGGGTAGAACATGGAAAACTGTACCATTAATATCTCAACAATGAAGCGGGGATCCTATCCATTTGTCTTTCTGTCCGTCTGTTGCCTACTCCACAACCCTAAGTCACTGGTTTCATATCACTTGTTGTTAAATGTATCTTGTAACCGTCTCTTCCTCTCCTTGTCTCTCTTTCATAGCGCAGCGTCCTAATACACTAAAAATATTCTCAACTGATGCTCTAAGTCTTACCATAATTTAATCATACAGCTCTTAGAGGGATGGTAATGTGACACAATGCCCCTCAAAATGCATTGCAAGTGTTATCCTATTCTTCTCTTGTTCTATCAGGCTAATATATCAATCCTTTTTACAGGAACTACATTGGGAACTGATGAATCAACGTCTTGGTTTGAACTGGGCATGTTTCAAAATGAGACAGAGATGGAAAGGTACCAGTCAAAGCCAATAAGCATGGGGGTTTTGGAGTATAATGTGAGACTGCTTAATTTTACACCACCTAGAGGATAAGACCGGTGGTCCGCATTTTTGTTATTGGCAAAAAATGTAACGGAAAGACGAAAGCCAAGCCCAAATATTGATTGCTTGCTTAGATTGTTGATAATAAATTGCTTCATTGAAGGCCAATAAAAGTAAATTATAGGCATTAGAACATCGTTATCAAAAGCTGAGAAGAAGAAATTAAACTCGTAAAAAATAATGAACAGGGCTCCGAACGACATGACAGTTTCATTCTGCCATTAGAGACAAGACCGCATTTAGGGAAGTCACAATAAGAAATGTTGTTGTTGACATCAATAAAGTTCCATGTTTCTTAGTAACAATTTGATAGCTAGAAAAAACAAAAACCCATCCATTGTTTTAATATATGCTAAATATAATCAAATCAGATATAAAAGGCAATTCCCTCTTTAGAATCTATATTGAATTGCTATGAAAACATTCTTTTCTTTACAGTCTATTTATTCAAGTTTCTTGTCAAAACCAACATTTGACAAGACTACATTTCAACACATTATGATGATGTTATATAATTAACCTTAGCCCAATAGTAATGTTTTCTAAATAGAGCTTGAACTTGAATACGTCCTGGGGTCCCAAACACACTCTCTATCCCGCCTGGACGCATTAGCCTTGAAGCCTGACGGTTCTTTCAATACTTTGGATACACAGTCTCAGTATCAGAATGTAGGCATAGACTTGGTAGCTGCATAACAACTTACAGTGTTGCAGATTTGAGTCAGTTTCGATTTCACACAATAAGTGTTTATTTTTAGGTCGCTACTTTTTGCTGTTTTCATAATTGCATGAATTGTTAGCTTCTGCCATGCCAACAGTAACCATGTGTTATTTTAGCTGTTTATGTTTTAAGAACAACAATGTAGATGGAATCGAAAATGTAATATGCCATCCACAAGCCGAGTCATAAATCTTTATTTGCAGGAGAACTACACTCAAGTAAACCGAACCATACTGAGTGTTTGTGCCAACAGAGACACAATGATAGTGCTTACCGGCACTCCTGGAGGGTGCCCTGAGCATCTGGGTTCAACCACTGAACAGCATCATGATACATACTGTGAAGTGGTGGTCTGTAGACATAAGGGAGGAATTAAATCAGAAACAATTTAGCATGTGAGTTTGATACATGTGTCATAAAGGGAGAAAACAGATGCACTTTCATAGCCAAGACACTTTATTTAACAGCCCTGTCCATCTGTCATTCCTAAAGATTGAGAAGCAGCATCTGAAACCATACTTCCTCAACCACATGAACTTCTTAAATGACTGCAGAAAAAATTGCCCAATTAAGGGATTTCTTAAATAATTGTATTGGTTAGCATGCAATTTCTAAGAGGAAGAAATAATGATTCTGAGAAACTGCAATAGGGATCAGTCTTTCAGTTAATGTAAATCTTAATGTAAAATGTAGATCTTTATAGAAATACAAGTTGTTTAATGTACGCCATTTGGCAAAATTTAACTGATATAATATTCAGTCTTTACAGCATAACACATTTAAAAAACATCAGAAAATAAACTTAACAGGACATAGAACATTTCCTGACTTTGCAGCTTGTTGACACCTATTAATGTGTCACAATATATAAAACTGAATGATGTACAGAGGTCAGCCCAGATGAACCAAAGACATTAAAACCTGAAATATTGTTGCTATGGTTGCATTTCATTAAAAAACTGCAGTAAAAGCCCTTAGGTTGCACTTAGGGAGAGAGGCCATAGAATTCAACTTTGATTTATGGATTGTCATGTTTCAATGATTGCTGATTTCAAATGTGGCCCAACACATGTCAGGAGCCTTGCCTGGCGACCATGTTATTTTTCCACTGTGCAAATTGTGTCCATCTGTCATTTTCCTTTCTTATCATTCTGAGGAACTGTAAGATGTTGCATCAGTAAGCGATTTGTAAAATGAGGAAACGATAACTCAGGGAAGGCTTCAAAGGAACATTTACATTTCCTTTACATTTAGCTTGTAACATCTTCAGCAAGTTGATTTTCAGATACGAGTCTTTACTGTTTTGTTCCATTTCATGATGTTGATAAGGGACTTAAACATAAGGATGTATACCTTCTCAAACAACATTTGTAAAAACAATACATGACGTAATGTTCATACTCCTATAAGCCGCAGTCAGATGCTCAGTAAATATTTGCATTTGAACAAAGAGGGAGAGTCAGGTAGGGTAAATATGTAAAAATAAACAGCAATTGTTCATTGCAAGCTCAATCCCTCTTAAGCAGGATAGCCAATTTATAAATCATGAATCAAAAGAGAGTCTATATGCTAGGTCCTTGATTAAATATTAGTTTGAATACCTTTTGTTTATTTAAAGATGAAAGGGTGTGGTTTTCGCTATTGGACAAAGATGTCATCATTTTGTTATGATCATGAAAGGTTGGGCAGCATGTGCAATTCAATGGTAACACTTATTCAAAGTTGTATCACTGTAACTGTGACAGCATTTAGAAAACAATACCTGCTTAAGTAGATATGCAAATACCTTTGAACTCAGAAATCTGTAAAAATCTGTTACCGTTTCAAAAGTGGAAAGAAAATCTGGAATATTATATCACTAAAACTACACCATATTTATCTTCATGTTAAGCTTAAATCAAGTAACTAGACTGACAATAACCTTAATATTTACTGAACAAAAATGCGGTTGAAATATATCTTTTCATCTAAAGATCAGCAAAATAAGTGATTCCATTCAATTCCCAAAAGGTTGAGAACTATTCCTTTCAGCGACCAGATGTTCACTAAACAGCTTCTTGAACTCAATTAACTATTACAAATTTCATAAATAGAATTATTTAACCCCTCACAAACTTTTCTACATGAAACTGATAGACTCTCCCTTGTGCTCCTTTTGTACTCTAAAGTCTCCAGGAACGTTCCTACATATGATGTGGGATTGTCCACCGGTAACACAGTTCTGGTATGATGTTGCTTCGACACTGTCAGATCTAGTGGTTGTGTTGGTACCAGCGACTGTCCCTGTTCTGATTCTGAATGATTTTTCAGGAAACTTCATACTTCTAGACTAAATAAGCGCATCATCCTAGCTGGGCTCACGGCCGCCAAAAAGATGGTTGTTACGCGATGGAAACCCTCACAGATACTTAACATTAGACAGTGGATTCTTACCTTTTTAGATGTGGTATATTTGGAATTGTCAACTGCCCGTGTTCATGGAGCTACGGAAAAAACGGTCCATTTGGCAGACAGCAGCTGAATCTTTGAAAGGCTTATTGGGGTAACCTTGTAACCTTAACTATCATCACCCCTTGTGACATTCATTTTATGAATCCTTCTTTCCCCTGAAGTTTGATGTGTGTGTGTGTGTGTGTGTGTGTGTGTGTGTGTGTGTGTGTGTGTGTGTGTGTGTGTGTGTGTGTGTGTGTGTGTGTGTGTGTGTGTGTGTGTGTGTGTGTGTGTGTGTGTGTGTGTGTGTGTGTGTGCGTGTGCTTGTCTGCGTCTTTGTGTATGTCTGTGTGTCTATATCATTTCCATTGTGTTTTGGATGCATCCCTCTGCATACAGGAAGGCGTGCATGCTTTCCTTATCACATGTTATTGTGCTGTGTTAGTTTTGTTTTGGTTAGATTGGTTTGGGTGGGTTGGGTGGGGGGGGTCATTATTTTTCTTTACGTCACGAAGTTGTGATATTTTATTGAAATTTGGATGCATATTTTTGTGACAAATGGCCGACCTTACACTTTTCATGCCCACTCAATATTGTATTGTGTTTTTGTATTTTGATGTGCAATTGCTTAATACAAATTTGGTCACAAAAAAAATAATTAACTATTACAGACTGGGCAAATTGTCGACCAGAAAGACTATTGCGCTCATCAGAAGGGCATTTTGACCAATCAGATCAGCATCGAGGAGAACCTAAGACTAAGTACAGCTACCTGCGACAGAGCACTTGGACTAGCTGGAAGGATACGCGCTGAGGGTAAATAGACTCTGGCACTCAGAGAACAAGTAGCAGAGGCAGTAACTCCCCCTGCCCTCTCACAGTGCACACCACTGGATAGATATTTACAGTCACTAATGAGGATTTTCATATTTAGTGACAGACTGATGGAGCGTTTCAAGATTCAAGCTGAATGATAGGACATTTCTTTCATCTTGAGGGAAATATTCCGTGTGTAATTTAGAAAAGTGAGGATTTCTGTTGTTAGGAAATGTGTGTTTTTCTTCTATCACAAAATACTAGGAGGGTTCAATTCTAAATAATACCCTGTATGCAGTCCCACCATAAAAACAAAGAATTTCCCATATACGACTGATTGTGTTATACACAGTAGCATGCATACTGATCACACCCATATGGTCACTGGTTTCCGCTGATGGTGGCGAATTGTTCTCATACAAGTATCAGCCCTAAGGAATGGTGGCCTATTGTTGTGGTTAAAGTGCAGCTTGGTCTGGGAATGGACTCCCCCTGTGACCAGGCTCAAAAACAGAGAGAGCTTTGTTTTTCAGCCCTGGTGAAAGTGTGTGACAAGCGCACACACAACAAACAGGTAGCACTGTCAATGCCATGGCCTTGGACTCATGGTTTCTTTATCATTCTGAACTGAAAGAAATCTTACATAATAGAGTTAACTTTATAGGTTCTGTATTTCAGGTTAAACACTTCAGTGGAGTCAATAACAGACCAATTCCCTTTCAACAGAGATAGGTTACAGAGGTTACATCTATAAAAAGGAGGGTGCCCTAAATGTAAACTTATGACTGAGTTCCCCCGCTGCCTTTTCACCAATATCCCTCCAGCTTGAGCTCCAGCTCCCATCCAGATCCAAAACTGCTTTCCTGTTTGACCCACTTTTACATGACAGAGAAAATTACAAAGAAACATAGGGGGAGAAGGAAAAGGATGAAAAAGAAACCAGTGGAGGAGAGCAGGAGAGTTGAAGACAGATGCAGAAATTGGGAAATGGAGAAAACACAGGAGTGAAAGGGTGACATCAGCAAAGTGAATGCTAAAGGTATACAGCGAGAGAGGAAGGGAAAGCGGGAAACATAAGGCAAAGCTTAAGGCGCATGGGAAGGAGGGGAGTGGGCTGAGTAGGAGGGAGGAGGGAAGCACAGCTTCTCCTAATAAAGCGACTGTATGTGAAAGGAGGTGCTGAAAAGCGTTAGACTGAGCAGGGAGCTGTGTTACCACAGAGAGAAAGAGTAAGAGATAGAAAGAGAGAGAGAGAGGGTTAGAGAGAGAGTGAGGGACAAAGAGGAAGAGTGAGAGAGAGGGGGGAAACAGAGAGGAGTGAGAGGGGGAAAGAATAGAAAGAGCATTGTGTTGCTGCTGAGAGAGAACCCATGTCTGCACAAAGAGGTAGGTGTACTGCTATGACTGGCACACACACACACACACACACACACACACACACACACACACACACACACACACACACACACACACACACACACACACACACACACACACACACACACACACACACACACACACACACACACACACACACACACACACACACACACACGGACAGGATATGCTCATCACCCAGATTCACATCAGCAGGATGTACCAGAAGTGGGTACAGTACATGTTGAGTATCAGGTGAGTGGGTGTTATCTTCTAAGTGTGTGACCTGCTTTAATGCATGTAGCAGCTGTGTAGCAGTGTGGGGCAGGTGTGTGACTTTTCCATACATGCGCTGTAAGTGCGGCATAAGCAGATGCCTATTAGTGTGTGTGTGTGTGTGTGTGTGTGTGTGTGTGTGTGTGTGTGTGTGTGTGTGTGTGTGTGTGTGTGTGTGTGTGTGTGTGTGTGTGTGTGTGTGTGTGTGTGTGTGTGTGTGTGTGTGTGTGTGTGTGTGTGTGTGTGTGCACTTCAGCAGGGGGCTTGTGTGATGTGTTGTTGAGGATAAACAGTGGCATGCTAACAGAGGTACATGTTCGGGTTATTGTAGTTTATGAGGCATAGTGCATGTGATAAAGGTTAATTGTGAAACATTATCTGATTATTTGAATGCATTAGATGAGGGTTTATAAGGGTCAATTCATGTTTGACGTATGATCCAATATTTACTTGTTGCCAAGTCTTATGTGAAAAATAAGAGCATAGTATTGAACTGAGGCACATGTTTTTTTTTTCAAGGAACTGAATACAACCTCAAACTTGTTTCACACAGGCTCTTCATGTAGATCAGAGGGTTAGTTCACCATAGTTACAACACACATTTATTCATGGTATGCACATAGTTCAGACTTGATGTGCTAGTGTTGTAATGAAATACCTCATATCCTTCTCTGAGCCCACTATCCTTTGCACCCACATGCTGTGTTTTAGGCTACTTAGGTATCAGTGAATTCAAGAATGTTTAGATAACCCTGCAAATGTATACTACACTATACTTAAACTTGCTTATGTTAAGTGGTTGATACCTTATCTACTACCTTAAACCATAATCTGTCAAGATAAGGCATTTGGGTCTCCATGTAGATTAAACGGGCAGTTCACATGAATTACAAAGAAGATTGTGTGTCATAAAGATAGCGTTTATGTCTCATACTAAAGTTTTAAGATATACAGTATGTCTGCACTCACGCCATTAAAAACAATGGGTAATAACAATGTATATCAAGCAAAAGCATGTCCGGATACTGTGATACTACAGACTAGTTTTGAAAGAGATGATGAAATTTCATTAACCCCCACTAATTGATGTAGAAGCATAAATGTCCAAAACTTGGAAATGCTTGTTTTTCCATTAACATTGTTTGGTAGGGTACATTGTTGAACAAACCCTTAAAAATCAAATAATCACTGGGAATTGGTGAGACATACATATCTCAAAACGGTTGTGGCTAAATACAAGGAAGTGAGAAAATGTTTTTTGTTTTTTGAGTCTTTGTTTAAAGCAAATTAGCTTTTGTTCAGTGATTGATACCTTATAAGGCAACTAACCGTCCATGTAGATAAATGTAAACGTAAAGTCACAATTATGAGAATACTGTACACTTAAATTCATTGGTATATTTTCCCTCTAACCAGCGATGTCTAGAAAGATCACTTTGAATAAATGGCAATGACTATTGGACTCTGCTGAAGGGCCCCAGCCCAGCCCAGGGTCAGTGTCAGTGTGTCCTTTATACAAGGTCACGCTGAAAGCCCGCCAGTGAGGACAGACCACTTCCCTGTTGCGACCAGGCAGAGATACTTCCTCTTACTTCTAATAATATGAGGCTGCCATAGGTTCCTTTTTTGTAGGAACTGAGGAAGAATGCAGTTTCAGAACAGCCTGGACAAGAGTATTTATAAACTGTTGAGTGTTTTTGTCTCTTTCAACGCTTTGGACAAACAAAAGTTTGTCTGATTAATTGGAATAACTTGAGGCAAGAAGCCCAGTGACAACTCAAGGACAATGTTTAGAGGCACAATGCTGTGTGATGTGTGGGAACAGTGGATGTTTTAATTCTAGAGGATGTTGGGCACTTAATGATTTTTTTTCTGGGTATATACGTCTGTGTGTTAAGCTAAGGAGGAAAATAACATGATCCGAGAGTATAATTAAGTGTGCATAGTCAATGCATTCGAATATGCCAGCACTTTGCTTACAATTCAGATTATTGGAATGTATTCTTTTGTTTGTATGAAACAATATATTGTGTGCGTTAGAGCATTCATGCTTTGAGTCACTAGACATTGGGTACACTATGAAGGTATTAGTTCTTTGCTTTGACCTGCATTGAGATCTTTTACTTTAATTTACTTTACATTACTTTAACATTTAATAATTTAATATTTATATTCCTTTTTTCTTTCTATCTCTCCTCCCTTGATCTATCTTTTATTTTTCATCCAGTATTTCATAAATCTGTATTAAAAGCATTAAAACCTGATGATGAACAATAAGTACTTCCACTTTGGATACTTGGTAAACATTTCACAGCCCATACTTGTTTACTGAAAATATAATGCAGGACCTTGTAATTGGTATTTTTTCACTGTGGTGATTCTAATGTCACATAATTAAAGGATTTAAATCACTGGTGTGAGGCAAGTTGCGGTGACTGTGCCCATGTAACACATGCATTGCCTCTACATTGCTCACGGACATGTGACCACACACAGGCTTTTGACTTATTAGATTCTAACTATCAGAGCAGCACAACAAATGTTGGACCTGCCTGGCAGAGACGTTGTTGTCACGTCTTCCCCTTATTAAAAACCACACTGTCAATCCCAGACTGTGTCAGCATTTGACTCATCGCTGAGTGTAAAGCACCGAACGTCTCAGTATCTGCTGATTCAAACCAATTCCTTTTAGCTTTACTTCTCTTCCTCCATTGCTATCTTTTTTATCACAGGAGATTTATGAGCCTGTAGTTTTAGATCAACACGGGTGGAGACTCATACTGTCATACTGTATGCCCTGTTCTAACTGGGCTTCAGTATATGGCCAATATAAACTCTTAGTTGTTTGCTGCGTTGTGGTACATTACGCAAACCTATGAACTGTGTATCTTGTGTGTGTGTGTGTGTGTGTGTAAGGACCTGTGTTTGCATGGGAATGTATATGTGCTGTACTTCTAAAAACTTGTAAAAAACAGTTTGAACTTTAGACTTTGCAAAATTAGATCATTTGCTTTGGTTTGAGGTTTTATCTCGTCAGTGAGGATAGATTTTAAATTGAGGGATTGGGGGAATAAATGTAGTTGACGGTCATTTTGCGGCTGGACTATGTGTGTTAGGCAGTAAAAATGCCTTTGTATTGTGAATGTTATTTCTTGTGTCACGTTTGTTGAACATTGTTTCTGTGGGTGATTGATCTAAATCCTGCTTGTCTAAACAACACTCACTATTACAGCAGGCAACAGGAGTTAATGGTAAATCTCAAGTCCCCCTCCGAGATTCCTGCTTTCTTGACAAGTAGCATGTAATTGAAGCATGCAGTAATGCCTTTTATGTATTAAGCTTGGTAAAAAAAAACTTTTAAAATCCCTAAAATAGGGATCTTAGCCTCGCCTAAACACCAAATTTGTGTATAAAGAAGAGTCAGGAATGGAAAAATATTGCAAGATTGCATGTGTGTGTGTGTGTGTGTGTGTGTGTGTGTGTGTGTGTGTGTGTGTGTGTGTGTGTGTGTGTGTGTGTGTGTGTGTGTGTGTGTGTGTGTGTGTGTGTGTGTGTGTGTGTGTTTTTGTGTGTATGTGTGTGTGTGTGTGTGTGTGTGTGTGTGTGTGTGTGTGTGTGTGTGTGTGTGTGTGTGTGTGTGTGTGTGTGTGTGTGTGTGTGTGTGTGTGTGTGTGTGTGTGTGTGTGTGTGTGTTAGAGAGAGAGAGAGAATGTGTAGGCTTATTGGTTACGTAATCATCACTTCTGAACATTACTGTTAAACCTTGGTTTTAGGGATGAGAATAGACTAGCTTTGGGAAAGGCCAAGGGTTTGGGTTAGGCATGTAGTTGTGGTAATTAGGGAATGCATAATGTCAATAGAACGTGTCACAAGTACAAACAAACATATCTGTGTGTACAGTATGTGTGGCCCAAAGTGGAAGCCTGTGTCACTGTTAAGTTCCTCTGATCTCATTTGCTTCCAAGGTAAGCTCTGTTTTCTGTCTCAACATGTATGTGCCTGTTTTTGTCTATGCCAACAGCATCACCATGCGTAAGGTAATATGATGAAACAGTTCTTTCCTACTCTAATCTGAATGCAGCTAGACAGTAACTGAAAGGAAGGGGTGAGGTTCAGTTTATTCCTAGCAACCTTTACAGCTCTACTTTAAACCATTTCACTCACAGACTTCTTTAATAAAGCAGGGGCTATGTAATTGGTGCCATCTGTCATTAAGGTAGTTGTCAATTATTATCAAGGTTGGTTGTTTACTTCACCAGCAGACACATAGCAGCTGTTCTCATACATTCGAGCTGTGCAGACAAACTGCTATAGTAATGGAGACACAGTATATAATCAAGGCATATGAAGACATTGTACAACAAGTTAACATGTGGAAATCACATGTGGTTTCATTGTTGCTTCACTGCAGCTGCACACCTTCGAGGAAAGGTTTAATGAATTCCCTAATTCGACAGAACCACATGCTGGCATTGCATGATGTAACTCATCCAGACACAGTTAGTGGTTGGATTTCCACTCAAGGATCAACACATTACGTGCCTTTCATGGTTGGAACAATTGTGTCTGCTAAAGTATAGAAGCTGTATATGTCTCTTGTTTTGTGTTTTTAGAATTGTCTTTTTCATACAAATAGATGGTCAAGTGCATAAAACACGGTGACTTGATAAACAGCCAGAATGGTTCAGACGGCACCTGGATAATGATTCCAAAGGACAGTAAAATCATTGTGAAATATGGTTGTTTGCTCAGTGACATTGTCAAACAATTACAGAATACTTAACTGGGTATGTGTGTTTCCATATTGTTGGAGGCTTTATCATTCAGCTCTCTCCTGTAGAGGAAAGTTAGCAAGTGATATTAAAAAAAAGTTGACTCTCGTCATTCTCGTGTTTGGATGTGCGTATCTTATGCAAGCAGCAGGATAAGCAAATAACAGAATGGATCTATGAATGGGTCAACACATTTGCAGGCAAGTCATGTTTTAGGGTCTGCACAAACACACACTGCCACACATCAGCTCAACGACAAACCCTATTCTTCCAACAAACACACCCACGCATACACACACACACACACACACACACACACACACACACACATACACACACACACACAACCTTAGACAAAAGAAGGGGATTCCAATCCGTCACAGAGATGACATCACAGCCTGCCAGTAATAAAAAAAAGCTAAACAAGGGAGTCCCCACTTCCCCTCCCTCCTACACATCCCACAGAATGAACAGGGAGAGAGAGAGTCATGTGGAGGCCAGTCACTCTCATAAGTTCACAGAAAGAGAGAGAGAGTCCCTTTTAAGGGGTTCACATGCACACAAGAGTGCTCTGACACACGCACAAACACACTTAGCTCAGTCTCCATAGTGATCTGCTTTAGTGCCCCGGCTTGGGCAGGAAATGCCAAACTCTGTGCTTAAAACCACTCGCCCAGAAAGAAACAGACACGCAAACACACACACACACACACACACACACACACACACACACACACACACACACACACACACACACACACACAACTCTATTATAATCGTCTGTCCGGTCACAACGGAAAAACCTATTCTCTTTCTCTTATCACTCTGCTACCTCCCTCTGTCCATTCTCCTGTCTCCTTTCCACTTCCACTCTCTTTTTTCTCTCATCCCTCCCCCACTCTCTCACCCCTCCCTCCCTCTCTCTCCCCTTATTCTCTCTCTCTCTGCTTCTCCTGCTCCCCTGTCAGTGGTAAGTTCATTGAAGTAGACAACAGAGGTAAGTTCACTCTTTAGCTGTGCTCTTTGACATGCTCTTAGTTTTAGTCTCTGTATGCTTTGTAGACAAAGTTCAGGTTATCACTGCTGCGGGTCCTGCTGATGTAGTGCGGCAGAACTATTAGTGTGTGTGTGTGTGTGTGTGTGTGTGTGTGTGTGTGTGTGTGTGTGTGTGTGTGTGTGTGTGTGTGTGTGTGTGTGTGTGTGTGTGTGTGTGTGTGTGTGTGTGTGTGTGTGTCTGTTTTATGTACTTAGTTAATGTATACAGTGCTTCAGCCAGTTCACTTTGCCAACTGTGATGTGGATCTAGATATGGTCTGCCATTTAACTTACCTTAGGTATACTCTAGCCTTGCAAAAAAGCCTTGCAAATATGGACATCCAGTTAAACCCGTTCTTCCCCCCGTGGATTTTTATTGTTTAAGCACATATAACCTATGGTACCATCTGGGTGTATGTGTGTTTAAAATCCTTTTAGTAAAAAGTGACTAATTGCTCATGTGTTGCTCTATCATGATAGATCATCAGTTTTTGTTGTAGCCAATTGTTTTGCTGTTTTGTATAAACACGTCCTCTACTTCCATAATAATTGTGTGAAGGTGTTTCCTTTGAAACCTTTTGCAATCAGGCAATCTTGTTGACCTTTCGGCATTAGCTACACGCTTTGGCATACCATCATTACAAAAGTGCTGCAGCTGAAAAAACAAGTTGATCTTGGCATGACTTCAAGCATTCCCAAAAAAATGCATCTGTCGTCCTGGGTAACAAAACAAATCAAATAAAATACTTTCGCAAACCCCACGGTCAGACTGTCTCTCATACATAGAAACATGCTGTGACATCACTCACATCTGGATGCAAGATTGGCTAACCCCCTGTTCCTCTTTTTCCAATGTTTCCCCATCTTCCCCTTTTCCACTCCGGCAACCGTCTCGCTTCCCCTTCCTGTCTGTCTGTCTGTCTCTCCGCCCCCGCTCTCAGAGATGAAAGAGAAGATCCCCTGGCACACGCCTGTGACCATCATCATCACTGTGATTGGTGTCATAGCGATTGTTGCCTTGGTGACGGTAGCAGTTTTGCAGAACAGGCCCCTCCCCCAAAAGTACAAGGTATGGTTAAAGGAAACTACTCAAATGTAATGTAACAGTACCCTGTTCCCTGTGTGAGAGTCCACTGCATTGCAGAGGGATCTCTTTACAAAGTCCTCAAGCCAAATACGGACACTTGTCAATGTTACCTCAACCTTTACAAGTGTTTCTAGAAATCCACTTCCAAATAAGGCCAGAGGATGTTGATAAGAATTTTAAATCACCTCTACTTTTGGGCACAGATGCAGGCCCACAACTGTTGCTCATTTAAGTGTTAAGCGTTCTCTTTTACAACATAGCAAAGATAAATATGCTGATATACATGTAGTTATGGCAACTTGTTTGTCAGTGGGCTTATTGTTTAAACTGCATGTCAGGATGAAAGTCACTGAGCACTGAACATGCATTCCTCCTTCTGTCTCCACTCAAGTATGGGATCGTGCTGGATGCTGGCTCCTCCCACACAGCTCTGTATATCTACGAGTGGCCAGCTGAGAAAGATAACAACACGGGAAGAGTTGAACAGAAACATTCCTGCAAGGTCAAAGGTACAGTACATGATGAGTGGTGATATACAAATGTGCGGTCACCATCACGAGTGCGGCCACTATTATGTTAAGTCATTGCAGTACATTGACCTGCTTGTCAAACAATTTTACACAATGATCAAATGGCTGGCTCTCTTCTGTACATCTAAGTTTAAAGTAGCTTTGGTGTCTGTGGGGGGGGGGGGGGGGTGAGTTGCCACATCACAATTATTGGAAGAATGTATTTATTGAAAACCAAAACATTTACAACCCTGCACCATAGGGCTTATTGCATTGGAATAACCTTTCATTTATGATTTAATTGATATGATAATATGGTAGCTGAATCAAAATCCCAAAGGTCAATTCTGTAAATGAATCAGTCATAATAAACAGCTTTGGTCAGTAGTTGATGATGACTGATGTTGAATTAAATAGCTAACTGTAAAGACAACGCAAATTAAATGGAGGTTGATATACACTACCTAAATAAATGTTCACACCATGCCAACCAAAAGACTTCCTAAGGATGAACAAGAGCCAGAAAGTGTTAAACCTTTCATTGCTTACCTTTCGAAATAAAGGTTTACAGTTAAAAGAGTCTCCTTCTCAAGGCGACATTCTTATGCAACCAAAACTAACTTAATGATTAAAGCACTTTTAAATACACCATATAATAGAAAGGTATGTCAAACTGACTCCTACTGTTATTTTCTCTGCTGTAATTTTAACTTCTCCCTTTTATCAAAGCTGGCCCCTTCTGTATGTAATTTGAACATTTTCATAGTTGCTAGACGGTGGATTGCTGCAGATAAGAGGATGAACGTGCTTCTCTAGTAAGATTTGCTTACACTTAGCCTAGCTGTTTTGCTGAAAATAAAACATAAAAAGGTTCTATTTAACCATTTTAAATGTTGAATGAATCGCAAAGATAAGGTAAGAATGTCCATTGGTATTAAGAGGGGTAAAGAAAATATGAAAAATTGCTTAAGATAGGTTACCTTGAGTGTGACACCTTGATAAAGTCTACAGCTTTTTTCCCCAATAGCAAATTCCTTGGCAAATTATGGGTTTGTACAGGTGACATTCAGTTCTAAAGCAGGCTAGCATCTCTAAACTCAAAGCTGTTGTTATGTTCTTCAGCCGCTAAATGTATCCTTCTCTTGACATTTGGATTTCTTTGCAGGTCCAGGTATCTCCAGCTATGCGTCTGCTCCATTAAAGGCGGGAGAGTCTCTGAGATTATGCATGGAGGAAGCCAATAAACTGGTGCCCGGAAAAAGACAACAACAGACCCCTCTTTATCTGGGAGCTACAGCTGGAATGAGATTACTAAAGTAGGAAACACATGTCCAAACACATCCCCACAGTCCAGCGTAAAGCATGAAACGACAAAAAACAGCACAGTATTAGTTTTTATGCCAAAACTGGTGTATCCCAAGCTTTGATTCTGTAATTGTTTTTGCACTGGCAGTCAAAGTGCTTCTATCTGTAGCCTTTTCCATATGCCTGCTTTGTGATTTATCTCCACATAAACTTTACTGCCAGCGCAGCGAATATGTTACTGTCAACTCCATTATATACGACAAAGTCAATTTATTATTCATGTGCTGCGGTATTGATTTGAATTATGGATGTCAATCAGTCTAATGAATTTGTGTGTGTGTGTGTGTGTGTGTGTGTGTGTGTGTGTGTGTGTGTGTGTGTGTGTGTGTGTGTTCGTGTGAAGTATGGAGAATAGCTCGGCGTCAGACAAGGTCTTCCAGGCTGTGGAGAGCGCCCTGCAGAAATTCCCCTTTTCATATCAGGGAGCAAGAATACTAAGTGGTCAGGAGGAGGGGGCTTTCGGTTGGGTCACGGTCAACTACTTGGATGACCGCCTAAAACAGGTCTGTAGGTATATGTCTGCATATGTGTCCTCTATTCCTGTGCTCTGTTTGCTTCTGCTTTACACTGACCTCAATGCTCTTTTGTCTCTCCTGCAGGGCTTGGAAACTAGGGGCGCCCTTGACCTCGGTGGAGCCTCTACCCAGATTAGCTTTGTTTCCGATAGTTATAACGGATCAGAATCACCTAGCAACTCGGTTACTTTCCGCCTCTATGGAAATGACTACAACCTGTATACTCACAGCTTCCTGTGTTACGGGAAAGACCAAGCCCTAAGAATGACGCTGGCACACCAGTCTCAAGTAAATGTCAGATTTTCAATGAAATTTATTCTTATCATTCGAGATCTAAGGGAGAGACAAAATATGCTCGAATGGGCAATGATTCTGCGTTAAATTGAAATATCTCCCTCTCTGTCTTCTCATCTCTCCATATTGCCCTCGCTCATAGGCAGGTCCAGCAACACTATTAGATCCTTGTTTCCACCCTGGCTACAGAGCAGAAAAGAACTACTCAGTCCTTTACGACAGCCCCTGTGTGTCAGAAAGGAAACCCAAAGATGCTCCAGCAACCTTTAATCACACGGGGAGTGGAGACTTCCTGCAATGCCAAGAAGCCGTGAAAAGGGTCTTCAACTTTACATCCTGCAAATACAGCCGATGCTCTTTCAATGGGGTCTTCCAGCCACTTTTGCAGGGGCCATATGGGGTAAAGTATTATTCAATACTGACTTTGTGCTGCACTTAGCACTTGGAACTTCTAAGAAACATTTACTATACTATAAATAACCAAGACATGACTTTATGGACACTTGGAACTGCTTTCTCCAAAATGTATATATTCAAGAGACGTTGAGGTTGAATTGCCTGTTTTAGCGTTACAGCTACTTGCAAAGACAAATAATTAATTGTTAATTGTTACAAGTTAATTGTGCCTCTTCTCCCTCTCTTTCTCTCACTGTAGGCTTTCTCTGCTTACTACTTTGTGATGAACTTTCTAAATCTAACCGATACATCCATCCCACTGGAAGATGTCAAGGAAAAGCTAAAACGCTACTGCGCTACCAATTGGGATCAGGTCGGGGCATATTTATACACCAGTTCCATACACAAAACAAATGTCATGTCATATTTATCTGGTTGCGCGTCTTATCTGTGTCCTGCTGCATGCATATACAGTACACAAATTATATCACAGCATTTTAACTGCTTTCACAGATAATGCAGCAGCATCCAAAAGTTAAATTACAGTATTTGGCTGAGTACTGTTTCTCTGGCACGTACATCCTCACCCTGCTGACAGAAGGTTACAACTTCACCACAGAGAGCTACTCGGACATAAAATTCATTAAAAAGGTCAGTAGATCACAGTACACTCTTTTCCTGTCTCACAAACCACAAAGCATTAACGCCCTGTGTGGGTTCATGTGGGTGTGTGTGTGTGTGTGTGTGTGTGTGTGTGTGTGTGTGTGTACTTCTGTTTTTCTAAGGACCTAATTGAGATGAGGAACTTCCTTTCTCGGAATTATGACTTGGATTTTATGCTTAGTTTATATGCAGTTGATGTTTGGCTATCCCATATCCTCAGCCTGAACATTTTCTCTGTCTAACCATCTCCGCCTCTCCCCTGGGAGAACTCTCAGCAGCTTTATCTCACTTAAAACATTGTTTTTAATAGATTACTTTTGGCTCAAAAGATTATACTGGATTGCTCACTTAATAAAAATGAATTTACTATCTATCAAGGACTGGCTCAGTCTAAGACAAAACACAGAAACCAGTCACCGTCAAACAATAACAACGCATATGATAGGTGCTTGCTCAGTTGAGAAGAGGACAATACTGTAGAGGAATTGATTGATGTAGTAAATGGTTATACAGTTTCATTTAGCCAAAAAGGCTCTGCTGTTTGAGGGAGCTTTTATAGAATTCAAATTGCTGAGAGAACTTATTTTTTTAATAAAGAAATTGCTCAAGTTTCATAATATTTTTTTATGAAATAGAAAAAAGCAATACAAATGCAAGGCATGAAAGCTATTGAAAGAAAATAATGTTATGATAAAAAAAAGAGTACAAATAGAAATTGATGTAACTAACTAACTTTTCTAAACTTAGTTATTTAAATTGGTGTTTTTTTTTACATTTGTATTGTGTATAACTCATAGGCTGTTTTAAAAGTGTTGTTCAGGACTCAAGATTAACTTTGTTTTGAAAAGTGCTAATAATAACACTAACAAATATTATTATTATTATTATTATTATTATTATTATTATTATTATTGTCGATAGTAATAAATTACGTTTAAAAAAAATGCAAACCGGTCACCAGCAGCATACAGCGCTTGTAGAAAATTCAACCTCTTCAAGCTAGAGGCAGTAGAGGAAGGCTGATACCTGAAATATAACATCAAAAAGGCCACCAATGTATGAACGCACAAGCAGCTCAAGAGCAGTACAACTTACCGTGGACCCCAGAATGATAGTGAGGGGCAATGAGGAAATGTTTGGAAACATATAACTAAATAACCATTTAAAAAATGGGATTTAAAAACGTATGTGTATAAGTATTATCTCTGTGATTGGTTGTATAGTAAAAAATAATTTATTTCGTATTAGAGGAAACTTCGGTGTCCAAACATTTGGGGGGGATAAGGCATAATAGTAAGGGTATATTTCAAGCTTGTAATGCAAATATTTTTTCTAACCATGAAAATGTGTAAGAAAATGTTTATAGCTTTAATTGACTAACATTGGGCTTATTAACACATGAATACTGTCATATATTTTTACATATTCAAGACGTACAATATAAGACAAGCACATGTTTCATGTCTGGACCATATTCCATTATACTGTACTTTTAGAAATTGCTGCGGGTAAATAAAAAATGGACCAGGGTCCGCAGTTGGCCCCTGGGCCATAGTTTAAACATCCGTGGCTTAGGGTATGGGTTGGGCTTACAAGTCACTTGCTCTTTCATTTCCCAGGGAGTGAATTGGAAAATAAAGAAACATCTCTATCCTAATTTCCATTTCCACCGTATAAACATCTCGAAGCTGTTCTGGTCTGTGTTACATCAGTGACAGTTTTCTCTCTTCCTGTGTTGTGTCCAGATAAAAGGCAGCGATGCAGGCTGGACGCTGGGCTACATGTTGAACCTGACAAATATGATTCCAGCTGAGGCGCCTGACACTCCGCCTCTGCCCCACGCGGGCTATGTGTCAATAGTTTCCGTCATTGCAGTGCTACTCTTCATCCTCTTCATCGTCAGCCTGCGTCCTCTATGGCCCCGCTGCTCCAAACATCCACAGATTGTATAAACACGAAGGAGGAAATGTCTGTGAGGGCATGTGAGTGCGTCCCTGTTGGCTTTTATACCAATTTGCGAAAAGGATAGTCAACTCTACACTTTCCTGCGTCCCCGGGGAGGTCAAAGGTCAACCCCTGCTGCACATCAACAGTCCTGCAGCTTGTGTGGATTCAAGGACATTTCAGAAGGACAAATATTTTCTGTACTCTTTATAAAGAGTGCGTTTTGGTTCTCTGGTTGAAGGACAGTTTCTGTGTTTGTGTGCAAGTCTGTATGTTTGAATTTGAATGGGCGTGTGATTGTTTGTGAACCCATCAGTCTGCATGTATGTCTTGAATTATGATGTGAATATGATACTGTATAAATAAAATATACCAAGTTTATATAAATTGTTTGGATGGCTTATAATTTGTAAGAAAAATGTAATCAATTACAAAATTGTAATGTTGCAAGATTTATTCATACTTTATCCAGAAAGCTAATTTGATTTTTATAAAAAACTACCTTTACAAAGTAATGCCTTCGATTAAAACCCACAAACAAGCATCTGACAATGCAAACAGGAGCCAAATTATATTTGACACTTGTCATTTGAATCCATTTGAAAGCTGTTTTGCAAAGTAGCAAGTACACTGGATAAGTTAGTACACTGGATGATAAAATACAGCATGCTCCCTCTCCTTCAGTTGTAACAATGACACATTATTGTATACAATTCTCCTCTGAGCAGCATGAGAGGTTAACAACAAATATTGAACAAATGTTTTGTGTTTAAAATGGAAGGGATGCCCCCTAGTGGCGATGTCCCCACATTGCAGTGTTATACCCTCAATAAATGACATTCAGTTGACAGATCATAAGTTACATCTAGCTGAAGTAATAAACAAAAGGTTTTGCAATAATTGTCCCTTGATTAAATTGGTTACAATACTCAGTTTTTGGTGAAACTGTTAAATCAACTGTATGGTCATTATGGGGTGTGCAGTTTGCTTTGATTTTGAACTCTATTGTGTTACATTGACACCATTATTCAACCAATTCATATCAAGGATCTTGTAATATGTGTTCATAACGCACAGTAGGCCAAATGATGGTGCGCCTGATTCCCTTGGTGCTGCTGGAATACATCCAACAAGGCACATTTCCTATGCAAATACCATCATCGACTGTATAAAATGCTAAAAGCTGGCGTGAAATCCTCTAGAGGAAACTGTGCCACTTTGGAATTAAGGCATCAAGACTTTGGCAGGGAGTGGAACCTTGTGGGATTTCCTTCCATTTGGGAACCTTGCCCTTCCTCTGTGTCACAGATCTAGCTCTTATCTGCAGGGAATGGAGCTACTGGGGAGAACAAGAAAACAATGGCATCCTGATAAACTGTGGGCGGTTCCTTCTTTCACAACACAAATGTCTGTTGGTATTGGCAATGGGAGAAGGCCAGTGATTAAGTGACCCAGCTTACATGTAGATTTAAACACAAGTGTGCTCAGGCTCCTTATATTTGCAAACATATTTAGAGGTCAAAGCTGGTATGTCATGAGCAGTCATAAATAGAGCACAAGATAATAGACAATTCCCTTATATACAGTACATTGTTTTCCAGACTGTCATCTTAGTTTATTGTCCACAGTAGATCCTGATACTGCGGAGTAAGGCGTTGATTTGTTGTCCCGCTGTAGGGAGGCAGCCTGTTCTGACACAGACGGGATGACTGGTAGGTGATTTGTCACATGATCCAATGTTTCGCTCAGCTGGTCACTGTTGATAATGTTGGTAGTCTCGGAGTCCAGCTCCTTCACTTTGTCTTGGTAGAACCTCTGTCTGAGGCGCTTCATCTGGGGAAGCTCACAACACGTCTCCAGCACCACCAGGACAAACACCAGCCCTAGCAGCAAGTAAACTGGAAGAGCAAACACACACAAACATACAGGTGGTGTGATGAAACAAAGACCAGTGACTAATATGATCAAATCAAGGTTTGGTCGACAAATAAAGGGTGTAATAGCTAGTGCAGCAATTGCTTTGTTTAACCATGTCAATCAGAAAAGCTCAATGGTAAATTTAAAAAAACATGTTGAACCTGAAGCTTAACCTGTGGCCAACAAATGAAAATCAATGTACAATGGTCATTTTGTCTAGCACCATCATAAGGTCAAGATTTTAACCAGTCCAATACTTTAGTTTATGACCAAATTCCTGCTAAAGTTATTTGTATGTTACCATTACCCTCATCTGTTATCTGTGTTGAGTGCATATAATCAAACTTTAAAATGCTGACATTTTGCTTAGAGTAGATGCACAGTAGGTTAGCAATACCTGATAAACATCAACATATTACCACTGTCATGTGAGCAGGTTAGCATGCTGATGTAGCTTTAAGCTCAATTCCTAGCTATATGCTAGCATTGCTGCATGCTGTGAAATACTGGATAATTCCCTTGGACCTTTAAAATTATCCTGTTTAATCTTGTAAAAAGCCTTCTGACACATTGCTCAACTAAATGTGTTTCCACAGCTTTTAAAATGACAGCAACAAAACTGGTGAATAATACCTGTACAAGTATAAAGATTGTTTTGTTTTTTCTTTAGTTAGGATATACCTTTGCAAAGATACGCCGCATTTTCCTCACAAGGAAAAGAAATGGAATGTAGCATTGTGCTTTATCTGGTGAAATACTTGTATTGTACACTGTCCTGGGTATTTAAAAAGCCAAAAAGCCAAAAAACTATTTAAACTATAAATAACCCTTGGTTGAATGGCTTACAAACACACAACTTCTCAAGCTATAGAAATCTTATCATAATCAATGGGTTAATGACTTTCATTTTCATTTTTGAGAGATTTCCATCAGCTCCAGTCTACTCACTTGTAATGGCCAGCCTGTAGAGATTTGGGTGTGGGATGGCCTCTTTACTGTGGGTCTCTCCAGGGACATAATCCCCAAGGCCAATGGTCGTCAGAGAGATGAAACAGAAATACAGAGACTCCAGAAAGTCCCAGTCGCTCTCCAGGCTGACAAAGATCCATGCAGGGATGATGAGGAAGAGCAGGGTAATGATGAGGGCAAGGCAAGTAGCATGTATGGCGGCTAGCTTTGATTTAGACATAGCCCATCGACGGTGGAAATAAGACACTGGACGTCGAGTCAACACGACCATGATCCTCTGCACGACAACAGTGAGGAAGAAAAGGGTAACAGGTATTCCAAAGATGGAGTAGAAGATACAGAAGGCCTTCCCTTCATCTGAGAGAGGTACCGAGTGGCCATAACCTGAAATCACAACAAAACATGCAGCGAAGACTTAATTACAGGATTAAATTACAGGTGGGAGTCTTCTCAAAGGCCTTCTTAGACTCTGTAAAGCTCAACACACATAACAATAATTAGAGAGAAGTAAAGACAAAAAGAAAGACAGTCTTTTTCATTATGGAGATTCAGGGGAAACCAATAAAAAACCCACAATGATGTCCTTATAACATCTCTAAAGCTGCTTCTCCTTTTGGATAGCAAATAGAAAACTACTTACAGTATATATACCGTTTATATTACCCTTAATACCCTGGAGTCAGTGTGATGACTTTCAAATAAACTCTTTTGTTGCATGCTATTCACAATGACAACGCAAGTTGTCGAAAAGGTTTTAACACATTCATAAATCCGGTATTTTTTATTGTTGTATTAAGAAACTATGGGCCACTAATTAGAAAACCTTTTTTTATTGCAAGAAATTAAAACAAATATTAAAGCAGGTGTTTATCCTCTACAAGAACGTTTTTATTTTTAGTTACAACTATTGGTTGAGGATGTATTCAGACATTTTCTACATGGTAGCCTAATCTTAATAATACATGATAATTTAGTTGATTACATTTTGATAGAATCTGTCTCTGTTAAGTAACAAGTCACTAATGTTGTCAGTATCATCTTAAAAACAATATTGGATTTCAAAATGCATTGTAAGAAGGGAGTGCTATGAAGAAGGTATAAGAAAAAAAGAAGAAGCAAGACTTAATAAAAGGTGCTGTTGAGTAAATGTACTTGTATAGCTATGAGTTACATTCCAAAACAGGTTTCAACAAAGAAAAGTTTTATAAAGCCTGACTGTTCTACCTAATAACAGGATGGCCACTTTCAGGTGTTATACCTGTGCCCGGGGCTCACCTGTAGTGGTCAGCACGGTGCTGGTGAAGAACAGGGACGACACAAAGTCCCAGTTTCGGTTGGTGTCGTTTCCCAGCACGGACACTCCATAGTTACTGGCCTCTAGCGCACGGGCCAGGAGCTCCTCCAGGCGCGCCTCGGACACACAGGGGTTGTTGCTCAGGAAGTCCTGCTGGGCCTCTCTTAGTTCCCGGCGGAGCTCCTGCTCGTAGGGCAGCTCGATGGCGGAGAAGATCCCGGCTCCGATTATGAGGTAAAGGATGTAAGCGACAACCAGCAGCGCAAAATTCAACCCGGACTGGTGCCGATCCACAAAGCGAGCACACCAGCCGCCGGTACAGCTGACCACCATCCCTTATTAAAGTTTGATTTATCAATATATATAGTTACTAAACTTTAAGGCTGTTTCTTTACTGGTATCCTCTCTCAACCTGGAGAATGACCTCGTCTTCCTCATTCTTCACCTCACTGAAGCAGTGGTGACGTCACGTATTCACCGCATCAGGTGTGCGTGTGGTTGTTTCCATCTTCCTGCACTCCTTTCTCTAACCAGTTCAACAGGTTGAGTGTTTTGAGTCATTACAAAGGATTTATTTTCCCTCAGTGCTCAAGGTTATCTTCTTCAGAGACACAGACTATTACCTTTAGAAAACCTTTGTATGTTTATGGCTACCACACAACACACCACACAATGGGAATGATGTAAGAGACTGACTAAATAAAGCTGAGGAGTTGACACTAAAATAAATCATAACAATAGAAAGAATAGATGAATCATTTTGAAGGTATGCTTTATACATATTTACAGGAAAGAGTTTCAATGTGTTCAGTTTAAGGATATGTCGAATCAACTACTAGGCCAACACGTACAAGGAATGTGTTCGCTTTATTTGTGCATTCCGTAAAGAGAAATAATTAGAAAAGGCAAGTGTTGCAAAGATTAACTTCATATAAAATAAAAGAATAATACAAAAAAACGAAATACTGTAAACACAAACAAATATAGAATAAAAGATAATACAACATGAAATGAAAAATAAGAAAAATAATTAAAATTTGATATCAAATATACGTGAATAAAAATAGATTAGCGGTGTGAGAAGTCTAATCATTAATCTAATGGGTTTTTTTGTTAATAGTGGGTGAAAATTAACTACTCACCTGAGTACTTTCATTAATTCTTTAATCATTTATTTGTAACACTTCTGTATTTTTCATCATTTACTTTTTTGTATCATAAGGAATTATTACTACCGAATACGAACTATCAACCTCTAATAACTTTAGAGCTACTTTTCCATCATTTCTAATAATAACTTTCTCCACTAGAGGGTGCTGGAGACCGCGTTTCCGCTATGTGTAAAGCTACTGGCGTCATCAGATAAAAATAAAAGAAGAAACAATTGGAAAACAGGGGTTTTATTGATAAATTACCACCAGACATTTGAATAGTGCTTCTCTACTTGTCGTATCATCCATTTATCCTCCAATTGTTCCCTTTTATCTGACATCTGGCAATAAATAATTATTTACAACCATTAGCACAAAGCAAATAAAAAGCAACAAGAAGTTGAAGTCATTAGAGATGCTGTCTGAGTCTTACAGTTATGTACAGCAAATAAGACAGCCTGGATTCAATACTATTGCACAAAAAGCTGATAAATAGATGAAGGTCACTAATTGATCATCTTGTGTCTTTATTTTAGAGAGACCTGGGACTCCCTATTTCTAGCTGTCCCTCTAGCCCTCTCTCAACCGTAGTAAGATTTTCAGGAATTAATGTGGATATATGGTGGGTTGTTGAAGAGTTTCCTGAATATTCCACCAAAAGAACTCAGTTATCTGAGGAGGTAACAAACAGGAAAAACAGGTCATATTGAGGCACATTGTATGGTAGGTTTCAAGGTTCAAGGTTAGGTTTTCGATTGCGTATTTCTATTACACAATGCTGTGGTAGCTAATATTACACAAGATCATTTATTTGCAGTGGTGCAAAGTAAATAAGTAGATTATCTCAAGTATTGGACTCAAGCACAACTTTGAGGTATTGCACTTAAAGTTAAATCGTGTACTTTTACTCTACTACATTTATTTTGTACCTTAGTTACTTGAGACATTTGGATTGATAATGTGAAATATACTGTAATCAGCACTTAAATGAGACTTTAGTAAATTCTACATCTGGAGTAAATTCACAACCTGCCCTGCAGTATACAAAGTCATGCAAACTAGCTGAAACTTGACCAACTTTGATAAATACTTTGATGCGTCAATAATTATAATCAAAACATATGATATATATTATTCTGAAATGGACCAATCTGCATAATAAGTACTTTTACTTTTGGTACTTTAAGTATATTTTGATGCTATTACTTTTATACTTTAATGCAGGACTTTAACTTGTAACAGAGTGTTCCTAGAATCTGCTACTTTTACTTAAGTACAAGATCTGAGTACTTTCTCCTCCTCTGCTCATTTGATAGGTGTAGTTGCTCATGAATGAATTTGATACAAGATATAACGTTTTTAAAATACACATTGTTACCTTTTAAACTATTGGTTTGAAAGGTTTTTGCTGGTGATCTCTGACAAAAAGTGTCTGTGGCTATTTCTGATTATGAGATGAGATTTTCCTTTTAAAGTTCTTAAAGGGTTACATTTAGAAAAACAGATTGAGCCCTATAGTGGTCAAAATATTGTGAATATTAAATTAAATATAGTGTGTCAAATATTTCAAACAAAAAGTAAATATTAAAGATGATAAAGTACATTTTGCTGCTAAATCTATGTTTTGAATGCTCAACTTTTACTTGTAGTGTTTTTAAATGGGTCCCTTTCTCGGTGGCTAAAATAAGTTTTACTGCTGCACAATCCCCAACTTGGCTACTGTACTGCTAATCCTCTCTGTTTGTTTAAACGAGGTACCTTTCTTAACATCAAAACAATGCCTTTTAGATAAGTACCTTAATATTTCTTCCACCGCTGATCAGTGGTCAAGACAAGTGTTTCGACAGTGTCTCTTACCTCTGCACTCGTATCTGAGGTCTGAGAAGAGGACACGTTCCTGAGAGAAGACAAACAATCCTAGTCTGCCTCCAGCCAGGGTGTGGTCGTACACCGCCCCTGAGTCGGATAGAATCTCTCTGCCCTCGTACACCACCACCCTGCCACACAACAAATCATCATCACACACAACATGTCTTATGACGGTACATATTTAGTGGAAAGTAACTTAGCACATTTTGTTATTTCTTTGTGTCGTTTCATTCCACATTTGACTATTTATTCCCCAAAAATACGCAGGACATGACGTCAAATTTAGCTATTTTTAAAGCAGTTACATCAGAGCTTTGTAGCAACTATTCCTTTTATCAATGTGTATCTGTCCTTCACAATCAAAGAGCAGCAGTTTCTTTTCAGTCACACATTTATGCAGTCCCTCTATAATCATGAAGTACCCAGGATACAACACAGCCATCGCTTGCAACTTCTAAGATAACCATCTTTATCTCAAGTATTTTTATCATTTGATGAACTGCTTTTTACAGCTTTGTTCACCTTTTTTCAGTTTTTCAAACTGCGACTGTTAAGCACTGATATTCTTCTTTCAATCTGCACCTAACCAGCAGAAAGCACGAAGAACTCATTGCCTGCAGTGTTTTTTGAAGGTACATTAGTGTGAAGTACAACTAAGTAGAAGTACATGTGGCAGGTTTAGGAGAACAGGGTACAACAAAGAAAATAAATTACACCGTTATCATAAAATAACGCTCAGAGATTCATGATGTCCTCGAGTGTAAGCACATCTGTGGGTGGTTTTTTTAAATAAAAGTGCCACCTGAATGTGATACCACAAATTTAAAAAGTTTGCTGCTAAACTAAAACCTTCATGAATTGAACTGGTACATAATGAGCCCCAAATGTGGAATAAAAAAACAAAACACTAGTGATTTTGGCATGGTTTATCCCCTTTAATACAAACCACATTTACTTTCAAAAGAGTTGTTAGTTTTTCTGCATACCTATAAATTACTTTGAACATTTGATGCATAGGAATTGGGCTTAAAGCATAGACTGTATAAAAGCAGTGGATGTAGTAACTGTGACAGCAGTTTTAGGAGATCAAAATGTTTCAATTAACATTTTTATGAATTGAAAACATAAATCAGGTGTCCTGTTTGTGACTATCCTGGCATATGATTTAACTGCTGTAATTAGCAGAGAATATCTTCCCCGATAATAAACAGAAAATGGGAAACAAGTCTGTTTTGTTTTTTTAGAGGCTTCTCTAATTCAGGAATCTTGTTTAAAAATGCATCCCCTATGGAATCATCCATAAACAAAAGGTTTATATATTGTCAGTGTTTGTACCTGATGAATCCAGTCTTGGGTCTGTGGATAAGATGCATTCGGTACGCTGTGTAGTCTTTCCAGCCAATTTTATTGGGATCATGCCACAGAGTTCTGACCTGAAACACAGGTGGAGAAAGAGCCAGTGTTCAGGGTGGTTTCAGGTCAGGTTTATCTTTTCAAATAAGATAATTATTGTGATAGCTGACAAGCAGGCTATAAAGAACAATGGAAATATAAAGGCACTGATTCATGCCTGTTGTCTGGTGTTTCCTGTGTGCCACAGGGCATTGCGTAGGTACTCCCCCGGTCCTGTGGTGGAGTTGACCACTTTGATCGAGACTCCCGCTGTGCCGAAAGCTTTGAATGGCTTTTTCTCCCAGTACGCCTGAGACACCTGCTCTCACACAGAGAAAGAAAGGAATTGCGTCTTCCGACATCACACTATAACCTTTTTTAAAAGCTCCTTTTAGTTACTCAAGACTTTCCAACAAGTGTTGCACTGAAAGATGACATGCTGTCTTTAAGTAAAATATGAGCTCTTTTTAAAGACTTGGCCTCCATTTGAAGATGAAAACTAAGATGATGCCATGGATGGCAGCATCGGTGTTGTGGTGCGCTCTATTTTGTCTTGTTTTGTGAGTTAATTCAGTTTATTTTAATTTTGTTTTGCTACATATTGTTCTTGCTGTGTCTTTGTACGCACCACATATACCAAAGCAAATTCTTCGTATGTGTAAACCTACTTGGTAATAAAACCGATTCTGATTCTGATCTGATGATTTACCTGTAGATGTTAAAAAACCCAATTATGGGACACAGAATCGTGTTTTTATGTGATGAATAAACATACTTGTTTGTTGACTATTTAGGTGTAATTCTGAGACTTTTGTTTATCAACTAATTTAGATAAAACTTTATATTTGTTAATAATTATAATAATAATAACACTGTTTTTTTAAGAAAGGACGTGGAGGATAAAAGAAAGGCAGGCTAGTTTGAATTTGTACTTAACTTCTGCTAGTTGGAATTTAAAAATAATTTGTGTTATATAACAGACTCATAGGGTTACGTTTTTATTTGAAAAGTAATCATCAATGTTATTGGAGGATTCAAACCTCACCTGTTTCCACATGACAACATAGAAGCGTTTACTGGACTGGTAGGAGAACACAATGCCTGCGTAGTCGTCATCTCGGTTGGTATTCACATAAAACGTCACACTGAAGTCCACCGCGCTGAACTTGTCATATCCTGTTTAAACCAAAGGATATTATTGTTCATTATTTATTTATTTGATGGGTAAAGTGCTTATTTTTCTCTTTTTATAGTTGTTCTAACCTAAAGCGATGCCAGGGTCTGAGTTGGCTGTCTGCAGCAGCTCCGTGCCTTGGCTGCGGATAACCCAGAGAGGGTCAGACTGCGTGGTGCCTTTAGGGTCCAATAGAACAACCTGAAACTTCCTGAAGTCTGTGGAGCCAATATCCTGGTTCAGTGGACATGGATCCAGAGCATCTGGAATACTGTCATTGTCAAAGTCATCGAAGCAAGCATCTCCACTCCCATCACCTGCAAGAGAGGAAGAAAGACAGAGAATGCAACCATGTGATTTCCTGGGTTCATTTTTGCCAAGATGGAGTTTAAAAAAAAAAAAAGATTATAGGAAAGAAACCATGTAAAATACCAAAATGTCTTGTATGATGGTGGATAGATTAAAGGCTGAGCCATAATGTTTATGGTTTTGACCAACATTAACATGAACAGGATCACTGGATACAAACGGGACTGATAGTCAAAAGATTTTACTGCAAGACTGCAAAATCTATTCAACATCAGGCCATCAAATATCTTTCCCATGCGACAGCAAATGATAAACTATTTGTTCAAATCTGTATTATGATACTAGAGATATTCCTCAATGATTAGTCCACTTGCAAATGAAAAATAATTGCCAAATATTTTGATAATCAACTAAACATCTAGGTAATTTTGGGGCAAAAAAGGAAATGCTGTTTGGTCTGACAAAACAAGTCACTTATATACTATATTGGACTGAGAAACAGTGACAGGCATCTATCCATATCTTCTGACATTTTATCAAACAATTCATCCAAAAAGAAAATGTATTGATTAATCGATCATGATAATATTTATCCGTTGCAGCTCTTTTCTCAGTGTATTTATGAATTGTCAGTCGTTTTTTTGTGCTTGTATTTAAGGGTCTCTTGCATAAAATGTTGAACAAACGTAGCAACACCGACCGTCAGAGTCCAGCTGGTCCCTGTTAGGCACTAGTCTGCAGTTGTCCCGGTCATCTGGGATGCCATCATTGTCATCGTCATGATCACAGACGTCTCCCTTCCCATCATTGTCATGGTCAGCCTGGTTGCTATTGGGAATGTAGGGACAGTTATCCAGAGAGTTTTGAAGGCCGTCCTCATCGATATCCTCGTTGTCGTCACACATGTCCCCCACCAGGTCACTGTCAGAGTCCAGCTGCAAACACACAGGAATGTTTAAATAGAGTTAAATCACAAGTCCCCAAGCTGAGATTTACCTCTAATACCACATTCTTCCAAGATGTCCTTTTCATGTGATACAATAAATCATCCATCCACATGATTGATTGCCACTAATAAATATTGAGATGTCTTTTTGACAGGTCACTTCACCACCACCAATATACAAATATTATTTTTCAGTAGAAGCATGTGTCCTTTAGTGACCTGCATTGGATTGTGTAGAAGGGGACAATTGTCACACTGGTCTCCCACTCCGTCCAGGTCTGTGTCCCTCTGGTCTGTGTTGTAGACTAAAGGACAGTTGTCACGGTCATTCTGAACCTCTGGAGAACGGGAGAGACACACAGAGCAGAACAATTGCATGTGTGTGGCTTTTACTCCTTTACACATACACATAGACAAACAAGACATAAATCAGGACTATGATTTGGATAAATGTAATGTAATCCATATTTAAAGAGGAACCTAATGGTAAATCTACTTTTTTAAAATTACTATATTGATTCTGGTCCCAGTCATAGTGCTCATTAGCACAGAATGTATTTCCCTTTTACAGAGAAAATCAGGTAATTCACTCCATACCCAAGGACCCACAGCCTCGAAATACGAAGTTACGTCAGATAAACAAAAGTTAACAAATAGCCCATAAGGCCCATTTTTCTATGTAATGATCAGAAGCACAAGGCTTATTATTATGCATAAAGGATGAAGTCATCAGACCTTCACAGTCCTGATTATGAGCAGGTCATGCCTTCACCATGGTAGGAATACATGTGGAAGGTTAGACAACATTGGGGCGATGGCCGTTTTGTTTTCAGGATAACTGTCCAATGGGTCTGTAGAGGACAATCGGATTTCTTTGCAATTTTGGATATTAGAATAAGGGGCCACCAAAGAAAAATGGGTAGTCCAAAAGTACTATGACTTGCCAGGGTCAAACGTACCGAAGTTAGTTTCCCCACTACGCTGCTTCCCTTCGTGGTTAGGGCATAGGTCTGGTTATTGTTAGGCAATTTGGCAAACTGTCCTTGCATGATTATGGAGTTCTCTAATTATAGTAAAATAAATATATGAGTAACTGCTTGTTCCATGCCTGGTTAGTGAATAGGTCCTACCATCTCCATCAATGTCAATGCTGCAGGCATCTCCCTCTCCATTGTCATCAGTGTCTGTCTGCAGTGGGTTGCTCTCAAATGGACAGTTGTCACAGCGATCCCCGACTCCATCTCTGTCTGAGTCAAACTGCCGAGGGTTGTACATCAGCGGGCAGTTGTCCTTTGCCAAACACAAACACATATTATTTTATACATGCACAACCATGGTATGTGAATGTATACCAATTTTTAGTCATGGCATCCCAAAAGTTACACTATGTCTGAGCCACAGTCTCACCCTTTCATCCATGATGTCATCATTGTCGTCGTCAGGATCACAGGTGTCTCCCTGTCCGTCCTTGTCCAGGTCTTCCTGTCCAGAGTTTGGTAGCGTGGGGCAATTATCCTGCAGCCAACCACTGCTCAGTTTAGTGAAATACAATACGATACAGCCTGGCAATCACGTCACATTTGGTTATTCTTGTACCTTTTGACAGTGATAGGTTGCATTCTGCTTGCAGGGTAATCTGTTGTTTGGCCAGCCATCCAGATCAGAGTCTTCCCCACACAGAAGTCCGTCGCCAGCAAATCCAACAGCACACACACACTTAAACAAAACCTCAGATGCCAGGCCCAGGTACACACACTCTGCATACTTGTGGCAGGTGTGTGTGTTGTCTTTGCATGGATTATATGGCTCACACACCTACAACAAAAGCAAGCATAAAGTGATTTGTATGTTGGAAATCAGCTCATGGAATTATTCAGAGAGGAAAGCACGTGCCTGTCTGGTTTTCTGGGCTTCCTGCAGTCCGAGGCCGAATGGCTGGGTGCCTTTATAGCGAGGAGGACAAGGTAGACAGTGAAAGCCGGGGTCTGTGTTTACACACTCTGTGACACACAAACTTTCCACTTCACACTGCAGAGATAGAGGGATCATCCATGTTCAGAATATCAAACACAACAGTAAATACAAAGGTTTGACAGGTGATGTGTAGCGGATCAGACTACACAGGATTTATTCTCACTCTGCACTCATTTATAGGCCTGAGGTTGAACTTTTACAACCTGCCTGATGTCAAAAGTGATCTATAGATTTGTACAACCCATACCTTAGATTAGAGCAGCAACATTTAGGTCAATTAGTCGATCAACACATTTTTCAAGCAAACATACTGTAATCTCAAATATGGATTAGTTCCAGCCTTATGGTAAATTACATCAAACTACGGCAGAGAATTTATCATTTTAAATGATCACAGACTTTTGGTAATTACCTCATTCTCATCTTCACAGTGAGAGCCATTGCCATGTAAACCCAACGGACAACTTCCACACTCCCATGATCCATCGCTGTGGGATGTGCACTTCACTCCAGGAAAACATGGATTTGAAAGCAAACATGTATCTGAAATCACATACAAGTGTGCATTTAAAGGCAGTTAGTAATTCACACCGTCACATAGAAAATAGCCATTGTGTAAATGTTAGCTAAACTATTCTGAGGAACTTCTTACTTGAATAACTTCCATCCTGGGCCTTACTAATTGAGTAAAGGCTGTATGAACACTGTAAGATATTCTTTCTGATCTTCTATTGCTTGAAAATATGTTTCATCCAATAAAAAAAGGAATAGGGTTTATGAATAGATAGGATAGGAGAGGTTCTGAATACAGGAATTATAATGTAAGAAAAGACAGATTCACTCACTGTTGCTATCTATTTATTTTAAATATATGTGTTTACTCAAAAAAAGTTTGTATCCTATCAGTGATGCGATAACATACTTGTTTGTCTGCCATTTAAAGAGTTGAATGGTATAATAACGTGATTCACAAACATGGCCTGGATAATCGGGACATGAAATCTTCCTTTCATGCTATGCCTCTCCATGGATGTAAGGCTTAGCCTGCCTATAAAATAATAATCTGCTTAAGATTTACCTCTAGCCTGAGGTATGTGGACAGGATTATAGTTTACCTAGTGGACAGGGTTGTTTGTTACATGCTTCATAGTCCACAGCGTCTCCAGCACAAGGCTTCCCCCCATGCTGAGGGGCAGGGTTCAAACACTCCCGCTGGCGACTTATAAGACCTCCACCACAGGACTCTGAGCACAGCGACCATTCATTCCAGCTTGTCCAGCCTCCAGCAACTAAACACAAACAAATCATTCACCTGTAAGCCATTCCAAGTACTTCAGTGTATTATGTACAGTATGTGCCAGTGTGTACTCACTGGGGCAAAGTGTATTGTTGCAAGGCTTTGTATCCATGGCGCTGCCTGTGCACCCTTTGCCCCCCTTCTGTGGTGGAGGCTGGTTGCAAAGACGAACCCGTGTGATGTTGCCTTCTCCACACGTGGTTGTACACGCAGACCAAGGAGACCAAAGGCTCCAGTTCCCATCAGGCCGTGCTAGACATGAAACAAGCATATCACGATTGCAAAACTTTTTTTTTTCAACATTAGCTTGCAAAAGTCTCTGACTAGAATTCAACCAAGACCCAAAACCACAGCTCCACAGAGTGTTTGCATTAACACAACTACAACAACATGTTTTCAATTATGATTATAATCTCTAAAAATCCATTTATGTGAACGTTCCATACTTTTTTGCTCTTTGGTGGAATTCTTTCCTCATGACTGAGAAACCAATCACAGAAAAATAAATCAAATGCAGACATGTGACAAATCAGGTATGCAGAGTGATGACCTACCCTTGCGGTCACACTTCACCGGGATGCAGCTGCGGGTCTGGACTGACGGCCCAGCACAGGAGGGCATGATGCCGTTACAGGATCGGCCCCTTTGCTGCCCTCCACGTCCACAGGTGACTGAACAGTGGGTCCACTCAGACCACGGGGACCATCCATTTTCATCATCTTTCCACACACACACACACACACACACACACACACACACACACACACACACACACACACACACACACACACACACACACACACACACACACACACACACACACACAGATTCAGACACCCACTCTCAACAGTTACATAACCACATTAGAACTTGCTACAGAACTAAGCGAGCTGATCAAATGTTATGATGCTAAAGGGAATATTTCTTCCACAAAATGATCATTGTTCAATTTGTCAATTACTCACCTAATGTTACCTTTAATTCTTGAAGACTTTTCTAGCATGCCTTCGGGAATTGAAAGAAATGAGTGCAGGATTTGACAACAGCAAAACTATATAAAAAATGTCTCTTAACAAGGTGTTCTATAAGACTTGTGCGGTATAATCAAAGTCTCATTTACCAGCGCTACACCCATACACATGCATCGCTTAAACTATATTTTTTATAACACTTCAGTTAGGGTTTAGATGTTATGATATAGTTTTGCTGTTTTGTTATGCTTCATCAACCATGGAGGCATGCAAGAATATAACTTTTTTTTTTTTACAAGAATTCAAGCTAACAGGGAGTGAGTAATTGATAAGTCTTTCTTTAACCATCATATTCCACCCTAAATCATAGTTGAACACAAACCAAACTCACTGAGACAGACAGGACAGCACTCTCCATCGATAAAGGTTGGATATATGCAGGATAAAGGAGGGCAAGACACCTGCTGACACGCCACCTTTCCATCCTACATAAGTCAAGAAAGATACACACACAATTCAGCATTATCACGAATATTATTAGTCGAATAGTGTTAGTTTGAGCCAGATGTTTAGCTTAATGCCAGTCCTTGCAGAGGAATGGTATGCCTCAATCCATCCTTGACAAAACTAATGATGTCGATAAAGAAAAACAGACTCAGAGAGGAAGATGAAGCAAGCATAAGAGAATAACAAAGGCAGCTCTGGAAATAAATAAAACCACATTGGGTACAAGTGAGACTTGTACTGTAGTCTACTGTAAGTCTCCCTCCAACTGGTTAGTCAATTTAAAAGGAATTTTGGAAAATATGCTCATGGGCTTTCTCGCCAAGAGTTAGATAAAAAGATTGATACCACTCACATATGAGAATGGTATCAATTTTCACATTTGTATCAGAGCTTTTGGATTGTTGTTTTGTTCGAGGATTTTATGAGTCAAAGTCGAAGATTGACACTGGCTTCAAGTGCCAGCTTTTTGTCCCAACGTCTTATTCAAGTCTTTAGAATCAAGTCTCAGAAATGTTAAATGTTCCCCAGCACAAAATCCTCTTTATATGACACATCAAAAAGATATTTCCCATTGATTATGATACATTGATGAAAGCGTGTCATTCATGATGCAATCACGCAGGCCATATTTCTCTTTATCAAAGAGAATTGCACAGCACTTCCCAAGGAAAGATCTTTGCTCATATTCGATAGATTGTGGACATACAGTAGAAAACATTTGTTCAACACTGACCTGACAAGCACAGGAGGTGCAGCTGTCAACCTCCCAATCCTCCCCCTGCTCGTACACACGTCCATCCTGCATACACCAGACCTCCCGGTCTCTGTCAAGATCATTGACATCATCACTGCCGCCACTGCTCCTGTTGCTACTGCTGCTGTTGTTACTGCTCCTGTTGTTACTGCTCCTGTTGTTACTGCTCCTGTTGTTACTGCTCTTGTTGTTACTGCTCCTGTTGTTACTGCTGCTGTTGTTACTGCTCCTGTTGTTACTGCTGCTGTTGTTGTTACTGCTGCTGTTGTTACTGCTGCTGCTGTTGTTACTGCTGCTGTTGTTGTTACTGCTGCTGTTGTTACTGCTGCTGTTTTCACTGCTGCTGTTGTTACTGCTCCTGTTGTTGCTCCTGTTGTTGTTGCTGCTGTTGCTCCTGGTCCTGTTGCTACGGATATTACTACTGCTGAGGTTCCCGTTTCTGCTGTTGCTCAACTTAGCCAAAGATAAACGCATCTCTTCATTTTCTTTTGACTGAGAATAAAATAAATACAAAAACCTGTAGCTCACATTAAAATCATTACCAGATTTTCCTGGGTTAGTACAAGGAGATCTGTTGGATTCGGCTAGAATAGCAGAGTTGATGAGTAGCCAACATTTTAACACTGAAGGTATTCTTTTGCATATTTTTCCCCCCAAAATGAAAATTAGCAGGACATTTACCACAAACCACGGTGTTTCCTGCCAGAAAAAAAATTACGTGGCTGCTTGCTCCATTTGCACTGGAAGAAGAGGTAATCCCTGTTGGTTTTGTCACACAAGTTTCCCAGAAAAACTCAACACCGTCAAATACAATTTGAAATGCATTGCAGAGGCTGGTAGACTTCAGCAGTGTTCTTGGTGACTTTGTGATTTCTTTAATATTGTGTTTAACATCATCACAAAAACTGAGTTAAATTGAATTTTACTGTTAAAACAAACATAAATACCAGTGACTTTAATTTGTTTGTACTTTGAATTGAGGAAATAAAACAACTTAAAATGACTTTATTCTCTAAAATGTCCATGTTAAATCAAACTTTATTGCTCATGCCATATCAAAATAAATGTTGCATCAGAGCGTTAAATAACAAACGAATGCCAAAATTCAGAAGCCATATGTGCACATGTGTATTTGTGTGTCTTACTACTCTGTCCAGATCTTCAAGCAGGTTGCCGGTCACAATACGCAGGCCTTGGATCTCAGTGAGAAAGCCCACCAGTTCGTCACATGGATGACGACAGACTTCTGACGACACATTGTCGACCTTTGCACCACCCACACCTGTGGAGTAGGCACAAGTGTGTCCCTTCTATAGATTTGGTACTTGAGTCAATGATGAAAAAAAACTGGTGAGAAAACTGTATGTGTGTCTATATTTTAATGCATATTATATGTGTGGTACCTGCGCACACAGCTGCTGCATAGAGGAATATCAAAAGCCAGGGTAAACCTCTCAGCGGACTCATTCCTGTTTACATAAATCACATATACAGCGATCATGGAATATATCACCTATACTGCTACACTGCTGCCGAGCAGATATAAGAAGAAGAAGATAAAGAGGGAATTAACCTTGCATACCTGCGTACTCCTTGCTGTTCAGTCTTTCTCCACGATTAGAAATCACGGCTGGTAGGCTCATCCCCGCTGCAGCTCCACAGGGGCTTTGATGGAATGTCTGTCTCCTCGTCTTCTTCCTAATTTCCTTGTACTCTTGAGTCCTTCTTACCAGCCCAAGGTCTATCAGTACAGGTTACTCAGTAGTGTCTAGTCCAAATGAAATAATGGAGATGTTGGTGAGAGTAAAATCTGAGTGAAGAACATGCAGACAGCTCGCTTAGTTCTGTAGCAAGTTCTAATGTGGTTATGTATTTGTTGAGAGTGGGTGTCTGAATCTGTGCGTGTGTGTGTGTGTGTGTGTGTGTGTGTGTGTGTGTGTGTGTGTGTGTGTGTGTGGTGTGAGGCAAGAGCGGGAGCCATATATTACCCTTGTGTCTGGCGATGAACTGGCCTGCATATCTCCCAGCGAGAAACCCAGCTGGATGGAAGGAACTGTGTGTGCGTGTGTGTGTGTTTGTGTGTGTGTGTTGACGTTTCAATGCAGGTTTCCCAGACACATCATTTACACTCCTCACTCTCCAAACTGAGACACACATGAAGACTCCTCTCTGCACTCTCAGATTGCTACACACCATACACACACAAACAGACAGTTATTGGCTGCCGGAGTTTTTCCAATATTTTGGGAGAGAGAAATCAAGCATCACTATAAATCACTGGTGAAAAATGAGAGACTGTGTGTGTGTGTGTGTGTGTGTGTGTGTGTGTGTGTGTGTGTGTGTGTGTGTGTGTGTGTGTGTGTGTGTGTGTGTGTGTGTGTGTGTGTGTGTTTGTTCTTGTTACTGATTCCTCTTGATGTCTGCAAAAGATTGTGATGTTAGATATGCACGCTGATGGAATACTAAAACATCTACTCCCAGTGAGACCATCATCTTTCTTTCCTTTCTCTATCTCTCTTTTTCCTCCATCACCCCCCCCCCCCCCTCTCTTTCTCTGTGTCTGTCCCTCTCACTCTCTCTGTTAGGTCTTCTCCCTGCTGACTCAAAAAGGCATCATCATCCTGAATCATATTTTCCATCTGTATACTCTATTCCACTTGTGGAATAATGAATCTCACAGATGTGTGCATGCATGCATGCGCACTCATGCAAGCGCCTGTGCCCATACAAACACACAACCTCTCTGAATCCAAATACCTACAAAAATCACAAACGATGAACAAATAGGAGCAGACACCATGTTTCCTGCTGGAAGCCTTTCAACGGTGAAGACAGGGAAAGCAGGTGCTGTCACTGCTGAGAAGCAGAAAAGCCCAAAAGTAATGAGATCTGAGGGATATAAAAAAGGTTAAGACTTGGGCGAGATTGCCTGGCAGAGTCCAGCATGACATTCTTGGACTGATATGCTGCATGGTAGGCAAATTCTGTTCTGGCATCTCTTTCAAAGTCTGAGGCTCTGTCAGTGTCCCCCTGTGCTTAAAGAGAGGAAATGTTATCAAAGAGGGCACCTCACTTGCAGCCTGAGAAAGGTGAACCTGAGTTAAGATTGCAGTGCTAACATGAGCTGTAAAAAACACAAATTCTGCAAACAAGCATCTTTTAGCATCTTTCCCTCTTTTTCTCCGTAAGTGACAAGATCTCAAGGTCGATTGAATTATGCTTATAGCCGTCCACTGCCACAGCCAGGCGATACAATGTCCTGCATGCAATTGCCTTGCCACTCTTAAGCCTGTTGTGTTCAGAGAATTACACTAGTAAAGGGATTTACATTGAAAGGTAGACAGCAATGCAAGAATGGAGGTCAGGGACAAAGATTGGCATGGATCTCATCATCGGAACTTGCGAGGGGATTATTTATTAGAATGTTCTGGTGTAAAAAGGCATAAAAACAACAAAATGTTTTACCTGCATAAAGATTAAAAAATGTAATTAAAGAAATGTTCCCCACAGAGATGGATGCTGACTCACTAAATGCACAAGACAGACACCTGTTTTGTCCACTGTGGGTCAGTAGAACAGGAGGCCATTAATCGATTTATCAGATCATCCCATTGTTGTAGAGGTTACTTAGCAACACACAGCCAATCAGCCTTCTGGGATTTGTAGTCCGGAATTAGGCCTTCCAGGTTTCCTCCACACATGAAAGCCTAAAGATATCAAAGTCTTCTCTTAATGGCCTTGGTTGTGCTGAAATCAAAGCCTTGCCACAGACCTCTCGACAGACCTGTGGGCATTTGTGTTCGAGTGCACGAACCCATCGACCCCTTGTGGTTACCTGTGAGGTGTGAACTGAGAGGTGACGCTCTTACATTGCACGTCAAACCGGCAATGCGTGCGCGCTCAGGGCTTTGCACAGCTCAATTAGCGTGACACACTTTCCCCTGTGATCGGACTTCTTCCGCCTGGACACAGAGGATTATTGTGCCGTGTAACCTCGGCAGTAAGGAGATCAAAGTACCCCTTAGATACAAGAAGAACCGTGTTTTTACGCACACAGCGGAAAGGTAACCTGACTATTTGGGACATGACTGTGGATGGAGATATGGAAGGCTTCATCTCCCAGAAGGAGATCGTGTATAACAGCATGCTGCCTTACTCCGACCGGTTGGAACTTGAGGCCACGGAGCTGTTGGCGGAGATCAAGGCGAACCTGTCCAGAGCAGTCCTACTCAGAGAGCTGTGGCCCGGGGTCGCTTTCTGGTGCAGGAAGCTCTTCTCGTAAGTGTTGAAGTCAGGCTGTCCTCCGGATACTAGTAAACTCACAAGTACTCACCTAGGAGTCATAATAATGGTGTTTAAAGCCGTTCATTTGGCCTCCAGGGTCGTTTTGAAGGTCCAACAAAATCACAACTCACAAGTTATCACAGGGTCGCAATACTCTAGCCTTAGCACATTAGCAAAAAGGAAATTAATCACCTTCAGGAATGTGCAACAATATTTGTTTTGTGTCAATTATGTTTGATTTATATTGCAGGGGGCAAACATTTCCACAAATAAAATAAATGCTGTTTAAAACTAAAATATTCATCATTAGGTATCCAGGTCTGTTGGGGGATAAGTGCCAAGAATATCAGAACGATTTAAATGGAAACTACAGCCATTTCTATCGCACAATTCATTCCTGTGGTCAGTTCAAAAGTATTAGACAATATGAAAAACACTCTACAAAAAAAAAAAAAAATGCAGTGCTATAACCTACATTATGTGACGTCATAATGCATCAAATCTGGAGCTGCTCCATACAATGGGATATGAAACAGAGCAGCCTTGAGAAAGTTCTGGGACAATTTCTTCTATGCAACTTGTAAATAAACTAGAATAAAACTCATATTGGCATACAAAAAAGAAAAAGATTGAGACATGAAAACAATGTTTGGGTTCGTCTGTTCATTGTTTGTCATATCAATAATTTGAACTGGGTGACATAGCAAGTTTGAGACCAACTTCTCTGCTTACTGGCTTTGAGTCATGTTCACAAATATTTCTAGGCCATGCACAGGTATTGGAATTTTTAATTAAGGTGGTGTTCCTCTTTGAGAGAGCCAAGTAACTATAAGACTGGGCTTTTAATTCGCTTTGTACAATTGCCATCAACTTAGATTCATTGAGGTTAGTCGAGGTTTGTTGTTGAGTGATTTGGCAGCTGAAGCTGTACACGCACAGAGAAATGAGAGCCACTGCAGTCCCGGTTCCTTGACTTTGGAACAAACTGTGGGAGATCTTTCATAGTTAAAAAAAAAACACTTTTTGTAGCATTGCATTTATGTGAATTCATTTAAAATTTGATTTACGTTTTGTTTGTTGTTCTGTACAATTAGGTTCAGTTTTTCAGTCAGTGTGTTTAAAATGTGTTCCGCTTTTATTGAAAGTAATATCTGACATTAAAAAAAGGTGCTATATAAATATATATTTTGTGATTTTTTTCTCTTACGATGTTTTTAGGATATCGGTCAGCTGAAGGAAGTAGTTAGTATCTGCTCACTGATGGACCGTTCTCCATCCATTAGGTTTCTGAAGCTGTACGGCCGCAGGTTCAGCAAAGAGGACCACATTCTCTTCATCAAGCTGCTTTATGAGTTGGTCACGCTGCCGAACCTGGAGCCTAACATGATGCTGGGCTACGCGAGGCTGCTCATTCAGTTTCTCAAGTGGGTGTGACACAAACACACAGATACATACACCTGAGATCAGACATCTCTATAGAGCGTGTAGACCTGCAGCTCTTTCCTTCCCATGAGTAAAAAAGCCAGTTGAGGTGGTTCAAGCATCTGACCTGGACACATCCCTGTGGAGCCCAGGGCAGACCCACATCTCGGCAGATTACATATCCCATGTGGCTCGGGTATGCCTCTGGATCCCCCAGGAGAAGCTGGAGGACGTGCCTGGGGAGTAGTATTTTTGAGTTATACTATGCTGTACAGCATAATGAAACAACTGTATGACCAATAAAACTCAACATACCAAAAGCGTGGCGAGTTCTGGACATTTCTAGAGCTGCACCCGCTCTTGCCCTTAGGTGTCCATTAGTATAATGAGATCACAGAGCATTCTGGTTGGCAAACGTCACTATGCTACAGGAGTTGAAGCGGTGTCAAGGCCCATAATGTGTTAGAGGGGATTTTTCACTTACCTCTCTGCCTTTTGGAGCTTAAACAACCTGCAGACTTAAAGAAAGAAAAACATAGGTACTCAGAGCAGATACCTCCATGAAGGCTGCACAATGTCTAATTTAAGTGTAAAAATGTTGCAACTGCAAAAAAATAAAACAGTGATAGATTTACATTCAAGTAAGTAGAATAGTCGGAATCCCAGGAATTAGCAAAAAGTTGAAATTACCTCAATCTGAGCATTTTACTAAAACTGCAAAAAGGTCTATGGTTGCAATTACATTTTTTAAGAAAATATTCCTATAATAAAAAGGAGTGGAATTTCAAATGGCATTTTTTTAATACTAGTTACACATGATAACCATATGAAATACCCAGACCCATTACTCAATTAGCAGTAAAACAAACATCCTTTAATTATAAATGTTCTTCATTATAATCCTGCTGGAGTTAAAGTACAGAAGTATGTTTAGCAAAATGTAATTAAAGTACTGAATCAGAAGATATCCATTCTGCAGAAAATCAATTTTCAGCTGTGTTTCCTTTTGCCCAATTTTTGCTTTTTATTAAGAAAATTAATTGTACCCTTTCAAAAGCTTAAAATAATATATTTTACAGATATAGTTACAAGTACAGTATCTACTTCTGAAATGTAGTGCAGTTTGAAGTTGCAGAATACCTGATCAGAATACCTCGAGGACATTGCAGTTCTTGCTCTTGAGTTTGTACTTATTTGCACACCCACACAATTTGAAACAGTACATTTATTGCTGTAGGCCCTGACCTAAATCGTGACTCCAGCTTTTGTCTCTCAGATCAGATCAGTCACTACTCCAGTTACTGCATGATATTCTCCAAGATGGTCACATTCATCACTTCCCGTTAGTCTCCGGTTGTTCCCACTACTTTAACATCAGTCACAGAACAATGTCTTTACTAAAATGTCATTTTCTTGAGTGCTTTCCATCAGATGAAGAATGAATTTGATACTCAACATCAAGCATCAGTCTCAACATCATCTCGATTGGCTGCTGTTTTATTTTTTCCCCTCATCCCTTGCATATTACTGTTATTTTCCCAATTGTTTTTTCTTTCCTACACTTTTCAAATCTCCCCCAATAAGTCTGTTCCATTCCTTTAAGATGAAGGAGAAAAGAGACAAGAGGAATGTGAAGCCGTGGAAATTTAGTGCAGGAGCTCTCAATCCTTTTTCTTCAAAATTGTGAACTAAGTAATGGAGAAAGAAAAGAAAGCAATGTGGAAATTGCTCAGGATTTAAAAAAAAAATGTTTTCAAAATAATGAAGCATTTATTTGTCGCAATTTAAAAGCTTAACAGATTGTCAAGAATCCCCATTAACCACCATGCTGTGTCTCCTTTCTATTGAACCAGGTATGAGCGTTGTAATATATATTCTTCCAGCTGAGTCTACACCTGCAAATTACTAATGTCTGCAGCTTTCAGTTCAGGTATGCTTTATTGACTTCAAAGAATCAGTGCTGTGTTTGCAGACATGTCTGGAAGTTAGCAGCAGAGCACAGCCTTTGAGGTAGTGACTCATTTTCCTGCAATTACAGACTCCTTCAGACTCCCTGCAGTTTCTCACATCCATCTAACATTATAACCCTATTTTTCTTGACCGGGTGTTTTTTTCCCCCATGGTTTGAATATCAAAGAATCTGAGTAAAGTCTTGCAAAATTATTTCATAAACAGGCCAGTCAGCTGATAATAGGCTTCTTTTTTCAAACAGGAAGAAGGAACTGCTGTCAAGGGATGACCTACAGTTGCCGTGGCGACCCCTTTATGCTCTGTACGAGAGGGCTGTCTACTCCAAAAATGAACACCTTGGACTCGTCTGGTTCCCTAAGTATGATGTTGTACCTTTTCATTGACCTGTTTTGATTGTATTTTTTTTCCCACCAAGTTACCTGTTTTAAATCTAATTTGGAGTTACTGCCAACATAAGCCTTATCCCGAAAAGTTTGACATTTGTGGAAACATGCGAGTAGGACTCTTGCAGAGTAAAGCCACTTACACTTGTTCAGGGTAGCTTCCATATGTATGCATGGAAGCTACCCCGAAAACCCTCCTTATTAAGTTTTGGCATTAAGACTGGAAACAGAGTGTAACTGCCTAAATCTGTCCAAAAATGAGACAAATTCACTTTATTCAGTCGTCTACTAGCTGTAGCATAATTTTTTCCATACAGGCATGATAGAGATATCAATAGTCACATGTAGATTTAACTCTCGGAAAGAAAGCAAATGGGCTTGTTATTTATATTAGTCTAGCACTATTACAATTCTAGGCTGTAGACAGGGAAGGCAGACAGTTAAATTATTCGACTAAATTAGAGGTGAAAAATAATACCGAAGCATGTTTGCTTGCATCCCTTAAAGCTAATTTGATAGGGAGATAGTAGAATAACTGAGAAATCTGACGAAACACGCAAGAAATGCCTACATTAATGTTTGGTGTCAGCACAAACGTTTTATATGTAGGATTTTTCGATAATGAATTAGTGAATCAATTCATTTTAACTAAACTCTTGAAAAGCATTTTGTAAGCCACCATATGTGTTTGTGGAATTCCCAAAGCTTCATAAAGCTTCTAATGCCTATCACTGGACAGAAGTCAAGATTCAAAAGCTTACAGGTATGTGTAGGAGGTCCAGAAAGAAGTAACAGATAATCCAAAGTGATCAGAACCGGACAGGCAGACACAAATACAGTATACAACAAGATGGACAAAATGGCCAGTGCTTGGTAAAAGGGACTGGTATAAGTACTGCATGGCTGATTAGGGGAAGTGCAACAGGTGACCAGGTGAAAAAAGTCATGTGACTAGAGGGGAGGTCTGAGGACATCTGGTGGACAGGTAGAGCATAGCATGTCTGGGGAATAAAGTAGTGTACATGGCCTGGCAAAACATAAATGGAAGTATTTATGGTAATAATGAAGCACCCCTGACAGCTAGCTTACTTATTGTAGCATAAATATTGGAAACAGAGTGCAGCTGCTATCCTAGATCTTTGAAAAAATGACTAAATTCCCTTTAGTCAGTCATCGACTCGCTGTAGCATAATTTTTTTCCATTTTCCATGGCCTGATAAGACAAACAAACAAACATCATGACAGTTTCCTAAAGAAGTTAGTGTCAATGCTCAGCTCCAATAAATGCATAATGATTAAGTAAAGTCAATGTTCAGGCAACATTGCAAACATTCTTTTATTTCAAAAATATTCTGATTCCCCTCGTTCCTTTTTTTAGATTTGCTCTATACATTTTTCGTATTGTTGGTCAGACATAACAAGCACATTTTATAATGTTACCTTCTTTTCTGAAAATTAAGCAACTAGCTGATAAATGATTAAAATAATTGTTGCCTGAGTGTTGAAGGTTTTTTATGTGGATCTCATAACATCCTTAGAACAGAAATCCTTCCCATACACACTCACACACCTCTCTGCTTGTTTGCAGCTCGGTGGACCACATTTTGAAGGCTTTGATCAAAAGCTGCAGACTGTAAGTCTCATCCTCTGTGATCATGTAATTTGTGTTCTTCATAATGTGTTGCTTTGATCTCCATTTGAGCTGTGCGCTGTAGATCAATGTGTGTACTTGTATCGGCAGTCTGTCTGCATATATTTGTGCTCACGTCTGTCCTTGCCGTGTGTGTCTGTGTGTGTCTGTGTGTGTGTGTGTGTGTGTGTGCGTGCGTGTGTGTGTGTTTGTTCTTTTGAATTTTTCAAGGTATTTCCCCGCATCCTGCACTAAGGAGATGCTGGATGAGTGGCGCCCCCTGCTGTGTGTGTTTGACATGGTCATGGAGAAGGCCATCAGCAACATGGAGCTGTTCCTGCCCACGATCATGCCCCAGGAGGAACACAGCCAGGGCTTCCAGTAAGTGGGCCAACTTCAATGGCTCCATTTAGAAAAGGGATTATACGCCCAAGTGCAGCTTGCCAAAGCTAGCACATAAGGTTTTAAAAAGCACAATTTGTTTATTTTTGTAAGGGTTAATCCTGCTAGCAGAAAAAAGGTAGAATATGTTGCATTTTTAGGGTCATTTTGTATGGATCTCATGACCATGTGTCATGTATAACCTACATTTTAGTATCTGCACCTGGGAGTGTTACGTTAGCAGAGCTTTCACCTTTTTTTCTTCTTTATGATTTTGTATCCTAACAAAACCCTTGCCCCTCTTTCTGCCCCCTCCATGGCGATGTTCCAGCTGCCGAACCTCTTCACAGCGTTCACCACATTCTTCAGTGTGTTCGATCCTTTGCAAGCTATTTATCTGGATTTAGTGTTGGATTTAAAAGCAGTTTCCACACAGTTTCCACAATGCATCATCTTTAACACTCTATTTTTCCACTTTTGTTTTTCTTTCTTCTCAAGAGTCAACGAGGGAGGGAGGGATTTCTTATTTGGGGGAATTGGAAAAAGATGGGGGTAAATCAGCTTCAGGTGTGAGAATAAAATGTTGTTGTTTTTGTGTTTGCAGGTTGTGGTTTGATGAATTGATAAGCCTATGGATATCAGTGCAAAATCAGCCGAGCTGGGAAGGGGTAAGACAATGACACACAGTCACACACACATATGAAAACATGAAATGCATTGTATTTATTAATAAATTAAAGATATAAATTTGACTCTTAGTTCACTGTCTACTGGCTTCAAAGTTACAGCCAAGTTAAATGAGGTTGAAATGAATGGAAATCCCACATCTCCAAGTGGAGGATTTTTAGAAACATTTTAAAATGATTGCGCAATGAAACCCGTCACTTTCCAGTTTCCTTGAAATTGATACAGTAATTTGGAATGACATATTTCCTGACGTTCATGATTGAAATGTTGTTTGAGCATTGGTGGTTTCCACTCTGCATGCAGATAAGATTTTCCATTTGTGCGTCTGCTCTACTTTCATGCAGCTGTGCACACTTCCTCCCTTTTCAAAAACATCTCCTTTTTTCAAAGTGGCTATATTTAATTTTGGCCCTCACTTCTGGGAATGTTCTCTGTACTGCTGTGATTGTTTGTCTGGTGTTGTCTTGCAGCACCTAGTGAACCTGTTTGCTCGCCTCGCTAACGATAACATCGGCTACGTCGATTGGACCCCTTATATTCCCACAGTGAGTCATGAGCAGAATTGTGAAATATTGTGTCTGTTAATGTATTTTATTGGGGACTCCTGGGCCTTATGAGAGAGATGAGACTCTGCATTGTGTGTTTGTAGATCTTCACCAGGATCCTGCGCAGTCTGAACCTTCCAGTTGGGGTCAGTCAGATGGTGGCACCACAGTATCTCACCAACTCCTATGACATTGGACACTTGGTGTTGTGGATCTCAGCACTTCTGGTACTGACTTTTTTCCTAATAATCTATCTAAAACCACATGTTTTCATTTGATTATTGCCAATAAATGACTTGTATTCCTGCAGGGAGGACCAGGAAACCCTGCACAGAAGGAGCTGACCTGCCTCTTAAACAGCATCGCCTCCTTCTACCATCCCTCCAATCATGGTCGCTGGCAGGTAAGTCTCTATCTCACCCACACACACATACATGCACACACTGAGAGAGGACATTTTCAGCCGCTTGCTGTCACACTCCTTTGATTTATAACCTGTCATTCAGGACTTGGCTGAGTCTCTTCACACCAATAACACTATAATGAAATGCACGACTGTCGGAGAAAAGAGCGATATCACAAATCTGTTTACAGCAGACTCTGCGAATGTGTCTCTGGATGATAACACTAATGTTGAGTGTGTGTGTGTGTGTGTGTGTGTGTGTGTGTGTGTGTGTGTGTGTGTGTGCGCGCGCGTGTGTGTGTGTGCCTGCAGGTCCGACTGATGCGGCTGCTTCAGCGTCTCCCGGCAAGTGTTGTGCGACGTGTGCACCGGGAACGTCACGCTGCCCCCAGCTGGATCACGCTGGTTCCTGAGTGTCAGAAACTGACTGATGAAGACTTGCAGGAGTTCACTCACAGCCTCACTAGAGCCGCCCTGCTGGCCATGTTCAGGTATTGCATCATTGCAGATATTAGTAAAACCATAACCTGCCGAATGTACCCGATCTTCCATGGTTACATCAAGTTTAAAAACTTGAAAAGGCATTACTTTAAGGATGATAACATGTGCATACACACGTATAAATACGTATTCCCACATATACACACAAAGGCATATGAATAGCATTCATACTGTATATGATATAAATTGAACCAGACTTTACATGACATGATCAGAGCAAAGGAAGCAATATGTACACATTTGTATGAAGATATATAAAACAGTATATATATAGTGACATGTAATATATATATACATACACAGTATATATGATATATATCATATATATAATAAGGCAAGGCAAGTTTATTTATATAGCATATTTCGACACAAGGCAATTCTAAGTGCTTTAAAAAAACGAAAGACATGAAGAGCATTAAAACAGGCATTTAAAAAGCAAAGAGAACAAAATAAACATAAAACACAGGTTCATGGATACAAAATGACAGTGCAGTGTGAGATATGAAGAGTTCAATTAAAAGAAGCGGCAAAAAGAAAAGGTTCTGCGTGGGTTTAAAAGTAATAAGAGTTGCAGCTGACCTGCAGGTTTCTGGTAGTTTGTTCCAGATATGTAGAGCATAATAACTGAACGCTGCTTCTCCATGTTTAGTTCTGACCCTGGGGACAGAAAGCAGACCCGTCCCTGAAGACCTGAGGGTTCTGGATGGTTGATCATTTAGCAGTAGATCACAAATGAATTTTGGGCCTAAACCATTCAATGTTTTATAAACCAGCAGCAGAACTTTGAAATCAATTCTTTGACAGACAGGAAGCCAGTGTAAAGACCTCAGAACTGGAGTGATGTGATCCACTCTCTTAGTGTTAGTGAGGACTCGAGCAGCAGCGTTCTGAATCAGCTGCAGCTTTCTAATAGAATAAGCCTTAATCTACAGTAGAACAATTATTCAGCAAGTATTGATTCAACAGAGCAAAAACTATTAGTGAAAAAGTGAAATAATAATACAACTAAAGGGAGAGAGAAACCTAAAAAGAAAAAGAAGCCAGTCTGTAAAAATATTTTGTACGATGACATTTAAAATCAAAGACAGTCCAAGCCGACTTTGTGCTATGTGTGAAGGCTGATAGAAAGTATTTCTACTACAGACAGGAATAGACACCACAGGTGTCAATGTGGAGGTAGGTGTGAGAAATCTGCAGCACACTCACAGCCGGTGGTTTTAAAATCCACATTTAATAACTAGTATTTCTTCAGACATTCATTTTTGAGCCTGGTTTTAGTCTTGAAATATATTCTGTCTGCATCATTTTTAAACACAGTTGTTTTGTTTTATCTAAAAAAAAACTTGGTTTTGGAGACTTCTTATATACTGTAACCATTATTCTAAAGTGTTTTAATAGTAAGGAGCTATTATATATGAATACACAGAAATGTAGTTAAATTGTAGTTAAAACAACAGTTGTATTTAACCTTAATATTAAAGAAAATCACTACATCAGTGTTCCCTGGTTTGTTGTTGTGTAAGCTTGCTATTTGAATCACTGCCTCAGTTATATAACATGTCCAAATCCCGCTGTGTCTCACTAACCAGTTAACCCACAATGCGTCAGTAATTACGAGCCTAATCTGTACAAAGACACGTCATCTGTGATTATCTATCTGTATGTGTATGTGTGTTGTTGTTAACCCTGTGCTAACTGTTGTTCATCTGCCCTTTTGTGGTGATGTGCAGTAAAACCGGCAGTGCAGACGCAGCCTATGCCCTTCAGAACCTGGCTCTGCTCACACCAGAACTCACCATACCACCTGTTCTTGAGAAGTGAGTGTTTGTCAGAGGTATCTCCAAAGAACATAAACCATGTACTGTCAAAAAAAAGGTTTTAGAACTCACAGTTCCCATAATATGTAGGCTTTTAGGCGTTGTTTACAGGAAGTAGTTGCTTACATTTTGGCAAATTGGCACTATTAAGGTATGCCGAGTTAGCCATAGCGGTTCCTTTTTGCAATGTACACATGATTGTAAAGACTACTTTCAAAACAGTGTGTGCGGATACATGAAGAAAACTCTTAATATTTCTTATATATATCTGAAAAAATCCTTTTTGACGCTGCCTTTAATTGAACTGTTCTTATCTAACATTGCACTTTAACTTTTATTCTGCATTTATCTTTTATTCATGTATATTACACCTGTTGTGTTTATTTCATTATCTTTGCTTTTAAATGACTGTTTTTAAATGCCATTTTAGAATGTGTTTCTGCTGCACATTACTTCTAAATGCTCGTAATGTCTTTCATTTTTTTAAAGCACTTGTCTTGTGTTGAAAGGTGCTATATAAATAAACTTGCTTTGCCTTATACATGTTGATTTGCTTTTGAAAAATGTGAAATGATATCCTTTAGTATTCTAGGTCACCTAAAAAGTATGTCCATCCTTGATGAGTGTTTTGGTTTAAGTAATGTCTCAGTCTCAGAGAAGAAGTTCAAATAGGGTCTGACACTGTTGGTGAGCAGGCAGAATCATAATAAGTTTCTAGTTCAGGACACCACCATGCATCTGTCCCTCTGTTAATAAACTGCTAATTTACCTCCTGGAATCCTGTGTATAAAAGGATGTACGCAGCGATGGAGACCCTGACGGAGCCTCACACCCTCACCGCCACTCTCAGCTGCATGATCGGCATGGCTCGCAGCCTGGTTTCCCCAAACAACCATTATCCAGAGGGCCGTGCACACGTGCTCCCACTGCTCATTGGCTCTCTGCCGGGGGTTGACCCCAATGACTTCAGCAAGTGCATGGTGAGTCATGGATGTGTTGCTTATGACGAGGATTTGTCTGCCAAGTAGACAATAGAGCTATTGCTGATTAAATTCCCCTCTTGTGTACTCTTGTATATCCTTTTAATAATTCCTGAAAGTGAAATGAATATCTCAGTTTGAAGAACTTGCAATTACTGCAGCCCTGTCCTCAGTTTCTGCTTGGTTTGTAAAATGGATTGCTTTTCTTTCTTGGTGTGCTCATTGTCTCCAGACTACAATAATCCATCAAATGAGATTGATTTTATACATTTGAAAGTTCTTCCACTGGCATCTGGTAGGCTATTTAACTAAGGGCCTTAATCACTCCAGATGATGTAATTTAATCACGTTTTCCGTCGTCTTACTCTGTCCAGATAACGTTCCAGTTCATCGCTACATTCACCACGCTGGTGCCTTTAGTGGATTGTTCGTCTGCTCCTTCTCAACACAGCGATCTCACAGAGGTACACACACACAGCAAACATAAACAATTTAGTCAGGAAAGAGATTAAATAAACATAATATCTACAACATGTTGAGCAAAAATCTCAGCATTAATCATTCAAACTCTTTCTTCTTTGACATTTTTGGAAACTAAGCTCAAAGGATTGAAACCGTCTCTTGAATATGCGGTCAGCATAGCTTAGCAAAAAGACAAGAGTAAAGGAAGAAAAAGCTAGCATGGCTCTTTGACTCACTTATTAACATGTACAAAATGGAAGTCTGAATTTGACAGGTTGTAGTTTTACAGGGTGAATAGTCACCTCCTGGATCTTTGTCGTCAATGTGAGGTTGCCAGTGCGATGCTAGCTGTTTCCTCCTCTGAAATAAAACCAGCTAAGAGATAGTCATATTATACAAATCCAATAACCCATCATATCTGTTTCTCCCTCTTAGATTGAGAAAAATCTGTGTTTTGCCTCATCTGAATTTGAAGACTTCATTCTCCAGTTTCTGGACAGGTAAACATAATTTAAACTGTCACTTAGTAAATCCAGGTTGTCAATGCCTTAGTGTGAATGTATTTTTTGCTGCTTGAAATGCACCAGTCTGCATCGCTGGCTCTGCCGGCCGCATAACATCCTTCTTTTTTTTTCTCTTCTTAACACTGTTGACATTTTCATCGCTGACAAGTGTGTACATGTGTATGTGCAGGTGTTTTGGTCTGATAGACAGCAGCACCCTGGAACAGACAAGAGATGAAATGGAGACAGATACCCAGAACCAGCTGGAGAGCCTGGTGGAGCTGGGCCTGTCCTCAACTGTTAACACCATCCTGACACAATGCTCTCTAGAAATATACAAGGTAGCACACACACACATGCGTGCGCGCACACATACACAAACACACACACATACACACACACACACACACACACACACACACACACACACACACACACACACACACACACACACACACACACTCTCTTTGAAATTCATGAAACGTATTCATTATCACTACGAGCATGCCAAAGTTGCATAATCTATGTGGTTATTTTACTTGATTTGTGTCACCTGCATAAATCAGTTTTTTGCAAAAATGCTACATGTCAGTTGTGTTTATTTTTTGATGAATTTCATAAAACACAGTCCTGAGGAAATATTATAGTTGACCTTTAAAGTGATTTCTAAAAATCGGCTGATTATGTTTAGCTAACTTTATTATTTTGTCTTGAATATTAAAGGCTATTAAGTAATATTAAGTTATATGTTAAGGGACTTTGACAGCCCGTCCACACAGTTCCGTTGCGTTGACGCTTGACGCACCTTGCCATTCACTTTGAATGTGGTGACGTCAAGCGTTGCCGAACTGCATTGTGGTTCCGATGCTGAAAGTTGAGAAAAGTTCAACTTTTCAAGCGTCGACGGAAGCGCCAGCCAATCAAATCCCGCGTATGCAAATATACGAGTACAAGCACTAGCCAATCAAACCGTGTTTATGTGTGTCCGGGGCGGGAGATTAATGTGATTGGTTGTTGGTCGGGTTAACCCCAAACGCCAGACGCGCCCACCGACAAGCGTCAACCCAACGGAACCGTGTGTATGCTGCGCAAAGGTACATATAGGACGGCAGGTAAAAGGGTAATTAACATTACACATTCATTTGACAGATTTTTTTGTCCAACGTACAGAAGCAAAACATATCTACAGTCAGTGTCCGAACTACGGGGGGACTCGGGGGATCCGAGACCCCCTGAAACTGACACGAGATCCCCCGAAAACATGATTTGGGAAATGTTGGGGGGTCTCTAAAATATCAGTCAAGTCAAGCGCAGAGAAAAATGGGACCCCCCGAAAATCTCGGCATAGTTCGAACACTGTCTACAGTTATTGATGCAGTTATCTTTTTAATCATTGTGTGTTATTTTCAGTATTTCATATTTGAAATTATTATTAGTACACCTTACCTTTCTGTTAGATGGCGCTACAGAAGGTGTTTAACTTTGCCACCTCCAACGTCTTTGAGACCTGTGTGTCAGGCAGGATGGTGGCTGACATGTGCAGGGCTGCAGCAAAGGTATGTATTCATCAACCTTTATCTTATTCTCCTTGCCTCACTTATTTCATATATTCTAATGGCCGGGAATTTCACTAAGTAGTGCACAGAACAGAGATGTGTTACCTTGCCACATATGCTGATCTGTTGAACATTTTCATATAGCTGCACGAAAAAGCAACCTTATAAAACATCCATTATAAAAAAAATGTTTTCATTTTAGACCTTCACTATCATGTCACACTAGTTACATGTTTTATTTCTTACATTTTCACTGTTTATTGATTTTTACTTTGTTAATTTTAGCAGAAATCAGTTCTTACCAGTGTTATTTTCTCCATGCATGTGTTTGTGCTTGGGCATCTAAATAACGTGTGTGTGTGTTTGGGTGTTTGCAGTGTCATCCCGCTGAGTCTCTCCGTCTGTTCGTCCCTCACTGCTGCAGTATCATTTTCCACTATACTGACAGTCAGTACCACACTTTTGTATGTGTGTGTTGTGTTGTGTTGTGTAGTATACAATATGATAAAATTGTTATGTGTTTGCATGAAGAGAGTACAAGGCCTCTTGAATCTAATGAGTTCATTCACACCTTTGATTCACACCATCTGTTTATCTATTTAGCACATTATCGTATATAAATTAGGAGGTCTTAATAGACACAGTGTTAAGCAAAGCCATTAGAGTATTAAAATTTAAAAAGCAATTTTGTTTGTTGGTCCGTGATAACTGTTCATAAATTAATCATTTTTGTGACTAGAAAAAGAAGCCTTTTAGCAGAAAGGTAATAAAGCAATTAGTGAATACAACAAACATTTTTGAATTTTACTTAGTTATGTTTCATTTGATGATGCCATCCCATATTCCAGTATTTCAGTTATGTGGATACAGACCATAGAGCCATGCAGCTAGCCGGAATAAAGCCTGAAATGACCCCACAATTCAGCAAAACGAGTTCAGTCTGTCAGGGGAGCAATACAGAGTACATTATTCATTTTGTGTGTGTGTGTGTGTGTGTGTGTGTGTGTGTGTGTGTGTGTGTGTGTGTGTGTGTGTGTGTGTGTGTGTGTGTGTGTGTGTGTAGACGAGGAGCTGCAGAGTGAAGACGAGCTGGATAAGGAGCTGTTGTGGAATCTCCAGCTGCTCTCCGAGGTGAGACCAGGATCCATCACTTCCGAAGGGCTCCACCACTCCAAAAAATATGAATCCTGCTAATTTATTTTTATCTCGGGTCCTTAAGTGTTGTTGAATCTCAAACTGATTGAAATGACTACCAGATGGGTTGGCATATCTACTTTATTCCATTGCAGATCAATTTGGAATATTTTTGAGTCGTCAACTCATTACTGCTGAGGTGGTCTGTCTATTTAACTTGATTCAAGGTTTCATCAAGTGTTTTACCAGTACTTAGGAAACTAAACCCTCAAAATGAGTGGAACAAAGAGACATTTTTTATTGCTTTAAAAATAGGAAAATGATTGTGACGTTGTATAAGGAAAAAAATGATGAACAATGAGTTTTTTTGCAGTGTGCACCCTGCACTGTCATAAATATCGAGGAGCTTTGTCGTTAACCAGAACATATTGATACCCTTTCTGTTTTGTTTTATTACTCCTGGGAGCTTAATGCGAGTGGGGGTGAGCCAGATGCTGTGATTTACTGGAGAACCGCATTATTTAAGACACAACCCTCAACTGAATTGACTCTGTTTGTGTGTGTGCATGTACGTGTATGTGCATGTCTTGTTTTTAGGTAACCCGTGTGGATGGTGAACAGCTGTTAAAATACCAGGGGGACCTGGAGCGGATCCTGTGTATGTGTGTCCGTCTACGCTGCAAACAGGCATACACACTTGCCTGCAGTCTGCTGGAGCACACACTCCGGTCGCTGTCCCTCATTTATCCCACCGAGTACCGCAGCACCTCTGGAGGCTTTGATACTGACCTCCCTATACGGGTAAACATGCACACATACACCGTCCAATAAATCCAGTCCCTGGGCTCTTAACTGCATAGTTTCAACTACGGCTTATTTGCTATCCTGTTCAAGTGCAAATTGGCTCTTATCACAGCTATTACAGTATCTATTCTGGGACAGGAAACAATGAGGTTTACTTGGAAACTTAATGCAAAAAAACAACCTTGAGAAACAGCTTCTTTCAGTTTAAATAAATGGGATGGTGCAGGTTCAGTAATTGCACTGCAATTCCCATTTAAATGAACAGAATTCAAAAGCTTTTTATCAAATTGAAAGGAATCGGCTTCACTGCTGGATCATACACTAATGTTAAAACTGCCATCTCTTTCTGTCATGACGTACAAACTCATCTGTTAGAACATTTCTCTTGCTAAATTCAAAAGGACATTTAAGATAAGCAAAAGAGACAGAAAATGGTGATTACAAATAAATCTGTTTACATGGGACCTGCAAAAGAGAAACAAAAAGAAATTGTAAAATTAGCACATATAAAGAAAAGTCGAAGCTAAGTCATCACTAACGCATGTTAAACTGTTTTAAAACGTTAGCCACCATGAATTTCCAGGCATACCAGACCAAATGGGTGTTTTAAATTGAGAAAAGGTGTGATTTCTTGCTTATTAGTTTAACTTTTCTTTTAAGAACCAATGTGCTAAATTCAGATTTGTGAACATTGTATAATGTCGCTTTAAGGCAGCTAAATGCGAGTTCAAAGAGAATTTCTCTGCTAACCCTGCGGTGTTTCTGAGAAAAGACTTTTTTATCAAATTGTGTTGTGTTATTGTACATAAATTCAGGGAAAATGCGTTTCTCTTTGGATGTCAAGGTTGTTGAAATTACAGCTACACTCCTCTGCTGCTTTCAAACACTGAGCTCTTTTCATCTACAGTTCACGGTCACTGATTCAGTATTTTGTTGTTGTTGATTTTCATTTTGATTTGTATTTTGCTAGTTGGATTTCTCTGCTGGGTCACACCTGTTATGCAGCAATATTTCAGCCTCATGACCTTTGGAATATAATTACATTTTTCCACGTTTTTGTCTATGTTTTATTCAAGATTTTTTTTGTAGGGGGGAGTTGCTTTTCCACCTTCATAGTTCAGAACCACTTTAGATAAACAGAAAGGGGGAGCGAGAGAGGATGTCATGCTGAAAGGGGTCAGGATTGAGAAGTTACATTTTTCTAAAGGTTACCATACCTTTGTAAGTGATTCAGATTTAGCTTGCTCATTTCCCACACATGACCAGAGCTTTTATCGTTATTTTAATAGTATTTATTGTGATAAAGAACGCTATCCTATAATTCTTAGCCTTTTTTTATAAAGACTTGAATGTTTGAGGAAAATATGAGAAAGAAATGTACAGTATGATTCTGCCGTCTTATTTGTTGCTATATAATAGTAATGACCCTGTCATCTGAAGGTACAACGTTTTTTGTAGGAGTTTGTGTCAGTCTGTCCATCGTTAAATGTCCTCACCCTTTACATGTGTTTCAAATACCCGCTAATGACGGATCTGTGGTTTTGAGTCAGGCTGGTTATGGTGGTTTACTTGCCAGTTGTTCCAGTGGAAACTCTCTCCCTCTGAAACTTTCTGAGAAAAACCTCTCCCTCTCTGTCTCTAGGACTGGGGCAAAGCTGGAGATGTGGCGAACTTGGGTGTGTGTTGGCACGTGCCTAATCAGGAGGAGGAGAACTTTGTTTTCCAGCTGTTGTCCCACCTCCTTCACCCTGAGCTGCAGCGAATTGAGGCCCACGTGTCTGGAGAGCAGCCAATGAGCAGGTGCGTTGTCACTTTTCTTATTTATCAAATGTTTTGACATAATCAGGCACAGGCACAAACAAACCAAAGAACGCTGTATCCCATCATTAATACAAAACTAGATTAGTCTGAGTAAAAAAAAAGCTGAAGATTAACTCTTAACGAAGCCTAATCAAGTGCAAGGGTTTTAGACGTCACCAAAGACACCAATATAGTGAGTTCACAACAAACAAACTATGAGGGTCTGTGTTGTGATATGCAGGGAGGAGCTTTTGCAGAGTCTTGCTATCGTGCAGCACTGCCTTCTTGGAGCTGGAAGCATGCTGCCCCTTCTGGATGGACAACACGTCTCTGACCTGTGAGTTTTGCAGCTACACACTCACACACAGATATTAATTTTCCAGCAGGCTTGTCATGATTCGCTACTTACATTTTGTTTCTCCTCAGCGTGCCCTCCATGGTCAATCTGGGGGAGATAAAGCTGCACATAGGCATCGACTACGGTAAGAAAAAGCACAAGCAAGCAGCCACACAACACACATGCACAAATTATGGCTGTCTGAGCTGTTTCAGTGGGTGATAAGGCCGCTCATCCTGCATTCTGTGTCCGTATGGACGCCTGTGTGTCTCCTCCCCTCCAGATGATTCACGGGAGAACTACAGAGAGTCCATCTGCCAAACCATGAGACTGCTGCTACGTGAGTGAGGGCTTTAACGCCACCACACTCCAGCTCTAAACTCCTCACCTTGTTTGGAGTGTGATTGTGATGTACAATTAATATATATCCTTTTTAATCTAGATCACATCTTGGAGCACTCTGAGGATGACACAAAGTCACTCTTTGTCATCATTAAGGTGACTTTTTCTATTATTCATGTAAGAAATGTTATTATTTGACATGCTGTTAGCTCGCAAAGATCTCAAAGCCGCTGGTTTTTTTTCTGTCTGACTTCAGATCATCAGTGACCTCATGTTTTTCCAAGGCACTCACAAGAAGGAGTTTGACTCACGTTGGAAAAGCTTCACTCTAGTCAAGAAGTCCATGGAAAACAGGGTGAGTCTATAACAAGGCTGCTGAGTGTTCGTTTCAATGAGTTACTTGCACAGGGTTTTACAGTAAGTATGTCGCCTTTCCTACTGCAGCTTCATGGGAAAAAGCAGAACATTAGAGCTCTGCTCATTGACCGGGTACTACTCCAGCATGAGGTGAATTTAACAACACACACACACACACACTTTGTGCAGGGTCTCTAATATAGTATGTGGATATAAATTAAAAAGCTTTTTTCAGTCAGAAGTTGGGGTTTAAATATAATAATATTTGAATACTGTATTTCTGTGCCAATAGATGAGGAAGCTGGTGGTTGAGGGGAGTGTATATAAAGTGGTTCATCAGGAGCTACTATGTGACCTGCTGCTGCTTTCTACCAGCACCTACAGCCAGGTAAAACTGACCCCAAGAATTTAAAAGAAAACTTCTGCTGGTTCCCATTTTCCTGATGGTATGAACATAAATATCTCTGTTGTAGAACGTAATAAATTGAGGATGTTTGCGTCTGCATGTGTGTGTGTGTGTGTGTGTGTGTGTGTGTGTGTGTGTGTGTGTGTGTGTGTGTGTGTGTGTGTGTGTGTGTGTGTGTGTGTGTGTGTGTGTGTGTGTGTGTGTGTGTGTGTGTCCTTGCAGGTACGTAGCAAGGCCCAGCATGTGTTGATTTCCGCTCTGGGAACATTTAGCTTCGCCTACAGAGACCTGATTCCCCGAATACTACAACTGCTCTCACCACAACACACCACTGGCACACAACAGCAGTTTAAGGTACGACAAACACACGCACAGGACACACACAAACAATTGTCGTGCTGGTATTGCTCATTTATCTGGTCTGTTTTTACCCCAACACTATGTGTGTTTCAGGGTGCTCTGTACTGTATGCTGGGTATGCAAAGTGGTCATTGTCTGGCCAGTGCGAGGGACTGGGACTGTGTCGGGGAGGTGTGGCCTGCCCTCGTACGCTGTGGCCTGTCGCCCTCTATGACCCTTGGGGAGCCCTCCATCGGTGGACTGCTTGATGAAATAATTGACCGTATCCATCGCCAGCACGACACCATAGGGATCTATTATACTGTGAGCAACATGTGTATTAAAGTGTATCTTTCAACTGGGCTCATATAATCTCATATTTTGTGTCCAACTGACCAATAGTGACAATTTTTAGATGGGTCTAGTATTGAGCGAGTACAGCGTGCAGATGGTGGTCGCAGTACAGGCTGCAATGTAATCATTCAAAGCAATAGCGCCGCCAATATATGTCCTCTAAAAGTGGTTGTTTTTCCCACGGACAGGTTCAGATTATTATACGTTTTCAAAACATTTCAAAAAGACCCTACAGTGAAAGATATATATTTTGTCTTTACATTTCAATTGATCTGGTCTGGTTTCATGGTGAAATCTTGCTTTATATTCTCATTGTTCAAATCAGCTAAATATTCAGCCATGACGTTAAGAATCTTTTAGATAACTAAGCTACCCTTTCTGTCACATGCAAATACACTTTGAAAACACAGGCAATCCTCTCTTTAACTCTCAGTCAAGTTGCATCGTTGTCTTTTGGCAACAAGTCATGTGACACTATGACAAACAGACCTGATGAGGGGAAAAGTAAAAAAAAACTGTATGAGGTGTACTTTTCAAATGTGTTGTCAGATAGACACAAAACGTTGAAAAATACCGAAGTTACTCTTAAATACTCAATACACTCCCCTCATCTGATCTCCTATTTAGTTGCTTCTCTTTCCCTTTCACCTTTAGGTGTCTGAAGCATGTGTAGAGATAGCCAGTCATATCGCACAGTCTGCAAATCCTACGTCTTGTATAGAGTCTCCCTCCCTAGAGGACCTGAAAGAGGGGCTTCAACGTCAGAAGATCAGAAATGTGGTTGCCCCAAGGTAAGAAACTTGGCTTAAACAGTACATCAATTCATTTTCAATATTTTATTAAACACATATGCATACACAGTTGACACAAATCTAGTTAATAGTCAGTCAATAAGTCGGTTCTATCAGTTTTAATATTTTTCTTCTCAAAGTTACAAAAGATTGTCCTTGCATCTTTTATAATGATAAGTAGGAGCAGGAGAGGCTTGACTGACTTCTTTTTCTGATGTACAGGAAATATGAGAAACTGGTCAACGATCTTTTGGACTGCCTTGAAGACAGTAACCTGTAAGCTTTCTCTCGACCTATGTGTTATCAAATTTGTCCGATTTGTATAACCTGTTTCATAAATAAATTCAGAATACACTATGTTCTGTATTTAAATGAACTCTGAGTACCCACAATAAGAAGCAGTATATGTAAATATGTATATTTGTAAAGAGACCAACCCCAGAAGTCTTGTACATTTCAGAGTGGCTTTTTCTTTATTATTATTATCAATAAGACTTGTTTGTGTGTTTCTTCGCTTGTTTCAGGCCCTGGAAGTTTGAGCACATGGCCACAGACTTGTTAGCCCTCCAGCTGAGAGAAGATCACCCACTGCCCCCCGACGCTGTCCACTTCTTCACACAGGGTCTCACACATGACTCCATCAGCATACGCAAGGTGTGTATACCGTGGTTTTGTCTGACTTTGTTCTGGTGTGGATAATAGGTAATACGTTTAAGGGCAAGTATCTTGATTGCGTGACTAAAAAATATAGTCTTGCAGTTTGCAAACCCAAAATCATTATACTCTATTGTTTAAAGTGATGGAAAATTATAGTTGCACCCTTTGATGTTGGAAAACTTTACATTGTCACTTTGATTTTAACTTCATAAAGAGAATGCAAAGTGTCTTTCTAAAGATTTAACAGTTTATTAAATTGTATTTGCAAACTTCTTTCTTGGGCTGTCATCGTTTGTGTGCATTTTATTTTTATTTCCAGCTGTGTGTAGAAGCCTCCATTTGCTGGGACAATAGTGTCCATAAGCAGGATGCTTATCTTTTCTTTTGCACACTGGCTTTTGGGTAACTATGTTTTCAAAACATGCTCAGGACTTTTGTGTTGTATTGATTTGGAAAACAGCTGGAGTTTTATTTGTTTAGTATACACTTACAAAGAAGCAAGTCCCAAAGAGGCCTGTGTAGAGAAATGCGTAGATGCGTAAATGAGCAGAAGCCATATATAAAAAATAAGCATCAGTGATAGAATATTGTAAAACTGAGACAAATATCCACACAGACAACGCGTTTAGTACCAGGACCTGCTCTGCTGGCGCATAGCTCAACTTAACTACTCTAATAATTCTCTCTCTTAGATGGCAGTTGCAGCAATGGCCGGCATCCTGAAACAGCTAAAACGACCAAAAAAGAAAGCTGCTTTAAGGCCATCAGATATCAGTGAGTAGATGCACACAAATGCACAATCACATTCATACTGAGCTGTGACTAAGTGGGGTAGTGAGCAGATCTTCGGATCAGGGGAGCACTGTTTCAATCCCCACTGCAGTCAGCATCAAAATCAGAATCAGAACTACTTTATTTATTCCAAACTGGGAATTTTTTGTCATGTCGTTGTGTCCAAGACACTTCACCCGAAAATTGCTCTATTGGGAATTGCTCACAGTATTGAGTGTAAGTAAGTCCTGTTGGGTAAAAGCATCTAACAACTGACATGTAATGTAACATACACTCCACAAGTCTTGAATTTGTTTGTAAGGCATTCTCTCAATCCAGCAATTTCAGCATTAGCATTCCTTATCCATGTGATTCATTTCCCTTTGAGTAAGCAATAACACCTTAATATAAATCTCCATTCCCTCTTTATTAAAATATAAATGGTTTGAAATTAAAAATCTTTCTTACTGATTCTTTCATCAAGACTTGCCAACAGTGAGCAGTTGAGGTTTTTATGTCTTTGCTTGTGCTTGTTTGTATATTTAGGTGGTAATGAGGATCCAGAGGGTTTGTGTGTGGGGGATCGTGAGGCAAATCGCTGGCTGCAATATGACAGCAACAACCTACCTCTATGTGAGGACCAGTGGGATTCTCAGCAGTATGTGGAGAAAACACACTGGGGCTACTACTCGTGGCCGAGGTAATGAGAATGATTGTGTGAAGGAGGTGGATTTAGAAACTGGAAGGCTGATTAAGTGCTTGGTTGGATGGTGCTAAATAGGTGATTGACTTAACTGCCTGGTTGATTTGATGCTTGTCTTTGTGGCTAACTTTATGTCTGCCCCACTGCTGGATGACTGATCTTGGTGAATGGATAACTAGCAGGGTGTTGAACTGACTTCCTGTCACAGCCTGGCCTAGATAAAGCTCACTGAACGACTTACTGCCTGGCCTAGATAGAAGAATTGATGTATAGATAGAGTGCATGCTGCCTTGCTGACTAACTGACTTTCTAATCATTCATTTATCCTTGCTGCTTATTTGAAGACACTGTGTGTCTATCCATATTTTATCCCGGTTTGTTGTTATCTATAAATCACAGCAGCCTCTTCTTTGTCTCCCGCTCCTTCCAGGGAAATGATGATCCATGCAGCTTCTGAAAAGCGAAAACACGACCTGCCCTATGAAGAGATGAGTGAGGTGCTCATAACGTACCGCACACAAAATCTTCAGCCTTTGCCTCAGTATTACTATCATTATTACATTTGGTGTTTGTTTGTGTGTCACCCAGGGTGAGAAGATCATCTTTGAATATTTCTCGGACCCGGAGTTTATTGACCAGCTTATAGGGTTTCTCTCTCTAGAGGATCGGAAAGGAAACGACAGCTTCAATCCCCGACGCTTTTGTCTCTTCAAGGTGCAATTTAAACTCTCAGCCTCAATCGATCTGACAAGCCTCTTACAAAGAAGTGACACAGCATACCACCACTAGCCAAGGCTAATTTCAACTCAGCAGAGCAGGAATTTATGTCATCAACAGCTGTCGTCTTTTGTTCCCCATCACATATCCGACAGTTTACTTGCGTCAAACCGATGATTGTAATGTGTCTTTCTTTGATGCAAAAAAATACTGTTGGTCTTTGTTCATCCACATAAAACAAACCTTTTATGCTCATGTTTGATTGACAGGGGCTGTTTAGTAACTATGGAGACGTGTTCCTGCCGTTACTATGGCCTCACCTAGAGCAGCTTGCCAGCAACCCCCATGAGAGCTCCCAGCGCTGTTTGTGTGAGATTACTGCAGGACTAATCAGAGGCAGCAAACTCTGGAGTTTCAGCAAGGTACTGGAAACACACACACAGCTACAAATACACACGCTGCACTACAGGTTGATAAGAAAAGTCAATATTAATAAAAACTTTCATTATTCTGTGTGTGCGTGCGTGTTTAGGTGGACAGGTTATGGCAGCTTTTGTGCCCTTTGATCAGGACAGCACTAAACAACATCACTGTGGAAACCTACACAGACTGGGGCACAAGCATCGCTACGGCCTGTGTGAGTTGCTCACATACATACAAATACGACCCATGCAGCACAGCAACTGAGGAACGATAATAAGCATTTTCCCATAAAAACAATGTTGAACATCAGATTTTTAAAAATCAATAAAACTAACATTCAGGCGAAAATTGGATTTAGAAATATACTCAGTTTGCTGCACAAACGCTCTTTGCTTTACAGTGTTTTGTTACCTTGATGCAGCTAGCAAGGCACAATGGAAGGCAGCATCTGTAATTTGGTCCAGGCTGAAATATTTCAGCAACTACTGAATTGATTGCCACGAAATGTTAGCAATGGTTCTGTAAATAAGAACTGATTGTAATCACACTTTCATTTGCGGTTTCAACTTACCGGTATAATGTTCAGCATTTTGCTGGGGAAATCTTGGTTTTGGGCTGAAGCCATCCCCATAACTTTCCCTGTCTATTTAACTCTAAATAGGACAATATTTTACTAAATGAGCATCACGATATATTGAAGATGACTTGAAACTAGCTATTAAGGTCTTTAACTCATTAGGAAAATATTTACTGATGTAATAAATCAAGTAAAAAGAGGGGTAATTTTATCATACACTTCTATACAATCAGAAGTCTTTGTGCATCCAAAGCTGAGTATTACAAAGAATGCAAATTAAAGGCGCTTACGCATTGGCTTTATTTTAGGACCAAGAGGTTGCTGTCTGTACCAGACAATAAATCCTAATGACTTTGGTAATCCCTTGACTTTTCCTCTAATGCCACTATGAGTGTGACATTTGTAGTTTTGGTTGAACATTCTTGACCACTACTAGTCTGTACACCTGCAGATTGCCATGAAGTGTGTAATAATTTATCACCCACCAAAGTAAATGGAAATAACTTGATGGATAGTTCTGAAATGGATAGATTGATGGATTGTTTCTTTTGTGAGTAAATATGAGAATATCTGCATGCAGTTCCTCAGTTGATTTGTTGCCAGCTTAAATAATAGTTCCAAAGTGAAACCTATTTTGTATTGGCTGCAGGAGGGCCGCGACCCCAGGAAACTCCACTGGCTGTTTGAGATGCTGATGGAGAGCCCGCTGAGCGGAGAGGGGGGCTCATTCAGGGATGCTAGGTATGTGTGTGTGTGTGTGTGTGTGTGTGTGTGTGTGTGTGTGTGTGTGTGTGTGTGTGTGTGTGTGTGTGTGTGTGTGTGTGTGTGTGTGTGTGTGTGTGTGTGTGTGTGTGTGTGTGTGTGTGTGTGCCCAAGTGCATGAATTACTGTATGCGCAAAGTATGTGTTTATGTCATCTACAGTATTTCAGAGGTTTCTGAATTCAGGCTGCAGTAGTAACCTGAGCTGACGTATGCTGAGCTGACGTGCCGCAATAACACAACAAACCCCTTCCCCTCCATCCCCCTCTCCCTTTGTCTCTGTCAGTTTGCTGTATGTGCTTCAGGGAGGTCTGGCCCAGCAGCAGTGGAGAGTTTCTGAACTGCTGCACAGGCTGTTGACTTACCTGGAGCCCAAACTCACCCAGGTGTATAAGAATGTCAGGGAGCGCATTGGGAGGTACGAATTCACCATGGCGTTATCTCTTCTGTGTTGCATAATCGTGGTTAAATAGGTTAATCTAATTATATTGTGCGCAATGTTCCGACAGTTCTAAGCCTCTTTATTTGCCTCCCTCTGTTTCTCTTTGTATCCTCTTATCCCTTACCCTCTCTCTCCAGTGTCCTGACCTATATCTTCATGATCGACGTGGCCCTGCCCCACACACACACCACCTATTCCCCCCACGTGGCAGAGTTCCTCGATCGGGTCCTAGAGCGGCTCAAACCCCTCATGTCGGAGCCTGAAATCCACAACCACGTCCTTGAGGAGAACACCCAGGAGACGGACGAGCGCACCCAAGCTGTCAAACTGCTCAAGACGGGTCAGAATGTGAATGCAAGCATGTAAACTGTGTGGTGGATGGACATGGTGTAGACAGTGACTGTGGGAAAAAATGTTGTTCTCATGATGGAATAGACAGATGTGCGATAAAACAAGCTTTGAACACTAAATTATTTGAACTTTTAAATCCACTGTAAAAGGTACTGGTGTGTAGTTAAAGAGGATTTCCAGGGTCAGTTCCAGCCTTTCAAAAAAGGTTTCCAAATTCATATTTGGGAGGATTTCTTTAACATATAGACACTAAAAAGTTCAGTAATTTGAACTAGATTGTGTTATGGATTTTGTTTTCCTCTCAGTTACAGTCACGAATAGTAGTTAGATAAATGAAGTCCACTTTGATTTTCAGCACTATTTTTTCGAAGAACATTTCTTTAGAGGGTCATCCACATCAGGTTATAAAAACATATGTTTTAGTAGTATTTAAGAATGCAGACATGGTTTTTATTTGCCTCTGAGATTTCTGCATCTACCCAAATAGCATTGCAAGTTTTTTTTGGTAACAGCCAAAATATATTTTAAAACGTAGGCACATAAAATTATCTGCATGGTAGAATTCCACTAGAGGTATTGTAAGCAAGGCTGCAGATACAATTGAGGGAAAAAAAAGTGTGGTTTTAATAATAAATATTCCACACCTCCTGGTTTACTCCTGGCATCGTTGAGAATAAAATAAGTTAACTGAAAAAGTCAAACGTGAAAAGTAATAACTTTAACATTCTACGAGATAATATGTATACTCAAGTTTTCTAGCAAGCTGTTCCAAAAACAGCGAAATATTTCAAATTAAAAACAGTTTTCGAGAAGGTGCTCCTGTTTATGAAAGACTGAATTAAGATCTCATATTTTGTCTTGCATTGTTGCTCTTTCAGTTTCTGTAACTTCGCTAATCTCCATTAGACAGATAAATATTGTGTTATGAAATTATCCAAATCATTAGATACTAAATCATGATAGATTGTGTTTTATTAGCAGAACACTGCAGTAAGGTCACAGTGCCAAGTCTGGTGTTTTTATTATTTGGCTCACACCCAAAACCTCCTCTTTTGTGTGTGTGTCATTTGCAGTGCTGAAATGGTTGATGGCAAGCGCAGGGCGCACTTTTACCACTCCTGTTCAGCAGCAACTAAAGCTCCTGCCTCTACTCTTCAAGGTAAGAACACACACACACACACACACACACACACACACACACACACACACACACACACACATACACACACACAAACACACACACACACACTAACACACAGGTCCCAGCGCAGCATTATTACCCACTCAATCTTACTTGCCCATTAAACTCAATTTCTCTCTTCATTTACTCAAAATGGTGCGTAGCTCCGTGTTCTTCCTACCTCTCTCCATCTCTCTCTCTGTTCCTCTCTCCCTGCAGATTGCCCCGGTAGAGATTGATGAGAGCTATGATGAGATGAAGCAGGATGCTCGCACGTGTCTCTCTCTCATGTCCCAGGGCCTGCTGTATCCCGAGCACATCCCTCTAGTTCTGGCAGCACTGGATGAGGTAATATGCACACACTCAAACACTGCCCCACCTGCCTGCTGCCATTGTTCAATGCCTAATGCTGACCAAGGTGTTGTTAGACCAAAAACAACATGTGCTCCTTTAATTTGCTGGTATGCAGTTACAGTATTTGTGCTGTGGGTTGAGTGATTCCCTTGTTGATAAATATGTCAAATGCTGCCAGAATATGTAACCACTTTGTATGCAGTTTAATATTTGATAGTGCACGGTATGATAAAAAGAATTCGTGTTTCACCTCAACAACCATCCTACATTTTTTATCTGGTGTCAAATTATTTAAAGGGGTAGGTGGTAATTTTTGGGTTCTCACTCTTTCACATCTCAAGTAAATAAGACAATGTATTCCACTCTCAAATCTGTAGGCTGAATAAAGAGCTAGGGCTAGATAGTAAGCTTAGTTTAGCATCAAGTAGGAAGGAGAGTCAGAAAGCTATCCTGGAGTTGGGATTCCTTTTTTCAAATTTCAATATGTCCAATATTTTGCATCATAACCAGACTCAATTGTTGTCTAGTGTGTAAAGTCATAATAAGCAAATGTTAGAATGCTAATAAGTAACACATAGATGGTTAACAAGGTAAACAATGTCCACATTGTATGTGACACGTATGTTAGCATCCTGCCATTAGCATTTAGCTCAAAGGACCACCGTGCCTAAACCTCACAGAGCTGCTAGTGTGACTGTAGCCTTTTAGTTAACTGTTTCCCTGTTTCCGGCTTTTTCCACTCTTTATGCCAGCATGTTATCATAATCATTGTTGGCATGTTTCACAATCTGACGTAAGCCTTTAGATCAAAGAAATGGAGCATGTAAGTGCAGGTTCACAGAGTCCCAATCATTATATATAAGCGTTGGTATGCCTAAACTACAAATAATATTCTTCCCCTTCTCTCTAGATGACAGTCAGCAGATCATGGCATGCACGCTTCTCAGTACTGACCTACCTGCAGATCATGGTTTTCTACAACTTGTTTACCCTGCTCAGTGTGCCTGCTGCGGTGCTGCACATTCGAAAGCTAGTCATGCAGCTTCTACTTGATGAACAGCTTGAGGTAATGTATGCACAAAAAGGCAGCAAAGGTTTAGTACAGCTATTGCCCCTCTGCAAGGTATAAATGTCAGAAGAAAATAAATGGCCACTTATTGTCCCCTATTTTCTCCTCACTAAATCTTAATCCATTTTTTCTATTCACTGTTATTGCAAAAAAATAACCCCCAACATCTCTGCTCAGCCCTTAATTTATTTTCCTGCTTTGGTGCTTTTCTTTTTGTGTGGTTACAGGGATGTTGATAAAGCACAATGTTTGTGTTAGAGGTCCTTTGGTCTGTAAATAATCCAAAAAAATATCCCCAAAAATATATATTGTCAAATCCTATTAATTTCGACATTAAATCTTGAACAACTTGTGTCTATTTCCAAAATCTTCTGTACAATGTCCAACCTGGACTTTTTTGTTTTGATCAGGATGTACAGGTAATCAATAAACACTCAGCTTCATCCGGGTTGTCTAACTTACAAAAGCAGTTGCTTATCTCGCAGTATTTTGTAACTGTGTAAGTGTAGAGCTGGTGAATGTTTTGTCTTTGTGTCATTGTCTATTTTAATACAGCGACCGTCACTCATTTGCTTATTCATAATTTATGCAAAGTGATGCAGGAAGGCCGCGATGTTCTGCAAGTGAATTTTACCTCCGCCTCCTCCCTTTTCTCCCCCTCCTCTGCTCATCTTTGTCCTGTGTACCTCCCTATACCCCGATCTCCTTGCACTCGCCTCTTTTAATAAATTGGGTATGCATCTCTCGCCCTGAAACTGCCTCGTGGTTTCCTCCACTTCCTTTATTTATCGGTTCGGATCTTCACAGGTCTATTTTTTCTTTCTTCCTCTCTGCTTGCTCTCTTTTCCTCCTCCCCTGCTTCTCCCTGTAGGTGAGGGACATGGCAGGCACCACCCTCAGTGGTTTACTGCAGTGCCAGTTCTTCCCTCTGGACTCCAGTCTGCAGACAGAGCTCCAGACGCTGAGTCAGACTCGCCTCCCCAGGGCCAGAGGGGAGCTGGCCTCCACAGGTACACACACACACACACACACACACACACACACACACACACACACACACACACACACACACACACACACACACGTACCTCGCAATCACACAATGAGGCAATCACAGTAATACTTGCACTATTACCCTTTCTTATCCAAGGGGAATTGTGAACCTTGAAATTGTATGGTGGGTTTTAACTCCATAGTTGTGCGTGTTTGTGTGCGTGCGTGCGTGCGTGCCTGCGTGTGTCTGTGTTTACAGACTTAGTGCGGCGCCATGCTGGAGTGCTTGGCCTCAGTGCTTGCATCCTGTCGAGCCCCTACGACGTCCCAGACTGGATGCCTCAGATACTCATGGATCTGAGCGACCACCTCAATGACCCACAGCCTATAGAGGTAGACACACACACACACACACACACACACACACACACACACACACACACACACACACACACACACACACACACACACTCGCATACAAACAACTAGCTCAACACGGGGTGAGCTGAGAGAATACAATTTCATTGTCCAATTGAGGAGAAAATTGTCTCTTTGGTCTTACTTCAGGCATGAAGAAGACATACAATGTAATCTGTAGTGCAGAGTTTAAATAAAACATTACAGTAGTGATGATAATTTACTGCTTCTCCTATTGCAAAGTGAAAGAGATGAGAAAATAAATCAAATGTAATACAGTTAAAGAATATATTTTCAAGCAGATGAATTTCCCAGTCTGTTTCAAAGCTGCTGTAAAGAAAGGTTGAGCAATTTATATATTAAAATGGTAGCCGTTGATTTTCTGCTGAATATTATGGATATAATATCTTGCTTTCTTCAGGCAGACACTATTCTCAAAATCTGTTTGAATTTGTCAGGCCACAGGCACTTCCTTTCTTAAAATCTATTCTAATAATTTAGTTTGAAAGCCATGATGTAAAATAAGGTTTTTCACAAGTCAAAACTTTGCAAGTCATACTTGTTCTTATGCCTCGTTCTTCTGTTAAACATGGAGGTAGCTCTTGTGTAAACACTGATAGTGGCTATCAGCCCTTAACTTCTTGGCCTTTGAATAACTAATAAAGCAACAAATTAAGAATCATTCAAATCATCTTCATTGCAGGAGTTAAATGCAATAAGGACAATGCAATTAGTTTCATTGAAATGTCCTCATTTTGATACAAGCACTATAAAACTTCCACCCCAGTGATAGAATATTATAGTTCTCAATGGGTTTCCCTTCTAAATCTTTGAGGAACCAGATATGCTGTGCATGTATAGAAATCACTAGAACAACTTCAATGTTAAAACCCTTCATAGTAAGGCTTGAATAGAAAAAAATAGGACATTTATTGTCAGAACTTTCTGTGTACATTTTTATTGTATGTCGTATATTTATCTTAACAAAAGTTTGACCTTAATCACTCAAAGTATACAGTATATGATGTTACAAATGCTAAATATTCTGGAGTACAAACAGATGCTTATTTTAATCAATAGCCATGCAACAGAGATGTTTAAATAAGTGTATCTGTGGATGTCAATTACAAGTAATTACTGTTCTATCTTCAGTCGTAAAATAAAGTCAGTAAAAAAAAAAGTATATTTCAATATATTTCAATATTTCCTTCTGAAATGTAGCAAGGTTTATATCGATTTGAGGTGTCTTGTAAGCCTACATGGTATGAGATGGGCAAACCTATAAATGTCATTCCTCCACAAAAGTGCTCCCATGGTGACGGTATGATGATCCTGTTTGTTTTCCTAAGATGACGGTGAAGAAGACCTTGTCGGAGTTCAGGCGTACTCACCACGATAACTGGCAGGAGCACCGGCAGTGCTTCACTGACGACCAGCTGCTGGGGCTCACAGACCTGCTGGTGTCGCCCTGTTACTACGCCTGACTGCCAGCTGCCCCGTCAGATCCGCCACAGAGTGACCTACCAGTTCTTGAGAAGATAACTACAGCTGATGTAGTGTTGGGTTCCTCTGTGCAGCCTGTTAAAATTACCTCAGATATTGTAGCAGTGGCTGAGGGCCCTGTCTCTGGAATCTCACATGCCAAAGATGGCCTTTAGTAAACCCAGCAGAAGAGCAGTACTGGGCTAAATGGGTTCAAATATTTTTAACTTACTTGGTGTGATTATTTTCATCTCGCCAAGCAGCTCAGCAGCCCCAAAGGTGGCAACTTTATGAAAATATAATCAGCCTTTAGTTGTATTTTTTTAATGTTGTGATATACACCACTTGTGTAGTATGTATTTCACTCTTTTTACCTTCAAAATAAATTCAAACAATAGGTAAAAAGTGGTGGAACAATAATTTCCTAAATACAAAAGTAAAATCATAAGTGAGCATATAGAAAATGAATATGAAAAATTGTCATTATCATTAATCAAAACCTAATAGTAGTTAGTAAATGTAACACTTATCATGTAATGTGATAATGCTTATAATATATTACTTAATACATGAAGCTTAATATAATAAAAGTATACTATGAAGTGATGTACGTTATGGTTACGCATGTACGCAACACTTATAAGTTTATATATAAACATATAATTATGAAATGTAACTAACTATCTAGTTCCTATACAACCCACTGTGTTGTATCATACAATAGCTCAACATTGAGAATGTCCTGTTGTTTACTGTAAATAAAGTCCCTGCATCGTTGCTAATAAGAGATGTTTTTTTTAATTATTTTAGAGAAGAACATTGAGTGTGGCATGCTATGTGTTCGCCAGGGTTGATTGATCATGTAAATTACCAGCAGCTTGTGAGTGCACATTCATATGACATGCATGTCCAAAGCAGATAGTTCTGTACAGAGACAGAAATCAAATACAGGTGAGATGTTTCTCCCTGCATGGATGCTTTTTACTTATGTTGTGCAGATGCTGCTGTGTTAAAGAGAGACAGGATCACACATAGAGCTGTCGCCATTTTTATTCTGCATGTTGACTTTTTCTGATGCAGTGCTGTTGACTTTGATATGTTCACTGTGCTGAGACGTATGCTGGCAGAATGAGAAACAGCATAGCTCTATCTGGCAGAAACAATGTGTGCTTATGTGGCTGTACACTGTAATCGTGTGATTAAATCAGTATGAGCCTTCCAACTGCACAAAAACCTGATTCTTATAACACCAAAAGAGATCACAGTTACTCTGGGAAAGTTCTTTGGGCATGACTGATACGTTTTCCCAAGCCGAATACTGAATATGGGTTTGGATATCTAAAAAAAAGTATCATAAAGTGTCTGGGAAACCTTTCTCCTTTACAGTGTTACTTTAATAATCTATAAGTAACCCTATATCATGAAATCAGGATAATTAAAACGTAGTTACATCAGTTGTAGATATTTCTCATGAGATTTGTGTCTTTTTATAAAGTAGCACAATAATCATATACTGAAAAGTCATTATACTTCTTTAATATATGTACTGCTGAAAGTTACATCCATTCTATAATTCACTTAGTGCATAAATCACATTTTTATGTTTTAAAATGCACAAAATCAGGAAAAAGTAAGAGTAAAGATCATTTAGTGGCCATCACATTTCAATACATTTTATTCGCAATGTAAGCTGTTTTTTCAGAACATTTTTGACAGTATTGTGACATTAACTTACAGTTTAACATTAAAAAACAGACCTCGTCCACACATTTTCTGTACCCAACAAATATCCTTATCTGTTTTTGAACCCTGAGAGTTTAAAAAAAATCAAACATGGTATGTATCATTGATCATCTCTTGTCAGTCATCTAATCAAAATTAACCTGTTTGAGTGTGTGAGTGTTTCTTCACATTAAGTAATCTTTCTCTCACTAAAGTTTCTAGAGAAAACAGGTGTGTGTCCAAGTCCTCTGGCAGGATTGTCCTCATAGCATCAGCTAGCTGAAACAGGTACTCGGTGTTCTTCCCACTTGGACCGGTAGAGTTGACAATCTGATTGGCTATCTCCTCCAGAGGGGCGGGGCCGAGGTAGTCTGGATTGTCCTGAGAGCCAATGTAGAGCAGCGTCTGGCTGGGCGGCGCAGAGATGGGTGGACGGGGGTGAAAATTAACTGTGATGACCTGATAACCACCTTTTTCTCTGTAGTCGAGGTAGCTCTTCACTTCCTGCTCCCGGCCGGTCGGTAGCTTGTAAGCAACGCCCCAAACACAGCCCTGAAGAAAAACAGATTGCTTGGCATCAACACAAAATTATGAAGAATAGCAGCATTGAACAAATCAACAAATTTGATGGTAGGTAACTTTTTCAGACGAGACGAAGATGACCAAATTCACAGGCTCAGCTTTGAATTAGAAAATGTTCTGCTAATTCTTCTATGGTAGTAAACTGACGATCTTATGATATTATAAAATTGATTGGAAAAAACAATCTATTTGAAACAATAAACTTATTGAAGGAAACTACGATAAGCATGTGTTGCTTTTGTCTGAGAATTCATGAACCAGGCTATTCATTCTCAAAGAATAATAAATTAGTAGCCTTTGGTTACACAGTTCTTATTGGCATAATGTTTTTGATCACAACATGTTACTGCCATAGAATTAGGAATTCGACCTTAACATATTCATCAGTCTCCTCTAAGTACATGTTTTCTAGATGCTTACAATGGTGTTACTACATTACACAGTCTTTCCCATCAACTGAGAAAAATAACCTCTCGCCATCTCCTTTTACTGAGCAGTACAGCACTGCCATTCACCATGTTTAGTGGTGTCTTTGCACCACATAATGCTTGTTTGCAAATAAATTAAATGTCCATAAAACTATTACAGTCAACAAAAACCGAATGTATTTGACTGCAACTTAGAAGAAGAAGAAGAAGAAGAAGAAGAAGAAGAAGAAGAAGAAGAAGAAGAAGAAGAAGAAGAAGAAGAAGAAGAAGAAACCCTTAATTATCCCAACAGAGGGGAAATGTTCATTCTGCATTTGACCCATCCTAGTGTTAGGAGCAGTGGGCTGGCATACTGTATGTTTGGCGCCTAGGGAGCAGTGTAGGCAATGGTGCCTTGCTCAGGGACACCTCGATAGCACTTGGTCTTTCCGGGGCGTGAACTGGTGACCTTCCAGTTCAAAAGCCAAGTCCCATGGACTTTGTGTAAGTGAAACCGTTTTCAAAATGTTGCTTTTCTTGAAGTTGTACTGCAAGTTGTCTGGCCTACACGCTGCAACTTTCCTATTAATTATACTTAATAACACAGCAATAGTTACGATCCTCAACTGGTGATAGCTTTTATTACAATGTAATTGACACACGATTGTGTTTGCTTTCCCCCTCTATCTATTGATCAAAACATCACAATCATAATACTATGTCCAATGTAATTAATGTAATAAATATTTATACCAATTTAAGTATGATGCCTAATCTCAACATTTGTTTTACTCAATTTTTGATGCTATAAAAGGGTTACAAGGTTATGATTGAACGCTTTAATTGACAGCTGCTCTAAATTAATAGGCTACTCTATGTAGGGAACGGTAACTTTATACTGTACTGAATATCAAGATGTTTATATAGAGATGATATAACAATACAAGATGTGACAATATTGATAAGTGATTCCCGTCCAAGAACAATTTTATCAGGCAAAGATGATTGCTAACCGTTTGCCGGTCCAACTCCAATGTGACTGTCTCTGCAATTCTCTGCTTTGTATTATTCTGAACTGACTGATTGCTTTTTGGAGTGTTGCTCTGACAAAACAAGTCATCATGAGCTCTGAGATAGTGGACATTTTTCTCCATTTTCTAGACAAAACACTTAATCGAGAAAGTAATTGTCAAAGTAATAGACAGTGAAATGAATCATTAGTTGCAACTCTATTACAGAGTAATGTGCGATACCATTAAGTTAAGAAGGGTTGTTCTTACCTCAGGATCCTCCACCAGTGTCACCACCCGGCCAGGCTGTAAAGGATACAGACAGAGGAATAAGCACTTTGAAACAGCAGCAAAATCACATACAGTACGAGCAATCAAATGATGTAAAAGTATTAGAAAAATGATGCAACTTTACACACAAAGGTACCTGTATAGTTTAGAACAAATCACATTTAAAAAGTTTAAAAATATAAAGTTAGACCTGAGTTATAACAGCACAATACTGCTGTTTGAGGTTTAACTATATAAAATATGAAAATGTCTTATGGATCTAACCTTAATGACAATATCCTTAAACCTTCCTACAGTCATTTAGAGTGAGTAGTTAAGGCAACATAACCGGCTAAAGGTCCTGTGTTTTTACTTCATTATTAACAATAGATAAAGATACCTTTTCAATATCAATTAATGAATTAACCAATACACCTTTCAGTAATTTATCCAACTATAAGATATAAGAGAATTTCTTTCATATCCTGGTCAACACTGCATCAGTTATTTTGACTAGAAAAAGCTCTTATATAGATCCGAAAAACAAAAACGTACACTCACCTTGCCCGGTATTCCCCGGTGATCAGTACTTCCCTGCCAAAACCGACGGCTGAACCCTTTTATGTAGCCAATCATTTTTTCCTCATAAGGGAAATCCACTTTCCATATAAGAGACCCGTACCCGAAAACCCACATGATAAGACCTCAAGATAAGAGTCACTCTGAGGACAATGTGTACCGCTTAAGCTGAGCTAACTGAAAACGTTGAAGTCCGGAAGCAACAACGAAGTAATAACATTATAATAATTGACAAGTACACCATCAAAGTGTAGTGTTAGCTATTGTCTATTGCTACTAAATGATAATGTGTATTATGAAGTAGTAACGCTCGCTCATTAAATCTATGACTCAAGGCTATTTTGTCAAGTCATCTGTGTTACGTAATTACGTAATTCCGCTGAATAACTTTCAGTATAAAGTTAGAATTACGATCATATTTTTATTTCTTAAACATTAACTCCTTCTAAAGATCGTCGTCAGCTTACCGCGTAGCTATAATGCTTTTTGTAGCATTCAGAATTTTAAACACGATGTTGTTTCTGTTTAAGCATGCCTTACAGAACGTTTTGCCTTTATTTTGAAGGCCAGCCGTGATTCCGGAAGTTTGCAGCTATTTCAGTATACGATCGAATTTGGGCCAACCTTGTTAAAGCAGTCCATATGTGAAACCAAATACAACTGATATACCTTTTTTAACCATATGACACATATTTGTGTATGTCTTTTATAAGTTAACCAAATAATAATTTATAAATATTTGTCTTTTTCAAATTTTATTTTAATTTATGTTTGGGACAGTAAACCTTTTTGTATTTAAAGTATACTAAACAGACAACCCATAAATATTCTTGCCAGCCATATAATCTTTTTTTCTCACTTAGAAAACTTTTTTTCTCAAACACTTATATCATTTAAAATAATAACACATCAAAATTAATGTAGCTGACACTTTATTGAAAATTGGCTTCTAAATTTCAACCATTTCCAATAATGTATAACATATTTGAATGGAATTGAGCTGAATGTTTAAATAATAAGTTCATATACAGTTATCAGTCCCATGATATATTTGGTAGGAGTAAAGAGACTACAGCAGGATAAGAATACAGACTTTACAACTGCATTAAGAGCGAGGAGGCTAAGCCCTATCTTAATTGAGATTTTACTCATACTCTAAGACTTTATTTTGAATTGTACATTATAAAAGTAAAAAAGTTCACATGTACTGAACGTTTTGATGTTGAAATACATTTCTACATTGAAAAATATTAAATGACCACAATAAAGATTTAGAAGCAGGTGCCATATTCACCTATTCACATTAAATGACACATTTATTATGAATAAATGTGGTTATATGGGGGGGAAAGTGCACCATAGACAATCGTCATCCTTTGTATGAGCTGAATGACCTATTGCTCCTACATCTTCTCATAAGCTACTTTTCATATAAACACTTTTATTTTCAATTGATGCCCACTTCTGCCTTTGCATTGGTAAAAACCTGGACTGGGAAACATAACAGGCAACATAGGTTTATGTCTGGACACCAGGGGGTGCTGAGTTTCTATTTCCCTCAGTGTTTTATGTGTGTTCTCCAAAATAACATGTATGCCGTGTGAGCATTGATTCAGAACCAAACAAAGTGGACAGCTACAGCCTGGCTTGTAATGCCATCTACATGAACAGCAGCCATGCTCATTCCTCTGCCTCGGAGAGAAGCTTGTCAGCAAATATTTGTAACCGACCAGCCTTGAGTTTAGAGAGGCAGGTTTGTGGTTGAAATCCACAGCTGGGCTTAAAAATGCTGCTGAGGAAACATCTGCCATAAAGATATTCTTATTCAAGACACCAAAACCAAGCCTGGTGCAGTGGAGTTACTCACTAGAGATCAGCGCTGCGGTGGGAATATGTGTAAATGTTTAAGGAAACATAAAATAATGTCATTGCACTTACAGTTATTAAAAGCAGCATTTTAAAATAATACATTTCCCCTACTGTGAAAAATATGAGCTATTTAAAGTGACTATAAAATGCTACAGAGCTACACAGAAGTGTTCTCACAGGCTTAATCCTGCTCCAAATACCTTAAACTGTATGTACACATAATTGTTGTCTCATTCATGTGTGGATCAACACCACAAAGAGATAGAAAGTGAAAGAAAAAAAAGTGCATATTTTATCAGCACGACAAACAGACCCCTTTAGTTTGTTTTCTTAGAAAATTAGTTTTTTGTTTGTTTGTTTGTTGAAGAAACACTCAGTATGCACAAAGTGAATATGGCAAATCTGTTGTTTCAAAAAAGGAAAACCAAGATGTTGCAGTTAATATGAAGATAATCGAGAGGAATGACTGGAAATAGAATGTGGAAGAAATGTTGTAAGAAAAGTAAGAACAGAATAGTATTTTAAAAACTGTAGTCTGAAGCCTTCACTTTTTAAATTGACCATTAGAAATTAAAATCCCTTAAAATCTGTATTATAATCCAATCTTTATTCTTGATTTAAAATTGTTTTTATTTATTTTCTTTTTTTCTCCCATTCTTCATGTTACATAAACTTACAAGCCTTCTTCCTCTCTGACAAAAACATCTCAGTTTCTGTTTCTTCTGTCCCTTTGCTCCACCTCTCTCTTTGTTCTTTCTCCAACTCCAGAGCTTTTGCTAAACCTTCTCTTCCTGCAAAGTCTTATGTTTATACATTGGGGAGCCGACCAAGAAAGAGACTTGCTTTCACATTTTCTGTATTTGTACTGGTTTCTTTTGATTTGCAAAAGTCTGCATTTTATTTAAAAGCAATCTTATTTGATTTAATTTTAGTAGCTTTGTTGTAGCTTGCCCTCCTGCTTCCAGCGACCTGCTCCGTGTACCCTCCACTGGCTATCTTTTCAAGCATGAGGAGTGAAAAAGGAGTCGAGTGTGTAATCCTCGCAGGCTATACTGGCACCAAGACTCCTGTAATGCCTCCCCGCAGCAAAACTGGGTATCATGCATTCCCAAGCTGAACTGCAAGGGTATCCCAAAATATAAGTTGGCCCACCATGAGTGGATCAGAATCAGAATCAGAATCAGAATCAGAATCAGAATCAAGTTTATTACCAGGTACACATACAAGCAAGACCGTATTAGTACCTCCAGGGGCCACTGGACACTCAGAGCACATGGGCCCCTCAACCCACGTACCAACACGTAACAACAAGCCTATCCAATCGTACCAACATGACCAATATTTCAATTTTTCATTCAATCTGGCATCTCAAATCGCATACCTATTTGTGAAATGCAGGGACGCTACTACATAGTTCAACCAAAGTAAGTCTATCCTTTTGCCCTTTTTAGCCAAGTTATATATGGCGGTGAAGAGTTAATTTATTTATGGCGGTGAAGAGTGAGTTTAAGAGTGAGTTTGGGCACGTGCCCCCATATGGTTAATCCGTATACAAGGAATTTGACGCCCGGGATCCACATCTACTGCTCCACCTGATGGTAAAACGCGGCCTGGACTCAATGAGGCAGTTGATGATTTTAACAATTTTTCTGGCAAGTCAGTTATTTTGGATCATGCCAGGGAGGACAAGAGGAAACACAGGGCCTGCATACACTTTGGCCAGGCTTCTTGTGCCCTAGAGAGGAAACTCCAATTTCACTGTGCCATATGGAGGCACAGTTTGGGTGGTCAGCACTTACCAGTTTTAAAAACTTTCTCAATCAGCATAGAGATGGGTGCCATGGTATGCCTATGGTGGAATGAGGCCCACATTTTACTAAACAGCCACAGACCACCACAGCCTACATGCAGCATCTGAGGACAAGTGTACATGTCTTTGAGATTACGCACTAAAAACGCATAGAGATCAGAAATGCGTTGTTCCACGAGAATGTGGATTCACTGCGGTCATTCTTTATGGCTGAATGGAGCTGCTAATATCCAGAACATCTTTTATATTTTTTAGTTCCAGCTCAAGTTGAAGGCCATGCGGAGGGTACGATTTTCCTTCCATCAGTTAAAATAAAACACACCTTCTAAGCCATCATAAATATGTACAGAAGAGGATTAGGGCCACATGAAACATTTTTGGGGGGGATCTCAGAATTCTGACTTTTTTCTCAGAATTCTGACTTTAATCTCCTGACATCCCCCGAAAACATTTTTCATGTTGCCCTAATCCTCTTCCGTAAATATGAAACCAGCTGTATCTATATTTCCAATAACATTTATTTCAGATATTAAGGTTATTTGCCGCAAATATTAATTGTTATAAACAAAACAATAATTACTTCTCTCGTGATTTTGAAATTACGCGAGAACAAACTATTTACCTGAGGGAAATAATGCGCCTGTCTTGTCAACCTAACTCCCACTTGAGGAAATGCAGGCGAATCGGTTGCACTCTTCCAAAGTCAATATAATGCTTGTGTTTGCAAAGAAAAGTAGTACAGCTACGTGTGCATGCATGGTTGTGGTACTAGTGGGAAGGAAAAGAAGAAAAGAAGGTAATAGCTTTCTTGTAAAACGATTTAGTTTGAACGGAAGGGAGCAGGGACTGTTTGGTCCTCGTGTGTTTGTACCGCTGTGTCACATTCTCCTTAACCTGCTACCTCCTCTCTGGTTGAGTTTTGAAAACAGATTTGTTCAGTTCTCAAAATTTCTTTTTTGAACCAACAAACTGCATGCTCTTCTAACTAACCTCCAATATTTAGTGGTTTTCCTGCAGCGATTGAGGTCTACAAAACCCATCCAAAGGTCTCCTCCATACTGACTCACTCAGGTAGTGGAGGTACCACACAAAAGAAACTCTTGAACTTCTGGTTCCATCTCACCAGCCTTAGAGAGGAGAACTGGCAGGCTGAGCCATAAAAGTCCACTATATGTAGAGAGCAGAGTTGAGCGGGCCATTTTGGGATCTGAGGCCTCAGACTGTTTGATCCTGAACTGCTCATATGACTCCTGAGATTTTCTTGCAGGCTCACAGGCTTTGTGAATGCAGCCACATCCATCAGCACTGTTGTACCTGCCTGAGAATTGCTATTCTGGGTATTACAACTAATAATGATGATGTGAAAGACGGTAAGATAAGAAAGTCATTATGAGCAAGTCAATATTATCTATTTTGACTCTGTTTTTACACTGGGACTGCAAGAACATCGTTTGTTAAAATGTTGGACCAGGACAAGCATTGACTAATTATACTATTTGAATCATGTTCACATTGGTATGACTGATATTGTCCCTCCGTCTTCAAACAGGATGCAACAATAGAAATGATGATAAAATAGATGGTTTCATATAAAGATAAATGCTTTGTTGTAACGGCAACAAAAGCCAAACATCTGTAGGCCATGTGACGATAGACTTTTGTAAACACACATTTTCCCAGAAAAACACTCAAGACAAAGGCTGTCACTTGTTTGACTGAAAAGGTGACAAAAAAATAAAATATGACGTGGACAAATGTTTTGCACCAGTAAGAATACAGAAATATCCATTTTGTTAATCTATTATTTTTTTTAAAAGACTTTTGGGGGGTTTTTTACACCTAGATTAGATTACAACTGATCTTAATTTGTTCTAAAATAATTAACCACAGGCTACTTTTCCTCATTGACGATATCAAATATTAAAACCTCTTTCAGCTATGGAGTTAAACATTTTAATAATAATTGAATAACTTTTAATTTATTAAGCTAGATAAATTAAATTGGGGTCATTGTAACCTTTGAAAACTTTTACAATCATCCAACATGTATTTTCATGCTGCATGTGGTGAGTTACTACAAAGATAAATTCCTCACTTTGAATTGACATTGCTGAAGGGATCTGAGATATTTTCCCCAAAAATTGGTATGAATAAGGCTTAAGTCCAGTTGCTGCAATAGAGACTAATACTCTTAAGCTTCCTCAAGTTAAACCAACGTCTTTAACTTTATCAGCATAGCCTATAGAGTGTTATAGCGGAAAGCGTGACAGACTACATCGCACAATTTGCAGTTACCAACAGGATCATTGTGATGTAAAACATGTACATCTTAACATTTTAAATGAAGAAAAAGTAATAACAAACCTCAAAGAAAAAGCACAAGTTATGGTTTCTTAGATCTGGGTTTAGATTTCTGCTATGAGTAAAGCGATTGAGTAAAAACACTGATGCATACTTTCTCAATGGATGTTTCAAGAATGTCTTTTTGCCCATATAAAACTATGAATGGCTTAGAAGCCATATTTTGAATAGAAATAAATCAAATTTGCAAGAAAACATGAGTTTGCTCGGAAAATAGAGTGGGTTTCCGATGACCCCTTTTTTAAAAGTAAATCCTTGAAATTCATTTGGCAATGCGTCAGCTTAAGTGTGTTTATCCATAGCAATTCTCAAGTAGTGATGGAAAGTATATTTTACCTCGATAGTATTCTATGAAAAGGATTGGTCAAATTAAAAGCTGACCCTGCAATAGTTTGTCCTGCTTTGAACAATGTGGGCAGAACTTGGTATATAAACAACTATCCATCTAATAGTCATCTGTCAGTAATGCCCAAAATGTTTACCGACCTTTGGCACTACAGTGAGCTTTTTCTGTAACCTGTTAAAGTCAGTACAAAATCGTGGAAATTGTATTGATAGGTAATATGATACTTCAGTCTGTACCAAAGTGGTGGACCGACCAACCAAGCAACTGACAAGCAGACATTACCATACATAGAGCTGCAGTGCATGGCTTTAAATGACCCAGAATTGGCCTAATCAGTGTTGACAATTCAGACACAACTTTGGGTAGAAAATTAAGTCTTACCACTGTACTGGCATTGCTTTTTGACTGAAAATAGAACAAGTATAAGTCTTAGGTTTAAGAGCAGAGATGAGTCACAACCAGAGCTGGTGGACAGCTGGCTTGGCTTCAAAGTGGAGTCATAGCCATATCAGAGCAGAGCTGTTGTTGGCGGCAATCTGGCCGTAGAGCCACGGAGGAGATGGAGCTCAGATTGAGCTAGTGCCAGAGAAAAAATTGAGAAAAGCTGGAGCTGCTTCCCATCTTGGAGATGAGTAGGAGTAGATGTCAGAGAGGGAGTCTCACTCTTACAGAGGAAGCAGGAACTGATGACGAAGAAGACGATGAGTGGATTTTGAGTTGCGTCAGAGTGGAACCAACTAGATAATTGCTGGAGAAGGGCTGTACTGAAGTCAGAGAGAGAGACAACTGAAGTGGGGGAGAAGAACTGACTTGAAAAGGTTTAAGAGATCGGGGATTAATGGAAGTTTTCTTTATTTTACTCTATTTGATTCCTTTTCATGATCTCAACGGTGTGTTGAATTTAGCAGCAGAGGGTAGTGTGAAGCTGACAAAGAATAATTGAGCTGTCAGTGAATATGTTGAGCTTGGCAGCTGAAGAGGACTGATTTGATATGATGAAAGGGAGTCTGTCACTCTGGCTCGAGACGGAACATTTTGGTCTGGACACTTGACAGACTCCTTGCTGGTAGCCGCAGAAAAGAACATTTTCTTTCTTTTCTCCATAAATATTTTCATCTGCTGTGTTCCGACCGTAAACCATGGTACTATTTCAAAGCTCAAGATCAAACCAGTTCAAATGAAATAATTTGCTGTTGTAGAAGGCCTAAGCACCTTGAATGACAGTTATGTCCCTTTGTCCTCCTTCATCAAAGTTTATCCTCCTGTTTTGCACAATGTTCAATTAAGGTCATTTTCCTTTGCTCTTAACCTGAACAAAGAACATCTGATGCTTTTGTCTTTGTTGTTAATTTTCTTAGCTATTCAACTTACCCACTAAACACAGAATTTTCTTTTGACTTATATTTTTCTTTGAAACTTGTTTAAAAAAAAACAAGGCAGGTTTGCATGTTTTGTGAATGAATTGCCATTCAATTTTGCACAGACGTTCATGGTTCCTAAAGGATGGATACTCACGACATTAGTAATCCTTTTAACTATTCATCTCAATGTCTACCGGATGAATTGGGACACAACAGCCTCAAATATTAAGTTTATTAAATCTTTCTTTTTTACAGGTTGTGACAGGTCTATTAAAAAAGTGGCCTATAATTATAATTGATGGTTGTATTTGAACAAGGAACATTTATATAAATACATTAATCTCAGAAAAGAGAAGAGATGAATTATGCCAGATTTGAGCTAATAGCATCTACAGTCCTACAGTAAAGGCAGGTACATAACAATCAACAGCCTATTATTCTCTCTTGACCTTGGTAGGTAGCCTTCTAGGGCCTTGTTTAAGCCGCATTTTCTATGTTTCCTCAACTATAGGTCTCAGAGAAGAGATTATGCCAAAAACAATGCTAAAATTCATTTATTCAGTGTACCACTGATAAAGCTATAACGCAGAGCACATAATGAACACAATGACGTTACCTTGATAAAGTGCTGAAAGGAGAGAAAGGATGCAGATAAGAGCTTGTATAGCTTCTTCAGACGTGTAACATCTCTGTACATTTGAAACAAAAACGTTGCAAACTATACAAGAGCCTTTTCAATAAGGAGTATAGCATACTCAATAAATGCATCCTGTTGATTTATGGTGGCTGTTGAATTGCATTTAAAACAAACAAGTAATCAAGAAATAGATGTATTCCTCTTTGCACTGAAACTACTGAATATCCTCTCAGTGGTGTTAAGTGTTGATCATGTGTTCAACACTCTGATTATATATATCACTTACACAGGGCTGCTGATTGAATGTCCCGAGAATCTTAATAATAACATAAATGGTAAAAGGAATGCTTTTATTCTGGTCTTCGCAACCATTCAAAATGCTTCACATACACATTCATCATGAACAAGAAACATTCAAACCCACACTCGCTGAGCAATTTGAGGTTCAGTATTTTACCCAAGGTCATTCCACATGTAGAATGAAGGGGCCAGGCAGCACACTTAAGACCTTCTGATTGGTGGCTTAACGTTCCAGCTTCAGAGCCCCAGCTGCTTTCAGCTAACTACAAACTACGATCACTTAAATAAACTAACTCCACATTTTAGGATTTTTTTTCAATCGACTACTTGAGAGTTTGGTGAGAAAAATTGATACTACTCTCTTTTTTTGTTAAATATAAAGCGAGAGTCATCAGCTGATTAGCTTAAAACCAGAGTCTAAAACCAGTTTTTTTGAGTACATCTAAACTCACAACGAATACAGTATATCTTGTTGTTTCATCTCTTTAAAACCCCTCTGTAAGCCAGAATGAGTTCCTTCAAAGCTAACGATCTCCTTACTGTAGCTTTATGTTATGTATGTTATGTATGACAGTGATATCAATTTGATCATATACTTCTTGACAAAAGAAGCAAATAAGAGACACGAGACACGTCTTAAATGATCCATATTCGCATCACTAACCCTGACATTACCTATATTTTGGCATTTTCCCTCTACAGTATTGAGACACCTATTGACATTTTCATTATCTGTAAATGAAAATGAAATGCGTTCATTTACACCACCGCCTTGAACCTATTACTGCTTACTGATTCCCTTTCTTTCACCCACCATCTGCTCTTTTGTTTCATTTTATTGTGACAGCATGTGTTATAAGCGCTGAAGTGGAGGCCCAAATGGAAGTCAACCAGTTTGCAGCTTGCAGTGATGAGGTGGCCATGACTGTGTGATGGGTCAGATTGGAAATCTAGCCAGGCCACCAGTGAAGGTAATGGTTTTCCAGCGATGGCAAGGGTTACATGGAAAAGCTCAAGGAAGACAGAGGGATTGAGAATGGAGACTGGGGAAGGGGGGTATGAGTAGGTAAGCAACATAAAGAGCCATTCTCTCCTCCTCCTCCTCCTTTTTCTTCTGTCACTTGTATTAATCTGTCCCTCCTCCTTCTCTCCTCCTGTTCCTTGTCCTTATCAGATAACTGAGGACGCCTTCTTTCTAAAGGTGCTACTAGACATCTCCAATAAACTATGTGTGTGTTCATGTGTGTGCCTTAGTTTGTGCATGTGTGTTTTCATGACAGTTATGGGAGCTTGTCATCGTGCTCCTCTAGATCAATGGAGCGCAGTTGCCTAGCAACCTGCTGATCGGGAGGAAGGAGGCGAGGGAGAGAGAGGGAGAGCGGCATAAGATTAGAGAAGAGAGAGATGGAGAGGTCTGGAGAGAGGGAAAGGAAGGAAGAAGAGAAGTGGGTGAGATCAACAGTAAAGAATGCTGTGGTTGGATGACAGGAAATAAGACAGTGGAGCTTAGCGCATCGAATCTGTCTTTGTGTGTACTGTAAGAGGACGGTGAAGAGGAGGGAAGTGGTAGGTGGTGGTGTGAATGCATGAATTGTCCCTATATGTGTGTGTGCAACAGTAGTTTTGGACTGATGAGTTGGTGTTGATACTATCGCGCTAAAATAGAACATCAAAGCGCTACCATGGTGACGCCAGCAGCACACTCTCTCATTTAGTTGCTGATTTAATTATCTTAATCTTAAAGGGGAACAAAGTGGCTAAACGCACTGCATTGGGAGGGAGCGGCGGTAGAGATAAACAGCGGGGAATGAGCAAGAAACGGTGGGGGGGGAGTAAAAATGGAGAGGGAACTTAGAGGAAGATGAATTTGGACAGGAGGAAATGAGGAGAGGGGAGACGGGTGTGAAGAAGGAGATGGGAGGAGAGCGAGGATGAGGCAAATGTAATGAGAGATGGATGGAAAGAGAGTCTGATGATCAGGTGTTGGTTGGCCTAATGAGAGATGAGCACATATGCTCCAGATCGCCTATGATATTTACACGGTCTCCCCCCCTCTGCCAGGAGGATGAGGGAGGAAAGAGACGGCTGTGAAGGGAGGATGGGGTGTCATTATAAACAAGGGGAAAAAAGAGGGGAGGGATGGAGAGACAGAGGAATAGCTGTACATCCCAGAGGTATACTCTGTGACTGAGTTAGAATAACATGTGGAGGCAGAGTGGCTGTTAAACTTTATGGAGTATTGAAAATGGACAATTAGCATCTCAACGATCTCACTGTCACCTGGAACACTCTCCCCTGTTGTCATAGTAACCCTCCTCTTGCCGCTCACACTTCCTAATTCATGCTACCCCTCTCTGCATTGGCCTGAGTGCATGTACTTGTACCTTGATTCTTCTGCACACTCAGACACTCAAATGGCCCACTTTGTGTGTGTAATCAATACAAATTATGTTTTGTGTGCTTCTCGTCTGGGGCTGTCTTTCATTAAGGGAAATCTCAATGCTGTGGCATACGATGATGATCCAGGCAACAGAGTGTGTTTGTTGGAGCCGTTTAAGGAAGGCCTTTTAATGTTTCAACATGAAAAGCCATCCTGTACAAAGCAGGCTGCCCAAAGGATTGTTGAAAAACTTGAATGGCCTACACATATCCCTTACCCTCATCTAACACCTTAATATGAACAGGAACGCTGGCTACGAGTCAGACATTATCACCCAACAACGATACTCAACCTCACTGTCGCTCTTGAGCCTGAATGTGAGCAAATCCCTTCAGTCAGGTTTCAAAATTGAGAAAAAAGGAATAGGAAAAGTGGAATTTGTCATCCAAGCACATTAATGCCCAAGGTTTTGGAATCAGATGTTCAACACCAAGCCTTTTCCATTGCAGAGATTAATTTGACTTTGTACAGGTATACCAAATATAATAAATGACAGCTGAGTGTCCAAAGCCGGTATCATAAATCCTAAAACGCCAAATGAAGTTCAACCGTCATTGTAATGAAAATGTATAACCTTTTTGTGGATGTCCAATCAGTGTTGATGGCGAAAGTAGTGAATTGATGAAATAAATTACTAAATGTGTGCTGTATTGAGCTATGCCGGCAGTGCATACATGTACCAGAATGCATTTCAAGCAAGCTTTTGATTCCTTGCCAGCAATCTTATCTTCCAAGGCTAATGCAGCCGCAGCCTAGACATCCCACTGATACATTTTCATCCTTATACTCTGGCTTGGATAAATACGGCTCAATATCCAAGTCAACCAAAACACTGAAAAATGTATGCTCGTCCATTACATCCTCTGTACTCATAATTAAGTTGGCCACTTTTGTCAACAACGCTATTTTCACGCCAAATAACGTCTCAGGAAGAACATCTGATTTTAAAGCTGTAAACTCAACTTTTTAGATCAATATAGTATGCACTAAAGAATGCTTTTTTTATTACCTACATTTACCATCAATACTGAATGGGCACCTATATTCAAGGTTGAGAATTATACCTCTAACGTTTATTGAAAAACTGTGTCAAAATGTCTTTTAATGTTCGGGTGTCTGCACAATTTTGGCCATATAGCATTTGAAATCCCGATGTGCAGCTCTTGAGGTGTGTAAAGGTACAGTATATCCACTTTATTTTAATCGTTCCCTAGCTCTGTGAGTTCCATGTTGCTTCGGGCACTATGGCGCGTATTTTCTATGTGTGCTTTGCGGTTATCACGACATTTCCAAGGCTGTGAGGTTAAAGGGGAAAGATTGTGAGGCATTCCTTGTTACTGGTTCCTCTGTTCATTAGCCGCTCTTAAAGTCTGTTCCAATCCACAAAACTGCTCTGACCCTTGACCCCTTACTGTAGGGCATGCGATGCCCCAGGCTGAGAGAGGCTGCATCGCCATGACAACTACTAGCTGCTCTGAGGTCAAGATTTATGGTCACTCTGATGCTCAGAGACACTCTAAGCCCCGCATGCACACACACATAAACGTAAATCAGTGGTGCGAAGGCTAATGAACTATGGATCTTGAGTTTTTTTCTCCGTTTGGATACACATTTAAGCCCTCACACACACCTTTTCTCCTCTCATTCAACCTCTTCACCCACACACACACTCTGACAGGCTTTATTTGGCTCTTGTCGGTCACTCTCCATCTGCTGGTCAGATGATCAATGCTAATGCCTGTTGAGAGTTCTAATGACACACAGATCTATACACAGATGGACTATGCGTTTGCTCCTGTGCTTGCGTGTGTTTGAGCCTGATGAACGTGTGTGAGTGTCCATGTGTGCATGCTTGTGCACATGGGCTAATGTTATTTGTGTTCAGAAATTGCAATCCTTTGATGAGGACAGGTCAGCACTATTGTTATAAATGAGAGTAAGATTGCAGGGAGGTGACCTCTCTTACCTCTCTTAACTCACACACGGATACACACTTACAAACACATATACACACACAAACACAAACACACACACACACACACACACACACACACACACACACGCATACACACATGCGCACGTGGCTGTTTGCGCTATTGGCAAGTGGAATTAGTAAATGTATGAGCTACACAGAAACTCATTACAACACGATTAGAGACAAACCTCCCATTTAATCTCATTTAGAAAAGGGTGGTTGCCTGTCAAACACACTCACGCACACTCACACTAACTCACTTATGCGCATGCACAAACACACACACATTTGTAAAATGTTTACACACACAAACATCACCCTCTTTGTATGAGTGACAGGAAGGATATTTGTCTGACTCAAAAGGATACTCTTATTATAATCATATGCTCACACCAGTGTGTACGCACAGTGTTTAAATGACACAGTGAGGCTTATACATGCATGTTTATACCATACCCCCATTAAAAAAGAGATTTCGCTACATGTGGCACTTCCACTCCTCCCTTCCTCACCCCCCATCTGTGCTTCTTGTCACCATTTGCAGCGCATACTAGGTAAACCTCACCGTCTCAAGCTTAAAAACTCTGTAGCACAAACTGGCATAAATGCAAGAACAAAATATGGGTACACAAACACATACACACTGGGTGCTGACAGATGAGTTTTTATTTTTGGCTGTATATTCTCTCTGCTGGCAGTTCAGACACATACGCACACGTATATATATATATATATAAGAAAATATGTACACACACACACACACACACACACACATACAGTGACCTTCTCTCTGCTGAGTAGGCAAAGAGTCAGGGGTCACCGCCTGCTGTCAGCCTGTCAGAGAGGGGAAGGAAAAGGGGAAGTAAGGAGAGGCAGAGGAAGAACAAACGTGGTTGGAGGAATGTACAGAATGGAGCTCCTCCGCCCCATCATTCAATAAAGACTAATGCAATCAGAGGCGGCCCATATCTGTCACGGTTAATGTTGGCTGATAGAGTCGCAGCAATTTAAAACGCTCATGGTATAATGCATTTCCCTGTGCCTCTTACAGGCTGATGATGCATCACATCACGCCTTGATGGCTCTTGTAGAAACAGATAACCTGCTCTGAAGCTTGCTGAATGAGGCCTCCATTATGCCTGACCATTTTGTTCGTTTTGATCTTAATCGGTTACAAAGAAATGTCATTCTGCAATCCATTTAAAGCAACAAAAGTTACCTGAAGTTCAATGATCAATCATAAAGGATTATTGCACATAATTATATCCTCTGTTATGATTTCGTCAAGCAAAAGCAATGCTCCCACAAAGGCCACACAGAATATCCGTCACTTCAGCATTGACTTTCTCACAATGGATGTTTTTCCTAATGTGAATATATTCTTAGAAAATCTTTGATACAAAACTCTCCTCACAGTTGAGTCTTACAATGAAAGAGTAATGAAAATGTTGTTTTTCTTAACAAGACAAATACTGCCTGTGTGATGAGATACTTCAAACTCAGCTGACTGTATTAGAAAGGGTTTGAAGTAATCTGACTGCAATGGGAGATTTCCTTTACATATTTCAAGATGACAATACTCACATAGGTTCAATTGACACTTATCTTGATACAGTATATTTCTTTGAAATACTTCGTGTTTATAATGAACATTCCAGCCCATTTGTTTCTTTTTGTAATGGGTTTTTTGTTCTACTAATTTGACTTTTCTTGTTTTCTCGGCCCAAATGATTTTCCAAGCTAGAACAAAGGATGAATGAATGTGCTGTCCTTTATCAATAGTTTTTTCCACATTGACTTTAATTTTCTCAGAGCAGTTAGTAATTTCTTGTTGTGATTTTTTTTTTTTGTGTATGTTTCTCTTTGCTGAAAACGTGTTTCACCAGCATTTTTCGTTGTTTTCCTCGTTGCACAGGAAGAGATGGTAGAACGTTATTATTTGATAATGCCATTTGGACCAAAAGGTCAGCCTGGCCCGGGGATTGGGGGAGGGAGAGAAGGAAGGGGAAGGCAGTAGAGGAGGAGTAGACTTTGAGACGTTTTGGAGTGGGGGTAGTGGTGGTCAGTCCAATTGGATACCAGGTGCTGATGTTGAGATAGTTTCCATAGTAACTCCTCCTCCCAGTATCATTCTCCCCACTTCCCTCTCTATCGCTCCCCTCACACATAAGAGCACACAGGAAATAAAGTGCACAACTGCATGCTTATCCTGGTCTTTGTGGTAATCCCATTCTACTCTAATATCTGGCACTCAAATCAATGTTAGCTATCTTGCTCCAGCTGTGTGATCATACAATACACCCTGGATCATATGTTAAATCTGTCTTCCTGCCAGTTGCCGGCCTTGCTGGAGCAAATGTATACACATGCATATACCAACCAAAACAGTAAGCAGTCTGTTCACTCTCACCACAAACAGATAACTACAGTACAAAAACAGGAGTGATGTGTGTGTTGAGTGGATGGCTGTAAACTGTTATGTTCTGAATGCTGCTCCATTCATCGTATCTGTATCGTGTATCTTGAATCAGCAACTCAGATCAGGTCAGGGCTGATCTTTTTATTGGAGGCCCCAACCTTCACTAGCCAATTTTCTAGCACTACTCCTCTTCCAAACACTAGTTTAAAGTGAGTGTAAATGCAGCATAAAAGGATTGAACTGTTATGTGCTGGCTCGTCAGAGACAGACATACAGATTGAGAGAGAGAAAGAGAAAAAAAGCAGCAGCAGCTGGCCAAGGGAGCCCAGGGAGAGCACCTCTGAGCTGGGCTCCTCACAGCTGTATCCCATGCTGAAAAAAAAACCCCTGTGTGTTTCTGCGTATTAGTTTGCTGATGATATTTCATTGTGGGATTATTTTAGCATATTTGTACATGTAGCATGAATGTAAACACGCTTTATGTACAAACGCATACATCAGCGCAATACAGGTGATTGTCCTAATGCCTCAAGCAATGTGTGCCTAATTATTATTTACTCTACATTCTTAAATATTTGTATATATATATTATATTATGTTATTTTTTACTAATATTATTAACCCTTCACTATTAAATAAAAATGATGATAGCTTGTTTACGCAAATTTCCATTTTACCTCCTTATATTAATACTGTATATTTATAAATATACATTGAAAAGTATAATCAAATACAGTGGAAACATCTTCATATCTGACCAAATTACAAGTAAACGTCAGTGGGATTTCATTCATTATATGGCTAAAATTGTGTTAATGCTCGACCATTTCCCTGGCATGTCATTGTTGAACACATTTCAGAAACCTTGGGCATGAATATGTTGCTATAACAGCCGCCACTCTCTTAAGCTTTCAAGGCTATCCAAAAGATTTTTGTATCTGGCTGCAGATTCCATTCAGCTCTCAATTGCCATCCCAGTTTATCCCAAAGGTTCTGGTTAGGGTTGAGGTCAGGGCTCAGTGTAGGCGAGTTAAGGTTTTATTACCGAACTGGGGGGGGGGGGGGGGTGCCCAACCTTTTTGAACCAAGATCTACTTTTAAAGTTGATAGTGTGTCGAGATCTACCAAGCCATAGCATAGCCACAATTAATTGTGCACCTATAAAATAACACAATGTTCTGACACAAAGATCAAGTTTTAACAATAATAATACATTTATTGAAGTAAATGTACGCCGTGCAAAGAATAAGCACAAGAAGGCCTAGGACTGGCCCGTAACAACACAACAACATACAACCCAATTAATACAATGCCTAATTTAAGTTGGAAAAGTGGTCCTCTACCTTAGTGGGACTTCTGGCACTGAGAGGAGGAAGCTAGTCTCTCATAGTCCAGACAGTAGGAGCTGAGTGCCAGCCGTAAGCAGGCCGCAAGGTGGTCATCAGTCGTGGTGGATCTGTATTTTGACTTAATGATTTTCATGTGAAAAGGCAGTCTCACACAAATATGTTGATCCAAAAAGTGCAGTCAAATTCTTTGCAGTTTGTCTGAGGTTGGGGTACTTCTCTTTCTGCATTAGATTCCAGAATTGGACATTTGTGTCAGGTGTAGCTCTTGATTTGAGCTCAATGTCATTATTTGGTGTGAGGATCTCATTCTCAATAGCACCGCTATCCAGGTTGAAGAGTGATGCCACTGTGGACGTTATACAATCCACATTATATTTTCCCCAAATGGAAAACTGAGAAAACTGACAGGCTCAATGGATGCAAAGTCATTAAAGCGCCTGTCAAATTCTGACAAGATACTTTGCACTTGATCATCATAACGTGCACTCTCAAGCTCTGCACATTCTTTGCCCTGACGCGGAAAGTTCCGCAGATCACACTGTTGCAACCTGCTTGATAGCAGCTGTAACTTGCTTTTAAAGGTGTTCTCGGAGCTGATCATGGTGATGATGTGTTTGTTCTTACCCTGCAGCTATAGATTCAAGTGATTGAGCTTGTCAGTCAGATCAGTAAGGCGAAATCCAAGAGCCACTGACTGTCTTCTAGCTGTGCATATTGAGCATGGTTTGAAGGTTTCAGAAATTCTTTAATTTCGGGCAACAATTCAAAAAACCGTTCCAGAAATGTACCTCTGCTGAGCCACCTTACGTCTGTGTGCAGCAGCAGATAGAATCGGAGGATGAAGCCCTCTTTATTTGTCACATACATGCACACAGCAGAGCACACACAGTGAAATTGGTCCTCTGCATTTAACCCATCCTAGTACTAGGAGCAGTGGGCAGCTATTGTGCAGCGCCCGGGAGCAATGGGGAGAGGGGATTGGAGGTGTCCGGTGCCTTGCTCAAGGGCACCACAGCAGGGCATAGGAGGTGAACTGGGACCTCACCAAGTAGCAGTCCACTTTCCATATTTTTTAAGTCTGTTCGGGGACTTGAACCGGCGACCCTACGATTCCCAGTCCAAGCCCCTACTTACTGAGCCACTGCTGGACTACTGAGCCACTGCTGGACACTGAGCCACTGCTGGACAGCAGATCTGTGTGTTCTGCACCGGTCTCCTCCAGTTGCGCACGGAATAATCGCCTCTGCAGACTCCTGGCCCAAACAGAACAGGCAATCTTGTTAGCCACATCCATCACCTCTTTCATATTTAAAATCTTCCCGCACAACTCTTGCTGGTGAATTATACAATGGTAATTCAGGAAATCCGGGAAAGATTCAGACTGTTTGCACAATCCAATGAACCCAGCAGTACGTCCAATCATTGCTGGAGCCCCATCAGTTGTAATGGAGATGAGTTTGAAGAGGGGCAACTTACTTACTAACGAATTCCATACAAACCTGAAAAATATCTTTCTGTGCCTCTTGTGTGCCCTCTTAAAGGCAAAATGGTCAGCAGCTCTTCTTTTACACTCATGTTGTCGAAAACCATTCTAATGAACACACATAGCTGAGCCACATCCACAGCATCAGTGGATTCATTGAATTGCAGAGAAACACACTCACATGTGTCAATATCATTCCTCAATTGCTGTTCAACATCCTCCGCCATTCCCTCGCATCGCCGTGTAACAGAATTTCTTGATAACTGCACATCCTGAATAGCAGACACGATCTCCTTTCGATTTTTAAATCGGCAAAAAGAGCATCTGCGGCTTCCATGACCGCTTCTTTCACCATCTCACCATCCTTGAAAGATTTCTTTCCTTTTGCAAGAACACGACAGACACGATAAGAAGCTATGGTTGCAGCCTTACTCGTGGTATTGGGCCTGGTAAAATGGACTGTTGTGCTGCTAGCTGACTTTTCAATTCCTTGACTTTTCGGGCGCGCAGTGGTGATTTAGCTGGGAAGTTTGTATCGTAGCTCTTGTGGACCGTCTTGAAATGCCGCTCCAAATTTCCTTTCTTTGGTAAAGCCACATTTGCATTGCAGATAAGACAGATGGACTTGGCATTCGAATACACGAAAAAATAATCCTCCTCCCTCTCTGAAAATTATAAATTTTAGATTTTTTAGCTTCTGCCGCCATGGTAGTATCAACTCGCTCTAGTCAAGCTTATCGCACACTTCCGGGTCCTTAGTTAGAGCCTAGCAACCATACCATGCGCGCACACACACTGCATCACGCGATCAGTAGTTCATTGTGCCTATTTAAGATGTTTTAAGTTGGAAGTTTTAATGTAGGCCTATTTTACACAACAGTAGGAGGATAGCTTACACACTATTTTCTCGCGATCGACTGGAACTCAGCCTGCGATCGACTGGTAGACCGCGATCGACTGGTTGGGCACCCCTGTAGGCAATGTAGCCTACGGCGAAACAGCAATGGCCTCTCCCCCAAACGTTTGCTGAAAAGTTTGTTGTACGATTGTATTAGTAAAATGTAGATTTAATTAGTTTTGTTTGCCAAAATATAAAGCTTAGTGGGCTGAAGTACAGTGTCAATGCTCGTTGTGTTTAGCCATTTACGCGGTAGCGGTATTTGTCTGTTCAGATGAATTAGGCGTGTGTTCTGTATGAGTGTAACTTTAAGGGAGAAACAGAAACAGATGGATGTCTGTTTTCCTTTTCATTTCGCCCCCTACACACTTCATTGAATCGCTGACTTCCTTACAGACACTCCTGAAGCACTGGAGAGGTAACGGCCATAGTCACTGTCACTCGCGGATTTAATCATTTGTTTCTACGCCGGTTCTCGCCTTATTTTCTGCCTCCGGTAATTGCGTTTCTGTTTCGTGCGGGCGGTAAGTGCGCGCTTTCCAAGGTGCTGCAGCAGCTCGCAGCCTCGCCCATCCCCTCTACCTCACCCTCTCTCACACATACACACTCTCTCTCACAAACACACGTACACACTCCTTTTCTCTCTCTCGCGTCCACGTGACTTTCCCTCTGCCGAGTCTCGCTGAGAGCATCAGACTGCACCGTTTCCTTCTCAAGAGGAAGGAGAGAGAAGAGAAAGAGAGACATTGAGTTAAACAGAGAGAGAGAGAGAGAGAGAGAGAAGGAAGGAGAGCTAGAAAGAGAGAGGGAGGGAGAGAGAGCGAGCGAGGGGGAGAGCAATAGCACCTTGTCGCCTGGAGGCGAGCCTGTGATAATTTTGTCCCTGTTCGGTAGACCGGCTCTATCTACCACCAGGCGCGCCGGTGCTCTCTCCTTTCTCGCGTCTTTGAAATCCTTCTCAGATGGAAAGGGAAATCGATGGGTCGCGCGCCGCACTGTTGTCACGGAACCACCAGATGTGCGTGAGGTAGGTCAGCTTTCTAACCTAGATATTTGCCTGCATAGAGGGACACCGCTGTTCATTAACCGGGGCGAGGCTGTCACATCACCGTTACAGGTTGGGATGTAGATTAACACAGTAAGCGTTACAAAAAGGAGTAATTACCGTGTTACCGCTTAGCTGAGCTGTAGTTAAATGCTAGGGCGCAGGTGATGAGACTGAACCCCAGTGTAGTGAAGGAGCGGGCGCGGGGGAGAAAAAATGGAGAAGTGGTATGGCTGCAAATCGAGAATCGATATTTCAACCGCATTCATTCACCCCGTCTATCAATAACCGTGATGTTGCCGCTTTTCGTCTTCCAAAGGTTCGCGGAGAATCAACTATGTGTAGCCAACTGTGTGTGTGTGTGTGTGTGTGTGTGTGTGTGTGTGTGTGTGTGTGTGTGTGTGTGTGTGTGTGTGTGTGTGCGCGCGCGCGCGTGTGTACATTGCAACCTATGTCTGTTATGTTTTGTGAGAATGTGTTCAGTTGTTGGAAATGAGCTCCGGAGCCGTTAATTCGATAACGCCAGGCAGTTTGAGTCATCCGCCGCAGAGCGCGGTGCAGCTCCCGCTCTTTGTGAACAGATTCGTTGTCTGAGGCGCAAGCTGGCCGACGCTATTACTAACCATTATGAACTCCTATAAAATGATTTTAAAATAACTTAAAATAAGCATACTTGGTTTCGTTGTCACTTTACATACTGTCTAGTTTTGAAAGTGATTAACAAAACATGCTTCATGATGTTAAGACGGTCGCAGGTATGCCACCTTGTAAAAATCTCCTGCGGCATGATGGGAGATCTACTGAGGAGGTGCTTTTTGTGTGTCTCTCTGTGTGTGCCTACACTGTACGTGTTTATCCAAAATCGTTGTCCAACCTATGCTTTGTGATAAAAAGTCCCGGTTTTATTGTGTTTGTTTATTATGTTCATAAACACTCTACATCTGGGCCTGTTAAATTTGTAAGGATACAATTTGATGTGTGTGTTTCTGTGTGTGTGCAAAAATGCAGGAGAGAGGGTAATTTGAGAATAATAGCAGGCTCAGATTTTGTGTGTGTGAGAGAGTGTGTGTATGGGTGTTTGCGTGGTTGTGTGCGTGCTGTTTTGCGTGTGTGACCCTGGTTGATTGTGCCATCTCTGTTCTCTCTCTAGGTCGCTGGAGAGAGTGATGACGTGGCAGTGAAAGACGCACATACCTCACTCAAACACACTCACACACATATTTGCCCACACACACTTTTATTCTTGCCCTACTAGAATAGAGAGGAGGGGGGAAGTTCAGCTATGACGGCGTCATTTTTCTCTGTTACCAATGTGTGAGCCACACACCCACACTCACACTCTCTTACTCCGTGGGGAGTTGGCTTCATGGGGGATAAGGCCCTATCTAGGGCACAAAGATGGAATTCACATCCCATTTGTCACTTATTTAACACTCACACAGATGAACACAACGATACACACTCCTGGAATCTCATATGTCAGAAGTGAAGAATGAAAGACTGAATGGAGAGGAGGCATTGAACGTATCAGAGAACACACAAACACCAGACCAAGGCAGAAGAAGATTCGCCAAGAGTGCTGAAAGGACAGAGGAAGCTGCTGTCTGACCCCTTCCCCCAGCGGGGCTGTATCATATAGAAGCCTCGCTCTGTGAAGAGCACTACCAAAAAGCAGGGTTCACCTGAGACACAAAGAGAGGGTTCTATCAAGTGCCCTGCAGTTGTCACAATGAGCTGTAGGCTAGAGGGAACACCCCTGCTCTAGCCTCTATCTCCTCCAGTGTGTGTGTGAGTGTGAGCGCGAGTGTGTGTATGAGTGTGATGGCAGTGTGTGTGTGGGCGGCAGCCCCCCTGCTCTTTCTGGGGCTGTGCCTGTGCAGCGTGGGGGGCCAGGCCCATGGGGAAGCCCTGGAGTTTGGAGGCGTGTCCAGTCAGTGGGGGCGGTTTCCGGTGTGGAACGCCTGCTGCGAGAGTGTGCTGAGCTTCAGCCTGCGGACTCACAGCCAGGAGGGCCTGCTGCTCTACCTGGATGATGAGGGCTTCTGCGACTTTCTTGAACTGCTGCTTCTCCACGGCCACCTCCGCCTGCGCTTCTCCATCTTCTGTGCTGAGCCAGCAGAGCTGCAATCAGGTGTAGCTGTGAGTGATGGGCACTGGCACGCAGTGCGTGTCAAGCGGGACTGGAGGAACACCTCTTTAGAGGTGGACGGACGACTAGAGGGTTGGGCGGAAGTCAAGAGCAAGAGAAGAGACATGACCGTATTCAGCCACACCTACATAGGCGGGGGTGACACCAGAACTACGCTCCTCGCCACTGCGCCTCACATTACCTTCGGTACGGGAACACCCCGCCTTCCGTGGCTGGATCACGGCTGTGAGCATCAACGGCACACAAGCGACGTTGGAGAGCTCAGAGGGCGTCACAGTAACAGCTGGCTGTGGGCCGGACCACCAGTGCCAGAACGGAGGGGTGTGCAGCGTAGTCAACGACCAGGCCGTATGCAACTGTTCCAACACTGGTTTCCAAGGGAACGACTGCAGCGAAGGTAAGGCCCAGAACCATGCTGACCCATCATATGTACATCTCATCCTTTACATTAACACAATTGAACACAAACAAACACATTTACATTTGTGGATCCATATCAAAATTATTCTTCCAACCCCAAACACTAGGTCCTTCAGTGTAGACATCTATTTTTCATTCACACCTTCACAGCTGCCTTTCAATTGGTGCCTATGGACCAGAAGCCTTCACAAATAGTGCAAGACATGCATACTGAATATGTTTGATATTGATTTTTCATGGCTGCAGATGACTCCTAATTTAGTATGAACCTCCAGAACGAAGCCTCCTTACAACAAGTGCAGTCCTTTTAGCTGGTGTGTTTGGCAAAACACAATAATCATATACATCCAGTATGGATGTGGTTGTTGGCTCGTGCTGAAAGACTTTAATTGGAACTAGGCTAAGAGGCTGGAAATTGCTGGTCGCTGCATGGCTGACACCTCGCTGCTTGTGTTAATAGATTTGCATTGATTCTAGATGGCCTTCACAGGTACAATACATAGGTGAAATGAAGTGTATACAATATATGGCCTGCCAATAACTTGGACACCTTGCAGCCTGTTAAGATGCCCTGTGTGTGCATGTGTGAGTGTGTGTAGTATGTGTTCTTATGCATTATTAAAGAGGAAAATGTGTGTTTCTCAATATAAAGAACTTTGACGGTAGACAGACTGATATAAAGTAACATTTTTATGTTGAAGTGGCAGAAGAAAAATGCTGTTGCACTAATAATTTAATGTCTCAACTCGACGAGAGCGCCCTCCCTTAATAATGTCAAACAAGCCTTTGGTCAATACAAGTGCCATTATAGAGGGCACTGTAATGTTGGCCATTACAAAAATGAAACAGCTGTTTAATGAACTCAGCCAACTTGTTATGGCCAGTACTGCAAATGCTTTCATCTCCCCCCACTAAGTTGTGTGTGTCATCAGATTCGCTTCAGTTCATTCAGAGCAAATCTGCATTCTTAATCAATAGCGCTCCCAGCACCTATATATTTTTTTCTTTTCGATGCCAGAGATACCTTCCAGCTTCGTCCCAGCGATTGTTTAATGAAACAAATGCATCTGCCAAAGCGTGGCCTTGTTGCATATGTGCTTGTCACCTTTTGTCACCGACCTGACCTCACACTCCACCCAGCACCACTGCCAGCATCACACCTCCCTTTAGCCACCCACTGTATCACACCCTAGCATTTAGTGGGCAGTGGGATGGCCTAGGTAACCATGGAGACAGGACTAATAGGGAGACCTCATGCCAGCAGTGTTTCTTCATCCTTGCTCTTATGTCCTTCCTCCCTACCCCCATTCCTTAGCTCCTAGCTGCCTACAGCTGCCAACAGCTGCCTCAGCTTGTAGGGACTTCAGGCATCATGTTTGACACAATCAGCTGTGTTTATACATGTATGTGGTGGAGAGTATGTGTGTTTGTATGTTTATGTATGACATGCATCCTCAAGGCTATAATGGCTGCCTTTACCTCTGGTGCTAAGTATTCAAACAGCTGGGGAGGGTAGCTGGTTGCTTGCTAGTGCTGGAATTAACCGATAAATAATTATGAATTAGTCACGAAAAAATGCAAAAACAACTGTTCAATCCGGCTTATCGATGTGTTTTGTCAAATAACATATGATAGAACATTATGTTTATCTGAATTTTGGATTGAATGTTGAATAAAACAAGCTAAATGAAGACATCACTATCGGCTGTGCAAAATTCTATCCAGCATTTTTCAATATTTTATAGACAAGTGGAGAAACTAATCTGCGGATCATGAAAGTAATAATTTCTTTCAAACAATGACTTCGCAATTCGAAAGAAAAACACAATTTTTAAATTTTGTTAATCAATTTATGTTTAGAGTAATCTTCCATGAAAGAACATCTCTCAAATACTTCTCTCTTTTCTGTTTTCATATTAAACTCACTTTCTTTTGGTTTTGTACAAAAAAAATAAGACAGTTAAACACGTCTTTTTGTACTAAAAACAGGCATTCAAATATTCCATTTAGAGACCAAATGATGAGTCAATTATTCTAGAAATGGCAGATTATTTCACAATGAAAGTAACTGCAGCCTTACATTGAAATGACTTGTAAAGCAAAAATGCCCCCCTAAATTGTGAAGACTGGCGGCTTTACGTACTGTATTTTTGTAAATTAAGAATCTTTAGAGGCTGACAAGATGGGGAATTTTTATAGACGAAATGATTAACTGATTACATACAATTAATAAACGATAAATCTAAACATTTAAACATTTGTTTGCAGCCCTAGTGCTCTCTTCTTCATGTGGTGTGTCCATGCATTCATGTAGGGACAGGTGAAGCCGAGCCAGTCTAATCCAGTTGTTGCTGTTTCTTGCCTCTGGTTAGGGCACATTGGGAGACACACACCTACACAAACACGTGTAGCACAAACATGCAAACACCTGGAGAAACACATTCGTAGCATGCAGACTGCAGCACAACCATGAGTCACATCACCACTGAGGCACCTAGCAGCGGTGCAGGTCTACATGCTAAATAAAGAGGTGCAGACATTTTATATAAAAGCTCTCTCTAGTTACAATACCTGCTTTGGACTAGCAATTTGTTGCTTGACAAAAATATATTAATAGGGCTGTGTTTTATATTCCCAGGAATGGAATCACCTTTCAATTGTGAGTGTGGGCAGAAATATATTTGTTTTCCCTTTGTTAATGGCGCACAGTGTCAGTAAAAGTAGTCTCATAAAGTGTTTCCAGTTATGAGGTGTGCTTGGATGGATTTACACGGGGTAAGAAGTGCTGTGTTTAGTTTTAGTAATTTGCTATAATGTAAGATCATACAGCATTAGCCTACCTGCAATGGCTTCTACCACCGCTTGGGTAGAAATTGCTGCAGGGTTTTAGAGTATAATGTTAGATGATGGTGGAAATTGAAAGTAGCTTAATGGCTGGTTTTAAAAGGTTACTTCATATTTCATCATATCACTTAACTATTCCAGTGAACACAAAGCTTTCCAGACAGAAATAAACAGCAGTAAATGGGGCCAGTTAACAAAAAATAAACCACGGACAACAGAGTGCAACAACATCTTGAAATGATTTCCGATGCCTGGGTCCTTTCACAGACCTCTCTGAATCATCACACTTGTTCTCAGAAAATAGTTCAGAGATACAGAGCGGTCTAAGAGGAGAATCGAGCAGATGCTGTATACTTAGTGAAGGGTTTAATTATTTTGGAGTGCTGTGTTTTGGTATTAATTGCTTTATTTTTAAAATTGGCCTCATGCACTACTGTTCATTTCAGTCTGACAAGTTGCAGACTCAGTCAGTGGGAAATATCCAACCACAGGATCTGCAGGCTGAGCTAATAATATTCACAAGTGAATATCAATAACAGTGAGGATCCCAACTTATCTTACGTCAGAAATCTCTCTTCAGGTGCACCAAAGCACTCTGGAGAAGAGTAAGATTGTGTCTTAAAGAAATTAAGTTGCTGGCAAGAGAAAACACGATAAGGGCTATGGTAAAAATCCCACTTTGAATGAAAAAGAGTACTAATGTTCAGTGATTTAAAATGATTGTATGTACTGGAACTTAGCCGTCTTTTCGGTAATAGGTATCATTTATGAGTCATGAGTAATGCGTCGTTCTTTTGTCAGAGTCAGGCAGAGTTTGTATAAAGGTTTATCTTTTATATGGTACCTTGAAATGATGATGTTTTTTCTCCATCACTGCACAATAAAAGCTTTGAGATGAAATTATAACCCTGTGAATATTAGAGGAAAAGAAGTCATGAATCTTTAACACAGAATGAGTATGTTTTGCTAGAGGAAATAATGGATTCTAAGGACTGTGTTAGGAGCAAGAAATTACTAATTTGACGGTGGCAGCGCAAGTGTCCGTTCTCATTTACGATAACACTTTCACAACATCTCCAAGGTTCAGATATAAGCTTAAGCATTGTTCTATCCCCTGAAAGACAGTATTTAACCTATTCCATAGCAGAATTCCTTACCAGAAAAGGGTTTTGTTTTAAAGCTCATCAATATCATATACTGTATATCAGTGTTTGAGAAAAAGAATACAATTTTGTAGATATAGTGAAAATATTGTGGGCAGGCCTATGTATAAATGTAATTACTGTCAAGCCATTCTGCCCTCCAGTGAAGGCAGAGTGAACCGGGCTTGTTAGGCCTGGCCTGGCTTGCATTGTCCTTGAGGGCAAATTGCTGTTAGCATGCTAATGGCTCCACCTGTTTCTGCCATGCTACTAGCACAAGGGCAGAGAAACACTCAGATAAACTCACACGCAATTTCACACACACACACACACACACACACACACACACACACACACACACACACACACACACACACAAACATACACACACACACACATGCACACACACTTTGTCCCGGTATTGAACCATGCATGCCCCTTGTCTTCCTGCACTGCTAATCCACCCCTACATATTTGATATTTTCCTGCTATTTCACATCATTATTACTGCCATATTCAATGTCAGTGTATGTGTGTGTGGAAGATGGAAAGAGTGAGACAGAGGTTGTGGGACTGAATGCACAAGTGTGTGTTGCATGCTATCTGTCGGGGGGCTCCGGGGAGAGGAAGCGGCCTGCAAGGTAAGTTCTGGGGTAAACGGCTCTTGAATCGAAACATACAGGTAGGAGAGTATATATTCGCCCACACCCCCTCCACCCTCTGTATCCAAAAGTGTGGGTGGGTTTGTGTGTGAGCCCCTTTTTTAAATGTACACATGGAGTGGAGTCTGACAGAGAGATTGTGCTGTTTATATTCAGACACTCCTCCGTTTTGGCTACCAGTGCAGCATGGTGTTCAATGTGACGTTTGCGTGGACTTTGCATGTGTGTTACCACGGTAACCCTGGACGGGTGTGCATGTACAGTAAGTAGCCATGGTAACCCAAGGGCTTAGCATGCATGTTAATGAATGTCTGTCTCTCTCTCTCCTCGCCCGGCCGCAACACCTATCCAGAGCACAGCTACACTCCAGGTAGGTTGCACTTCTATCTATCTGACTTTCCCTGTCTATCTGTCTGTCATTATTTTACTTTATTCAAACACCTCTTCCTCTTTATTTTATTTCTCAGTTGTCATCTTATGCTCCCTCTCCCATTTATATCTTTTTTTATGGCAGTCTTGTCCTTTACTTTCTTCTTTCTGGACTTCATGTTCTCATTAAATCCTCTATTGTGGGAATACAGATCAAGGTAGACAGCGTAAATGTATGTTGGTCTGAGTGGGTATGTAGGGATTGGATGCTGACATCTGGTAAGTTCCACATCCCATGTGCATTCATCTGAAGTGGCTCTTGCCTCAAGGTTCCAGAGACACTGTAGGCACACACACACACATACTGTATACGAGCAGACCTCTGTGTACGTACCTGTTTGTGCGTAGGATCGCAGCCTAGGATGAGTAAGTGTTTTCAATGCAAGCTTTTTTTTAGACATTTTGAATAATTTAGAGAACGAGCAACACACACATATGCACACACACTTTTACATGGAGAAATGTAGCCTTCACCAGCATGTCATTGAGAAACTCCTGTATGACAAAAACACATATGCACAAACACACACACACACACACACACTTCACGCCCCATGATCCTTTGCTGTGCTGACTGTGCTCTTGTCTTCCTTTAAGGTCTGGCACACATGATGATTAACGACCAAGGTATGGCATCCTCTTACCTCACTTCCTGTTGTCCTCTGCTATACCATCACCCCCCTACCTCCTCACCCCCACACTCACAACTCCCTGTATCCCTCCCCCACTTCATCACCACCTGGCGCGGGAGGAAGTTGTCTCTCTAGGCAGTGAACTAAGGTCAGTTTTTTTTCTGTAATTGAGATTTCTTCCTTTTAAAACGGTCCCATTTGGCCTCATCAGAAATTTCAGTTTTAATTTAAACTAAAATAGAAGACTTGGGCATTTGTAAGTGGAGCAATTATATAATAATAAATGAAATATAGCCCTTAAAGAAAATGATTGGTTTGATTTGTTGAAGAGAGAGATGAGCCTGAGAACAACTTCTGCTGGGATATGTAATATAACCATGGCTGCTGATGGGGGAGGGAGGCTTTCTATGGCTGCGACTTGACGGTGCTTTGCTGGGTTAGACTTGGCAAGGCTCCAGGTCATGGAAAGGGAGCTAAGGGCCGACTGACCGACTGACTTCCATGGACGGTTTGAATTGGTCTTTACTCTTCCACCTCATTTCATTTTCTCTCATGTGTATGTAAGAGTTTGATTGAGAGAATGGAATGTTTTAGTGTGTGTGTGTGTGTGTGTGTGTGTGTGTGTGTGTGTGTGTGTGTGTGTGTGTGTGTGTGTGTGTGTGTGTGTGTGTGTGTGTGTGTGTGTGTGTGTGTGTGTATGTGCATGAGGTATACATACATGTGCATGTGTGCTTTTACATCATGGTTTGAATCATTGACTGTGGCAGTTTTCAAATGAACACTCCACATTCATCCATGGCTTTTTAATCAGCTTCCAGCATGTCTCGCTTTGCTGTCGCTGGTCCTCACATGGGCTTCTGCTCATACTTTGGCAAGCATATGTGATTTTAAACCGATTTTACTGTGTTGGAAATCAATGCCTCAACCCCCAATTTGTCCAGTGTTAGCCCCTGAAAAAGTGACACTGTTCTACCTACTGAAAATTGTTCACCGATGAACAGACTCACAATTTCACCTCTCTTTTCTTGCCCTTTTTCTCCCCCTTTTTTCTTCTTCCTTCCTGCCCTCCTTTTTCACTATTTGGAACACCACCCTCTGTGATTTTAGGAAAACTCAGAGGTACCCCCACCCCTTGATTTATGTTCCTTGTATGGCTAATGGGCTGTGGTGGGTGGTGTTGAAGTTGAATGTTTTGACAGGCTCCTGTATGTATGGTAATGCAGACCTTTAGAGTGGTTCCGCTTCAAGTTCTCATTTTTCAGTTGCCATTGAATTGGAATGTTTCATTTTTGGTAAGGTAAGCTGTCGGTGCATGTGTGTGCGAGTCTGCTCAAACTGAAGTGTGCGCGCGAACACGGCTGAGCTCCGGCCTACGGTGCTTTTGAAAATCTGTGAAGGTAGGTGCTGCTGGATCGGTCGGCTCCACATGACGCTGATGAATACACTGATTGACCCACATAAAAGACAGGCCTGACCGTGACAGGCTGATCTGCGTCTATTGTGCTCTTTGATTGGATGAGAGAGGACCTGATGGCGGCTGTCTCCCATTGTGACAGCCATGTATTCGCTATTCCTATTTAATGAAACCTCATCCAAGCTTCTGGATGGAAATACCTTGAATAGGGCAAAAATCATGCCTTCATTTATCTATCACAGTGAGACATCCTATATTCTGACAAGTATATTTCTTCCTGAGCATTTTTTGTTATGTTTTGATTGCTAAGTAGTCTGCTACAGGGAAGTTTCTGCCTTTTAAAACGTCTGGCATGAATCATCCAGGTGGCAGGGAAAATGTAATTGCTTCATCTGGCTTATGCTCAGCATTTTAAATCACCTACTTAAGGACCAACATGTATTAACATATGTTCTGGCATTAATACACAATGTATTCAGTGTGTTTGTGTATAGTGGATGCTCTCACTATTACGGATGTTTGGATTGTGATATGCTGAATGTAGTGCTGTGGCTGATTATTATTATTATTATTATTGTTTTAAACCTTTGAAGTCTATTTTAGAAACTGTATGTGTGTGTGTGCGTGTGTTTAAGCGAGTGTGTTTTTGCTCTGCATACTAAGGAGTAAAGGCTGTCAAATGGCGCAGATGAAGCCTAGCTTAGGTTAGCTCAGCGTAAAGAGGCTTTTTGAGGAGCCCGCAAAGCTGAAATGAGTTTCTTTGAGGGGGCGGATTGGTGTGGGGAGGGGTGCCTTAGAAAGATATATAGCCTGTGTGGCTGCTTGTGTGTGTGTGTGTGCTAGAGAAATTGAGAAAAAACGACTGTGCCTGCCTGTGAGAAAAGAGCTAAAGGAATGAATGATAGAGGGAGTGGAGAGGGAAAGACGAAGCAAGGGAGAGATAAAGTGAGTCGTCTTCTCGCCTGTGATGTAGAGCAACTGGCTGTATCTGCAAAGGGACAGCGGTGCTCCTGTCTGCCCTCCCAGCCCCGTCATTCTGCAAGGGACATCAGCCCTGATGAGGAGCCCTGGACCTTTCCCCTCTTCCATAAAACACAGCTATCATTCTCCCTGGAAACGATACCCACAGATCACTAATCACTTTGAGAGGGTGGAAATGCACGAATTGTGGAGGGAAGAAAGAAAAGAGGGAACCAAATTGGATTTTCATAAGTATCGAGCAGCCAAAGGAAGAGGGGGAAATGGATTTTTTGGGTGCTTTTTTTTGAAAAGTATTGAGCAGCAATAATCTGGACGGAAAATGTGTTTAAAGCCAAGTAGCAGATTTTGCCCTTTCTCTTTTCTCTGTCTGGCCAAGAATAGACCGTGAAGGGTCCTGGGTGAATGAGCGAGTTTAGGTTCTGAATAGGATTGAGGAGTGGCTCTTGGAATTGGCAGCAATGCCCGTTATGATATTTATTTATATGTTTTTATCCTTGAGGGGTTGTCCGGTTAATAATGGTGGTTTGTCTGCATGTCCAAGAGTTCTCGATATCAATCCAATAATCGGTGCATGGCATAGACAAGTGGTCTGCCTCGCTTGAAGTGACCTTTACACTTGCGCTTACGTGAAAGGACGGACAAACAGACACTCACACACACTCACGCGCAATAACCTTTAGAGAGTGCCTGCTGAGTAGGTGAGTGTGTGTTCAGTGTAAATATGCATGAGTAAGGCTGCCTGCACACATTCTTCACGGTCAGTGGATGAAGGCAGGACGGAAAACGAGGTGCGTGTGTTTCCGTATGTTTGTGTGTATGCGTGTTTTGTGCGGGTGCATGAGTGTATGTCAAAGGGAGGTGGATTGTGAGTCATCACTTGTGACTCATAAAGCGTCGGCAATCAAAGCGACTCATTTTAACACATTGTCTTATGGCAAAAACACACAGATGGATGCACAATTCGCTACACACACATGCTCAATGTCACACTATTTGGATTTCTTTATAATTGCCTCTTTTGTTTTTGTCCCTTCACCTTACCCCTTCTTTCATCCCGGACATACACATTTGCGTGCTTTTCTCACAAAAACACACACCAACACACATACATAAAGGGCGGGCTCCGTGCTGACTCCACCATATGTGGGGCTGGGAGTGCGAGCAGACGCCAAGACAAGAGGAACCAGTCAGTACCAGCAAAGTACAGCATGTTTCCTCGCTCTTACTCATCATTACCTAATAATAAATCGCACTATAGGAGAATAAAAAGTAGGCACTGAAACTAAACTGGAAAACATTATTTTTTTTCAGTTTCAATTACTATGAAAGTAATTATTATATTATTTCTCGACATACAGTATCTCTCTCAGGTGCTAGTAGGTTGCAGTGCCAAAATAATAAGTCCAATTATTAAACTAGTCAATCATCAGAAATTGAATCAAATAAACAATTTTTATGAATAATTAACTATAACATGTTTGGCAAAAATGTCAATCATTTCCGAATACCATCTTCTCAAATGTAAAGCTTTTTAAAAACTAAATAGGATATAGGGGGATTATTTCATATTTATTTCTTGGTTATAGGAAAAACAACACAAATATACAAAATCATCTACAAATCTAAATTATTAATACTGTAATATACTGCATATTTGTCAATGAAAGATACTTGTGCAACACACATTATCCACTAGTTTTAATGCTTTCATAGATTAGCAAGATGTGCAAGTGAGCAGCACTGCACATGAGGTGAGAGTGCCACTTGGTGTTAAGAGGCAAGTGTTGGGTGATTGGCTGCCTGCCCGAGTGACTGGCATGAATTTGGCCACTGATGGCATCATTTTAAGCTGTGAATTAAAAAAAAAACTGTTAAAACTAAGTTGTGCCCCCTCTGGCCATTAGCAGTGATAAAAGTAATTGCAAGAAAGTTTTAACTGCAAAATGCACAATTTGTCTAGATATACACTTTCCATTTAATGGGACTAATTCTGCCTGTACTCTCTGCTACTAACACCCATTACAGTCTGTACTACAACACTCATTAATGCTTAACACCCATGCAGCTATTGTAATGAAAGTCACAGCACCACATACAGAGCTCTACCTCCACATTATCAGGGAGATGCACAGTTACAGAACTCACCATGGGGAATGTAAAGCAATCCCACCAGTAAATGTATACATTTACTGGTAATTGTACGCAATTACCATCCTGTTTGCAAGTAAGCATTAACATATTTGCGCATTCACCGCACCGCTAATAGGAGGAACACAAAGCTTATGCACCCTGTTAACACCTAAAAATAAAGACATCAAACGGACTCCCCGTTTACCGAGGATGAAGGGAAAAGATAGAGTGGAGGCTCGCTGCAACTGTGTAAGGGAGGGGTGGGCAGGTAGGTGGAAAAGAGTGTAGAAAAGTGATGGTGAGGAAAGATAGGACCACATTCAGAAAGAGAGGTGGAAAGAGAAGGTCGGAGACGCAGAGGGAGACAGGAAGGGAGATAAGACTGCAGCATTTCGCAGCAGGGGCGCTGCATCTCTCCTTGGGCTCCCCGACTTGACACAGTCTCGCATCAGCCAAAACTCATGAGTGATGCAGATACCTTATTCTCTCACACACACACATTCCCTTTATAGAAAAGAAAGGAAAGAAAACAGGCAAGTCGGTGCTCCAATTATCTACCTGTTCCAGCACTTTCTGCGCCGTGTCTGTGTGGGTGCTGAGGGTAGTGGCCCAATTGGCGATTCACTTCAGTACCCCATCTGGCATTTGAAGTTAATTTCTTTGCTATTTGCCATAACAAGAACAAACACATGAACAGGAAAGCACACACTCGCACTCACAGGCGTTGCACACACAAACAGTCATTAACTTGTGGTGCTTGTCTGGAATAACTACAACAACTGAAATAGCCACAGCATTCATTAAAAACCCATTGCATTACCTTTATGAAAAGAGGTCTTTATGCTCCTGTTATTTGTTAACAACCTGCTGTAAGGGGTTTCATTAGGAGTGTGTGTGTTTGTGTGAGGGTGCAGTATGCGTGTGTGTGGATTTACATGCATGCAAATCGGAGCATCGTTTGTCTGTGGGAGTATTTAACTGTCTGTATGCACATTTTCTCAGTGTGCCTGATTTCGACAGACTATGGTCTTCTCTGTGAATAGTGCTATGATGTATGTTCTTGTGCCTGTGTTCATGGCTGTGCAGATGTGTGTGTATGTGTGAGTGTGTGTATGTGTATGTGTCTAACACGGATGAAACTGACTCTGATGTTATCCAGCTTAAGACAAATACACTGTTCTGCCTGCAGACATTGTCATGGAAACAAGCTGGTTTCCCTGGGTACCAGAGAGGAGGCCGAATTCAAGCTACAGACAGAGAGAGATGAGGATAGATAAAAGAAACAAAAAAGGACAAGTTATAAAAGATTGATCATAATGGCAAAGGGTGCTGTTCATTGTTTTGCTTTATCAAAACAATTCAAAGGGATTAACTAAATAACATATTGAGTTATGTTCCATTTGTGTCTCAATGAAATTCACTTAGGAGAGATCATATCTGCTCAAAAACAAATGTTAACCTTAATGCAAGTGCTCCTTTAGACTGTATATTTATGTAATCACATTCAATCCTACTCGGTTTCTTATTTTTTCTTACAATTCTATGTTGAAAACTATAATTGGATCAGAAAAATAATTACCTTGTGAGTCATTTTACATTAAAAATGACTCTGAATTTGTTGGCTCCAGCTTCTCAACAGTGGAAGTTAGCTTCCTTTTATTTTCCTAAAACTAAATTGAATGGTTTGAAAGACATGACAACACTTTTAGGGATTTGCTTGTTTGCTGTTAGTTAAAGACAATTAATGAATTAATTAACCTGTAGATTAATAGGTCTTAACAATAATTGTCAGAGCTGTGTTTTTAAACTGTATATCTCTTGTGGGAGATGAATGCCTTCAATTGACCGACCCAAACAACAAAACGAGGAATAAGAGCTCAACGCTGCAGACACCGAATCTGTCACTTGTGTCCTGACAGTAATATCCTCCTCTACAGCATTGCTCCCTTGGCTGCGATGTGATAGCCCAATCCGTTTTAGAGCCGGTTGCTGTATATCACTGAATAAAGATGGAAACGGCAGTCATAGCCTTTGGTGAACTTGCCTGTACGGATTTTCACACTTTAACTTAATATAGAGACTATGCATATGTTAGCATACATTTGCATACATTTTTTAGACTGGTCATCTATCTGTATACTGTATGAGTGCATATTTAATCCACCTGTCTGTTTTTAGGCAGGGATGCCTTCATGCAGGCTGTTTGAGTTTATGTGTGTGTGTGCATTTGCGTGTGTGCACAGTCTGAGAGGAGCTGATAGCAGAACTGCATGGTGGGCTAAAAATGAGGTGCAGGGGAATTGCAGTGTGCTATCTCCAGAATGACAGGGCTGCCATGATTGAGGCTTGCTACACTAGGATTTAGATACACCAGCATTTTTCTCCCTTTCGTACTCTCTAGCCATCCATCCCTCGCTCTCTGCCACTCCCTTTCCTTGTCTCTCTTTCTCCCCCTCTACCTCTTTCTCTTCCATTTTGTGTCGCCCATCTCAATGAGTCTCTGCGTCTCCCTTTATTTATTCCTTCTTCTCTCAAAACCCCTTCTTTGCATCTTTCCTCTTTTTCTCTACCCTGCATCTTTTCCACTCGGCTCCCTTCATCAGGTGCCGTATAATGTAGGCTCCCCTGATGTGTTCCCAGCCTCCATCCGCCATTTTGATTCAGTACAGCTGTCCATGATAATGTACTGTTCACTCAATCACTCTTTCTCTCCCTCGCCCTCCTTCCCCATCACTCTTCCCCTCTCCCTCCGAAACGCACATGCACGGACACATTTGCTTTAGCCCCTGTAACACGGGGTTGCCATGGAAATGAGAAATTAGTGTGTGAAATGTTGAGGAGGAGACCCATGAGGAGAGACAAAGACATATGACACACAGACACTCGCCGTATGCACACAAACACACTGATAAATCCAAGTGATGTGTGTTTGATCGGAGCAGGGGCGGCACAGTTGCAGCTGGTCCCAGTAGCAGCAACCACCAGATCAGTTTTCCTCTCTTTCTCTCTCCCTCACTCCCTCCCTCCCTCCCCACATGCTGCTTTATTCATTAGAAAACTGGTTTAATGACAGCCTTCAAAGTCCAATGCCAATCATCCTCCATCTTACATCCTTTTCCTGTTCCCACTATAGCCTCCATACTAGGTCCTCGGTTATTTTGTACACCACTTCCTACACCCCCTCCCCCTTCCTTTATTCCTGCTCCCCTCTCTATCTTGTCCCTTCCTTTAGTAACTTAATTCAATCAGATAGTCTCAGTAAGATCAAGATCTGTTTTCCAAGGGAGAGCAGAGGAAAAAAGAAAAACAAATTTCAGCCAGATAAGGCTGCAACCAAAGATTGCTATCGGTATCACTTAAACTGTTAATCGTTTTTTCAATTGCTCGATTAATTGTTAAGTCTATGAAATGTCAGGGTATAGTGAACAAAATGCCCATCAGGATTTTTACAGAACCCCAAATTACGGTCCGAAATCCTTACGTATTAAATTGACCATGTTATAAATTAAAGAAGAACGAAACCTCATATCTCAGATGATTGAGCTTCGGTCTAGTAGTCTATATTTTATATAAGAAATACCTTCAATCAATTGATCAATTGATCTTAAGTGTGGTGTCAATTAAGCATCGGTCAAATAGCTACCAATACAGCCAATCCTGATTTAACGGCTTACATACATACAGTACATACATAGATACATACATATATACATACATACATACATACATACATACATACATACATACATACATACATACATACATACATACATACATACATACATACATACACACACACACACACACACACACACACACACACACACACACAACCACAAGACCAGTGTATAGGAAAACATTTGTCAAGGTCAATAAACCATAAAAAGTAAAACAACCAGCAATATAGCAATACCATGAAGAACTCTACAAAACAAAAAATGTGATAATGAATATCTTGAACAAAGCCTTTTTTCCCTTACTTTGCAGAGTGCCATTAATATCAAGGTGTCTTTTTCAAAAGAGAGCATTGACACATCAGACTTACAATACCATACAACCACACATCAAGCTCACCAAAAACATTAGCTAACAACTATAAGAAAAAAATGAGTCATATAAAAAATATTCTAATAGTGCTTAAAAATCTCCCAAGGAAATTATATCTTCTTGCTTGAGATATTTCCTTTCCTCTGCCCTCCTTTTCCTTTCTCTGTGTTCCGTCATGGTCCTGTTTCCCTGCGTTGATCGACAGTGCTCTCCACAGGATGAAGTGTGACATGTGGTGTGTATGTCAGTGTCTGTCTCACTGTTTACTCTGAGCTAATACTGACTCACTCCATTAATCTGAGCTACAACAGATCCACTCCAACCTGCCTACTTGAGAGTATTTCAGCTCGTGTGTGTGTTTTAGTTATGTCCGTATGCTCTGAATACATGCGTTCGCGACACATGTTCATCATTGTGTTTGTGTCATCCAATATACATTTTCCTGCCTGATTTGTGCACGTGTTCGCCAGTTGTTGTTGCGGGCCAGAGCTTCGAGATCGATGCAGATGCTTTATGTGCTCCTGTCTGCTCTAATGACATGTCTGTAAATTAGCAACAGAATAGTGGAGCACCGCACTGAAACCTAATGGCACCTCTGTAAATTACCGCGAGAATGCTGCCGGACGGCTGCGTGTGTTCTCATTGTGAACAACTTGGCTCCCCCACCCTCACTCCGCAACCTCATTTACATTTGTCTGCTTGTGTGTGTCAGACGGATTGTGTTAATGTGTTAGCATTTGTGGCTTTTCTTTCTCTGTGTTTGTGTGTGTCTCCCTCCTCCTTCTCCCCGCTCTCGCTCCTCAGTAAAGACTAGCCCGAGGCCCTGAGTTGGTAATAGCTTTTCTGACAGCAATACACCAATATTTACAGAGACCAACACCCACCCACACCCCCGCACATTTCATACACACATAAAAAACATATACTTGTCTGCGCAAAATCACGTGTTAGAACGCAAGTTGCACACATTTTCTTTACACACACACTCTTAATTAACATGCTGGGAGGGAAGAAATTGCACTCACCAGGGGGAACTCACACACATGCTGGCATACAACTTGTTGTTTCTCACTCATACCATATATTGGCATTCACACATTGGGTTTTTTTTCGTAACGAAGAAAGACAATTGACGGCGACAATTGTCTTTCAATTGTTTTTTAATCTTCACTTTTTCCTCCTCATTATTCCCCCCATGTTATATTCCCTCGAGTGCCGCCAATTCCATGTTAACACCCTTCTGTGTGCCTCTCACTACCTTAATAACCTATTACACTTCACTCTCTTCATTACGTGGCAACCCACCACCCCCTCCCTTTCCGAGTGTCTGTCTTGCTCCAGCCTGACCTACTGTGTGTGTAGAATTCCCCCCTCTGTTCTCCTCATTATCGTCAACTACAAGTCGGTGGTTACGCCAGAGGCTCCACAGAGCGGAGAAAAAGAGGCCAACGAGATGAGCGGAGAGGAATGTTTGCATGAAGCTTAAAGGGAGGTGTGAGAGATACAGGGATGGTGTTGAGAAGAACGCTATAGCGGTTGCGGAGGAAGGTTGATGCTTTGGGGGGGATGGGTGTGAAGGAGACGGATAATGTCGCCCCTGCTTGTGTATGCCGGCACAATAGTACGATCATTTTCTCTGCAGATGTGTGTGTAGGTGTGCATATTTATTCCTCTGCTGGCTTGCGTTTATGGCTGTGAGTAGGTGTGAGAGAGTAGATAAGAGAGTGTGAGCCTAAGGATGATGGATTGCAAAACCTTGGTCTCGTGTCCTTGGGGGTCAGTAAGGGTGTGCAAGGTAAGTCGCCATTGGCTGCTTGTTATTCTGAATTCTAATTGGCCAGTTCTGCTCGCTTCGGCTGCCGCGCTGCTCACAGGCTGCTGTTTCCTTCCCATCTTCATCTTCTCCAAACCTTTCTAACCTGTCGCAAACGCGGACAGACACACTCTGGCTTTTGACGAATATCACGAAATGAGCCATGTTGTCAAACAAGACTACATCACTTCAGACTGCCAGCACAGCTGTTCTCTCAAAAGGGAGGATGGCAGGTTTCATAACGAGTTTGGAACACTACAGACTCACGACTGTCTCTCTCTCATCCACACTGTTTAATCTCCAACCCACATGAGTGATCAAAGCTTGTTTACACACCACTCCATGTACGATTAGAGGTATGGAAGGAAGTGTTTCTTCCAAGTGCTGGCATCAGTGAGGCTTTGCTTGACAATAACAACATTTTTTTCATCATCTTGAACAAAAAGTTTTGTGTTGCACATCCAAAATCAAATTTTACCAGGCAGAGCTTTGTTTTACTCGCCTGGCTCTGACGAACAACCTCCATTTTATCATCTTTGAGCATATTGTGAAGAGCGGTGTGGAAAGAAGCAATGTAGCTGGGATTTGTAGTAATAATTATGAGAATGTTTAACAAGAGTCCACACTTCCCTGTTCTTCCTCCCTCCCTCTTCCACCTTTCTCTTTCCATTCCAGCTCGAGAGGAGTACGTTGCCACCTTCAAGGGTTCCGAGTTCTTCTGCTACGACCTATCGCCTAACCCCATCCAGTCGAGCAGCGATGAAATCACGCTCTCCTTCAAAACTCTGCAGCGCAATGGCCTGATGCTGCACACTGGCAAGTCAGCCGACTACGTCAACCTAGCTCTGAAGAACGGGGCCGTGTCACTTGTCATCAACCTTGGCTCTGGGGCATTCGAGGCCTTGGTGGAGCCCGTCAACGGCAAGTTCAACGACAACGCCTGGCACGACGTCAAGGTCACCCGCAACCTGAGACAGGTAACCAGACAACAGGAGGTGGAGGAGAGAGAGACCGAGCGAACGGGAGAAGCGAGGAGATATGAGAGTAGTTACCATATTGTTAACCTTGAGGAAGACAGATTTGAAGGTTCTTATGGAGGGACAAAAACATGGTAGATTAACAGATGGATGGAAGCTTGACTGGATTCCAGTTGGTGATCAAATTATTAGAGATCAATATAAATTAATTGGCAACAATACGAATCCTTTTATCAAACAAAAATGCCCAACATCTGCTTATTCTAGCTGTTCAATTGTGAGGATTTACTCTTTTTATCAATGTACACAATAACTTTAATTCATCAGCTTGAGCTCTGGCAAACTGATGGGCATTTTTGGAAATTTTATAGATGATTATTTGTTTATTTGAGAGATAATTGTTAACTGAAAAGTGATTGACAGTGGCAATGTTTATTTTAAAATCCCTGTTGAATAGTCCCAGTGTGTGTTTGACTTTGGTGAACCACAGTGACTGCTGCAGACGTTTCAGGGGCAGCAGAAAAGACTTTAGTCCGCAGCAGGAAACTAATCAATGTAGAAGCTACGGTCAGTGGTCTGTTGTCCATCTGCAGTGATGCTGTGGTAGGAAGAAAATACCTGAGGTTTTGGTCTTAGTTTACAGTGGGTTAACCACCAGACCAGCGCTGCTTTCAGCTCTAGGTGAGTGCTTTTTCAATTGTGTGTGTGTGTGTGTGTGTGTGTGTGTGTGTGTGTGTGTGTGTGTGTGTGTGTGTGTGTGTGTGTGTGTGTGTGTGTGTGTGTGTGTGTGTGTGTGTGTGTGTGTGTGTGTGTGTGAGAGAGAGAGAGAATATGTAAGTGAGCGAATGAGAGACACAGAGTGAACTAGAGAACATCCAGGGTCACTAGCACTCAGGTGCTTGTAACCCACCTGTGCCCTGCCTCTACCGTTTGCCTGTTTGTACTACTAACTTGACTACTAACTTTACTAACCTGCTAGTGAAACTAACCACCATCCATGGAATGATTCATTCTACTAACCTAACCTGTGCCCTTCTCCTAGCGAAACCGCTCCAACCAACCTTCTAACCTCACCAGAGGCCTTCTAGCTTTCCTTTTTTTCTTCCCGAAGTTGTTCTGTTCACAGTTTTTGCTTTCCTTTCTCCCCCTTTCCTACAAAGCACTCAGGCATTGGACACGCTATGGTAAACAAACTCCATTGTTCGGTAGATATCATTCTAATTGTTTCTTAGTTTGGGTTTGCCCCGTGTCTATTTCCTTTTGAACCATAGACAAAACTAAACCAATAAAAGGATAAATGCGGTTGGTAATCTTTTACGCTTAAAAAAGCCCCCACCCCCCCTCCTTGCCAACCACTTCTTTTTGTTTATATTCCTCCCCCCCCCCCCCCCTTCTTTACCGTTTTTTTCACCCCATCAATCTGTGACTGACATGTAGGCGTGTACTGATTGGCTCATCCTTAACCTGCACGCAAATGGCGAGCCCACCTTCCTGCATGGCGTGACTCAGAAACCCCTTCCCCTCTCTGATTGATCCATAAATGGATAGAGAGGTCCCCCCCCTCCTCTTTTCTTCTTTGGATTTAACGTCCTCCACTCTGCCACTGCATGTTCTTCATGGTGCTCTGATTCATCATGTCCTCGGTTTGATTTCCTTACATACTGTGTCCTCTTTGCCAGTGGATGCATGCAGAGAGAGGAACACGCCGCATGTTTTATATTTGTGTGCGTATGTGTACCTGTGGAATGAGCCGTAACCCATCTAACACCTGTGCGTGTGTGTACATTAATGTGTGTGCGTTTGTCCATGTGTCATATCATTCAAACTCGCTGATCTAATAAACCCCACCCCCCAAACCACAAACTAACTAACACCATGATCACAACTCACCCTAACAACACAACAACATAACATCATCACAACTACTAACAGCATTGACATCATTAACCCTAACCTCAGTAACCCAACACAGCTTGGCCTGATACAAGTAGCACTACTGTGGCTGTCAGCAGTGCAACAACTAACAACTACTAACAAGTAAATAGTACTAACACCAACTGCAAAGCACGAAGAAGCCTGCGGAGACTTTACTAACACCTGCCTGGCTGGGCAACTTTGCCCGGCAATGATAAGTGAGAGAGAACGTACATTAGTGGGAAAGTAAAGCGCTCACAATCTTTATGGGCAGTTGAACATGGTCAGTAATGTACTGTAGAACATCAGGGTGATAACATAACATACCACTAACTGTGACTTAAGTGTGACAGGGTTGGGAACCAGTGCTAGCTAAAAGCCCCATACAGGCTGTTATACAGCAGAATAGGCTGGTTAATTTATAAGAACACCAGCGTCAGGTCCACTTTAAGTGGGGCATTAAGGAAAGCTGTTGTTAGTGTAGGAAGTACATCTGCATCTCCTGCTTGAGGCAGAGATATAAGGAGGGACACTTATAAGGTAAAAGTTGAATTAGCGGACATAGAAGATGTGTTAGGCCTTTATGCAACACTGCACAAATGGTGTATTTTTGTTGGTTTTGTAAAGTCAGAACAATGCAGGGAAAGAGTAGCTGATTGGCTTTGTAGTTTGTGTGAAGAATCACAGTCTGAAGCTTTGAGTATCAGTGAATCTGTATGAATAACACACAGGACCTAGTTAACATTCTGCACATTAGACTTAGACAGGCAGAAGCAGACAGACCAAATAGTCTGAATCCATTTAGAGTGCACAAGTGGTAGATGAGGCTTCTGAGTGTATATCTAACTGTGGGCAGAGTGGCATTTGGCAACATATTTCTAATGTACTAGCAAAGGCGAGAGGCAGCACGTCTCATTTACACCCCACAGATAGCACTGATCCACACCAAAACAAAGTCCCGACAGCACAACCAATTCCCCATACCAATCAGGCCTTCTCCCTACCACAATGCATACACATTTGTTACCAGAGTAACGGGGGCTAATTTGGCTTGTCAGCGCCTAGCTAGCGCTTAGCGCTGCTATTTGGTGTGAGTATATAGCGTGTCCTTTCCCTGTGCTTTGTTGTGTAGGTGACCATCTCTGTGGACGGCATCCTGACCACCACTGGCTACACCCAGGAGGACTACACCATGCTGGGCTCTGACGACTTCTTCTACGTGGGGGGGAGCCCCAGCACTGCTGACCTGCCAGGTTCCCCAGTCAGCAATAACTTCATGGGCTGTCTCAAAGAGGTGGGATGTATGCATGAATCACGTATGTGTGTATAAGACGTTTCACATGCTCATACTATTGATTGTATAAGACTATTATTATTTTGATAAGGAAAAATGCCACAACATTTGTTCTGCTTGGTCCAACTTCATTAAATCTGCTTCAGACATAATGTGTGCTTATCTTTGATTAAACACTTGAATGTGCTCCTTGTAGCTTCTGAGATCCAGCTTCTTTCTTATCATATCATATCTAATCCTTGGGACTAGTGTTTTTTTTAATGAAAGATACAATGAAATATTAATAAAAAACAATAATCCCATGTGCCAAAAGTATAAATATAGTTTTATGAGACAAAATCACTTTTCAGACAAACGTTTTGACCGATTTTGAATCTCTTTTGTGATTTGCGCTGGGGCAAGCCAAGAGAACATGTTTACTAAAGTAAATTCATTTGGGTCAAAGGCATCATTTTTTCAGTATCAAGTATGTTTGCATAAACACAATTAAAATAGCCCAATTGCTTTGTATTAAACAAAACATGTACAACAACTTATTTAATAAGTAATGCTTGTTTATAACTACAATTTGCTAAGAATGATTAATTCAAGACTTAATTAAGGGAGAATTGGCTACTGATTTATTCACAATACAGTTGTACTGAACAATAATCAATAAAAAGATATATACACTCATACTCCACAGATTAACGTATACAATTAATGTATTGAGTAGAAATAACTTTATTTCTCTCTTCCTGCGTTCCGTTTGTCACACATCACTCAAGCATGATCCACACACATTATCGTATAAAGCGCACACACACAGAAAATACTGCCATTTGGCAGACTGATACAAGCATTCCCAGACACACATACACACACACCCTTCCTAGCATCAGAGAGAATCAGTGATGAGTGTCGTTGAGGGAGTAGATACAGCACTAAGCACTAACATGCTAATTAGCTACGCCACAGAGACGCTCCATCCATCCGCTGTGCTTGAAATGGGCCACAACACACACTGCAAAATCAAAAACTCACATGACAAACTGACGAAAACACACATTTGCACGTACACATAATTGTTGTGTGCATGCAAAAAAACACAGACAGAAATAGTCAAGCAGAAATAAATGTACAGATGCATATACAGCACCTGACACACATAACCCTAAATACATCCTAACGTCCATTATATACACACCATGTCTGAGTCTCTCTTTCATTCGAACAGACTCACACAGAGGCATAAACAAACAAGCAAACAAGCCGACAGATGATGTGCCAAACAGAGAGCTATCTGTATCAGTGGTGAATGCGCTCTGTGTTGCTTCATTAAGACTGATGGCGTTTAAACGAGGCTGCCGCTGTCAGTGTGAACCCTCCACTGGCACATTTACATATTTAATCTGATGATATGATAATCCGTGTGAGCAAATTAAGATGTATGCAGTGAATCACACACATGAACGATCACCGCTGCAACAATTTTGTGCATTTGATGCGGGTGCAGGGACACAAAAATCCTTTTTGCACACTTGCAGCACTTTTTTTGCAGAACCACACTCCTTGCCCTACACACATACACAATTGTGCATGATAAACAAGAACAGAGGTCAAAGAAGTCATATGGAGAACTTTATTGTAATATTTCTGAGATGCTCACAAGTCCAAAAAGAAGGTCTGGATAAATAAAGCAAAGCCTGTGCGCTTGTCTCTCTCAACATCAAAATGCTCAGCACTAGCAGGCTCTTTTTACACTCATGCTGCTCAGTCAGAGAGCATACCGTGTAAGGGAAAAGAACAAGTAAAACTGAGAAGGAAAGAAGAGAGAATGTAAAGGCGATTCTTTCAGTTGGGGTGGAAAATGTGTTATCAAAAGATGAGTGGCTCGCTGCTCTTAAGGTTGTCACTTTCATATAAAAATAGCAGACTATTATATGTTTCCCAGGTTAAAGATTAATGGATGTCTGGTCATATATAAAGTGCCTTGTTCCCTCTTTATCTTTTTAGCATTGTCTTCTTTTTTGACCTCTGGAAAGGTCAATCAAAGCGTCTTTTTGCTAGCTTCAATTACACAAAGAAAGATTCACACCAATTCTGTGCTGCAATGTTTACATTGTAGGCTTCATCTATTGACCAGAGGTGAATAAAAAGCCGTCTTTCTATTCAATCCTGAATTAAAAAATATATTTTCCCTTATAATCCCGTCCGCTCCAGGTGGTGTACAAGAACAATGATGTACGGTTGGAGCTGTCTAGACTTGCTAAACAGGGAGACCCAAAGATGAAGGTATGTACTTTCAACACAATGTACAACTTAAAGCAGACACATTATCCTCTTCTACACAGATGTCTTTTTTTTTCAGAAGCTCCTGACAGGCACTGTGGGACTTATACTGTACTCATTTTGAGAAAATGGTATTATATGTTTGAGAGGTTGTCAAGTTCACAGCTTTAAAAAACTGGCTTTATTCCCAGGCTACAAAGGAACCATGTTGATCCGGATGTTCACAAGACATAATTTTAACAACCCAGCTTTTAATGCCCCTTAACCTTCCTTTCTTGTCCCAGGTAAGTGGGGTGGTGTCCTTCAAGTGTGAGAGTGTGGCCACGCTGGACCCCGTGACCTTTGACACCCCCGAGTCTTTTGTGGCGCTGAGCAAGTGGTCAGCAAAGAAGGCGGGATCCATCTCGTTTGACTTCAGGACCACAGAGCCCAACGGGTTGATGCTTTTCAGCCACGGCAAACCCCGACAGCAGCAACGCAAGGACCCACGCACGCCTCCTACACTGAAGGTGAAGATATTATACCGTATATATTAAAAAACAAACACAGTGGAAAGTTAAAACTCGAATCAACACAATCGACATTGGTGCTTTGCTTTTAGCGAAATGCTGATGTTCAGCAGGTATAACGTTTATCGTTATCATAATCTAAGTTTAGGGTATTTTGTCTTCAATAATCCATTAACAAATTAAAAATGTGATTTATGCGTACATGGATAAAATGTATTAATCATAAATGTTTTTCGGATACAACTTCTGGGTACCATAATATGTACAATTATAAATGATTGACTAATGTTGTTAAATTTGGCTGTTAAAATCCAAGCTGGCTGTCAGACATCAGGCCTTTCGTCATCCTCTTCTATAAACCACTGAATTCCTGATTGTCCCTGTTACGATTACATTTCTTTAACTTTTTCTTCATTTCATTTGAATGGCATTCAACAAAGAACCTGAATGTAAATGGTTAAACCGGAGCCCAACGCCTTATTGTAACATGCAGCTATAATTTGCATTTTTATTGTTAGCCTTCAACATCCCTGCTTTTTACGGAATACTAATACTGTGTCTTTTTCCCTTGCAGGTGGATTTTTTTGCCATTGAGATGCTGGACGGGCACTTGTACTTGCTGCTAGACATGGGCTCAGGAACCACCAAGACCAAGGCAATCGACAGAAAGGTCAACGATGGAGAGTGGTATCATGTGGACTTCCAGAGGGACGGACGCTCAGGTATTTTCACCGCTCTAACCCTGATCACAGCGGGTGATAAGGAGGGGGTGTAGGATAGTGCGTTGGCGAGAGCAAGGCCATTCGTTTGCTGTCTGTATTTAAGTCAAACTGGGTTTTAAGGGTGCTGTGTAGGCAGAAACTGATGAAGTTGCTGTGTGAAATCGCAGATACTAAAGACACTGAGAATAATTATACCAAGTGGTAGCATCTGTCTTTCTGTAGTGTTCTTAAAGATTTTTAAAGTTCCATTTTTAACATAAAACCTATTCTTAATGTGGGTAGATGCACTAAACATACTCATACAGTGCCTTCTGTTGTCTCTTCCTATATGTATTTGATCTCAATTCTTACATAGATGCCGTACAATAACAGGATTTAGTTTTTTGTCCTAACACAATATAATTAAAGTTCTTGTGCCAGTTTTAATTACAATCTAGAAACCCAGAGTAGAGGCTGCCAATCCTCTCTATTGGGACCTCATTTGTTTACTTTCACTGTCCTAATGTCTAAATAAATCGTTTCAATGATTTATTAGTGACAAAATGTTGGACATAGTGCTTTTGAACCAGCATGTACTTAAACGAGCGTACTGATGACTGTGGCCTGTGTAGTTTTTATATTTCCAATTCTTCTGATTATAGAAGTAAGTAGGAGTACAAAGGATGATGATGATAAAGATGATAATGGTAGTCATCATGATGGTGGTGGTGGTAGTGGTGATGATTGTGATGAGGATGTTCACATTGAAGGTCATAACTATTACTGAAGTTGTTCTTATGCCTCGCTGTGTATTCAGGAACCATCTCAGTGAACAGTGTGAGGACAGCATACACGGCTCCCGGAGACAGCGAGATCCTGGATCTGGACGAGACTTTGTACCTCGGGGGGCTACCTGAAGACCGCGCTGGACTCATCTTCCCAACAGAGGTGTGTGTGTGTGTGTGTGTGTGTGTGTGTGTGTGTGTGTGTGTGTGTGTGTGTGTGTGTGTGTGTGTGTGTGTGTGCATGCATGCATTTGTAGTTTTCAGTTTGGATAATCAATGAATTATCAATCGGAGTCCTTCAAGCTGAGTTGAATACCTTTAGTCTAACATTATGGTTATATTGAGTATATTGAGTTGCTGATGTTACCTTGAACTATTTGTACAGTCTTTTATATGTTGTGAAACACATATTTAAAGGATCTATTCAATTAGATGATTAATCGCCAAAATATTAAGTAATGACAAGTTATTTGCAGACTGATATAGTGTCAGGGGTGAGTAACTTTATTAAACTTATTTAATTCATTTAAATCCCTTCATATCAGGTCTTTACAAATCAGATTTGATCAAATTACATAATCTATATTAGAGTAGTCATTAGTTGCAAGCCTTTCAAGTATATTTTGTTAATTTTTTTCCACTTATAATACTTGGAAAACAAACAAAAAATAAATAATATTTATATATGAATATAAAAGTCCCATTAAAATAATGTAGCTATAAGTGCTAGCTTTCTCCTGCTGAATTTCACTGTGTAAGGAAGATTTGAGGAAAAGCTTGATCGGGGATTTTATAAATTTCATTCTAATTTTTACTTAAATCTTAGAATGTTGTGTCAGGGTGAAAGTGTGACAAAAATGTATTAACTTTAGAAGTCAAAAAAAAGCTGGCATTTTCAACTTTTTAACTGTGCTTTAAACATGGTATTACAAACTTAACAGACAGCAGTCCATCACTAAATATTGCAAGATATGGTCAAACTCGTTCTTGTGAAACTCCTCAACCCTGGCGACCTCCTCCTCAGGTGTGGACGGCTCTGTTGAACTACGGTTACGTGGGCTGCATCAGAGATCTGTTTGTGGACGGACAGAGCAAAGACATCCGGAGGTTGGCAGAGGCCCAGAAGGCGGTGGGGGTGAAGCCCTCGTGCTCGAGAGAGCCGCCCAAACAGTGCCTGTCCAACCCCTGCCAGCACAACGGCGTCTGCAGGGAGGGCTGGAACCGCTACGTGTGCGACTGCTCCGGGACAGGATACCTGGGACGCTCCTGCGAGAGAGGTGAGAATGACGCGGTGAAGAGGACGAGAATAACACTTTGGCAGCCTGTATTGTAATTTGGCATACATTCTAAAGCCACATTTTCACAAAACAATGAGTAAGCTGGCTCATTCCAGTCACCAAACTACAAGGTTTTTGGGATAAATTCATAATATGTCACGATGCAAAAATGCATTTTTGCTGACATTTTCATTTGCTTTTTGGCTTGAGAACATTGAGTGATGCCAAAGATATAGTGACAGAAGATAGATGGTATGGCATCGAAGGTTTAATGTCAGAAATAACATCCATCAATCACTTAAAATATATTTTAAAATCACCAGTTATATCGGGAGATTAACCTTTAAATAATTACACATTTAAGCTAGACTTTTTTCCTTTTAAAGGTCTATCCTTACAAATCACATCACCTTGATAGTACTTACTCTGATGTGCGCTCAAGAAGTACCGTCATAAAGATTTATGGCAGATAAAAATGTGGCTAAACTGTCCAAATGAAAAGCCTTGTAGATTGAGTTCATGTGAGTTTACCCTCCCCATCCTCCCTGGTGATGGAGAATAGGAAGGATAAAAAGAAGTCGGAATGTAGGAAGGAAAAATAAGGGTAAGAAGAAAATGAGTCTGCTTGCACAACAACAAAAGATAATAACCTTTTCTGTCAGTGGCTGCATCTTTTATTAAAAGCAAAACACTTTCTGCGTAAAAGTGAGGGTAGTGAGATGGAGGCCGGGGAAGGAGAAGATGAAAAGGGGGTGAAAGAGAAGATGTGGGAGGATGCAGAGCTGCAGACTGGACTATTGGACTGCTATGGATGTAGAGAGTGGGAATCGATGGGAGAGGAAATGTGCAGAAAGCAGGGAGCAGGAGCTGTGACAGAGGAGGGTGGAAGCACCGGTCCAGAACCGCCATATGACAGCAGTTGAGGAGGTATGGGAGATGGGAGTACAAAATTCGACAGAGAGAGAGAGAGAGAGAGTTATGAGAAAAGGTATGAATGCAGGTCGAGGGAGATAAATGGAAAGTTGGAAAGATTGGCAGAGGGACTGATAGAGGCTTGTTGAAAGAAGCGAAGATGGAGTCAGACAAGAAGAAGAGAAGAAATGCTGTTTGTGCCACAACTGCTGACGCGTCTCAAGTGATGATTGTACTATCATCTTACAGGAGATATAGGCACACACGTACACTTTCTGCAAGGTGTTGATATGAAAATGTTTTATTTCCGAGGACAAACCGCCGCAGTGTAAGTTTATCGTAGCAATGCACTGCCTCTCCTTCTCTTAGCTCCGTCTCCCTTTCCTCTATGTCTTTTTTCATCCCTCTCTATGTGCACTGAGGGGTCACTAACTGGTGGTTCAGTGGATTAAAGGAAGCACAGATGGAGAAGCAGATGGAGAGAGTGATTGGCCATGTTTACGCCTTCTACCTGCGGTTTCTGCCTCCCTTTTTTTCCCTCCCTCCTTCTCTCACTCTCGTCTTTGTTCCCACTCTCTCTTCTTTAATGAACAAAGATGGTCGCCACGCTCTGGCTCCGAGATGAATTTTTATTTTGTAGAGCAGTCACACACACACATATTTCTAGCGACACATTTGCACACCCCTTAACACATTTCAGCTCTTTCCTCCTGCTCACTAGCTGTTCACGCTGGTGGATTTTATTTTTTTGAGCTGTCCTGCTTTATTTATGAAAGCCAACTCCTGGCAGGAAGAGAAAACAAAAGAAATATATCTTAACTCTTCAAAGAGTTTGGTCTCAATTTGTCAATACCAAAAGGTCAATATATTTCTATAACGTTTCAAAATACATTTTTACAATGTTTTAAAACCCAGTTGGTCAAATCTCCATCTCTTGACTTTCATTTCTAGTCAATCTTCAGCTAAAGTGAACACATTTTCTTAAAGTTTTTATTTCATTTTGCTTTCAAACTATTCACTTTTTAGATTAAGGAACAAAAATGAAAGTACATTTAAAAAAAAAGTCAAAATTACAAGATACTCAGTAAAATAACATCAGTCAAAATGATAAGCTAATAAATCAAAATAATTCGATTAAAAGTAAAAACGTGTTTTGAGTAATAACATATGGGGTTGTGTAACACAGGGAGGGGCAGTACAAATATATTGTCATTGTATTTATTTTCTTGGGGTCATTACCAACAAAAACATGGATAATATTGTATTATCTTACTTATTCTGGTTGAAAGGCAGATTTGGTGTGAGCTACAGGTGTCAAATAATGTGACGGAATGCAACACAACTTCTTTTTTTGGCTTTAATGGGCTTCCATACTTTTTTCTCACCATTCCTCCCTGCTCTATTTTCCTGTTCGAGAGTCAGGTGCTGCGGTGAGGAAAATTTAGTCAGCTGTCTCCCTTATCAGAAATGTGTGTGTGTGTGTGTGTGTGTGTGTGTGTGTGTGTGTTGGGTGGGTGTGTGTGCGTGGGTGTGTGTGTGTGTGTGTGCTTTGGCAGGTATGTGTGTGTCTGTTAGTTATGTTATCTGTGATATAACAGGCCAACAACCTCCTTTTTCCTCAAGTTAATGAGGGTTCATTTGCATTTTAGCCAAGAGCTCTTCTCCCTCCCCCCACTCCTTTCTATCTGTCTTGCTCTGTCCCTATTTTCTCTCCCCCTGCTCTCACTTTACTAAACCCTCCTCTGTTCACACTTAAATTCACTCACTTATTCTGACATGCACGCACACACACATACGCACACTATCTCCCTCTTTCCCTCCTTCTCAGCTCATCAGCATTCATGAGGCCTCCCTCTCTTCCTGTTCTCTTGTTTTTGCCTTGGCTCTAACCTTCTCCCACGGAAACAGGGAGAGAAAAAGGGAGAGAAAGCGAAGGAGGAATGCAATAGAGAGATATAAGAAGAAGGGACGAAGAAATAGAGGTAGAGACGTGGAGAGTGTGTTTAGCTGTGTATGTAATTGGCCAATAAAAACAGGGTTCTCAGAGGTAAACAGTTTAGCAGTTGGGGATTGGCCCCAGCAGGTAGCAGGGAGAGAAGATTATGAATATGAAATGAGTATGCAAAAGACATTAAAGCGGGATCACCTGAGCTTGTTACATTATGACTCCAGGGTATGGGATGTCAGCGGCGGAGGCTAACACACTCACCGCCATGCATTCTGATTCAACCGACCAACCGGCTGCTGCTATTTTTACATCCCTTTTCATGAGGGAGTGATGATGAATTAAGGGTGGAAAGTGATGGAGAAATTTTGAAGCAGCTTTTGAGTTTCAACATGACGTGGCCGGCGGGGGAACAAGGGCGTGTAGGCACACCGCAACATACTTCATCATGTTTTAAATCTGATTCACTCAATGTCAAATTTCCTTTGTCTCCTCCCAACTTGTGTGTGTTTTCTCCCTGTCAATCTTTTCTGTTTCTTTTTAATGTGTCCACCCATCCCACTCTTCTCCATCACTGTCTCTGTCTTCCTTCGCCTCCTTCTTCTCTCACTCGTTCCTTGTCCTTCTCCCCCGTCTTGTACAGATGCGACCATCCTTTCGTACGACGGCAGTAAGTTTATGAAGGTGCAGTTGCCTGTGGCGATGCACACCGAGGCGGAGGACGTCTCGCTACGCTTTCGCTCCCAGCGAGCCTATGGAGTTCTCATGGCAACTACATCCCGTAACTCCGCAGACACCCTTCGTCTGGAGCTGGATGGGGGCCGTGTCCGACTCACTGTCAACCTAGGTACACACACGTACACACAAACATGTAGATCCTCCAACATTGTTTTGATTTCCACACAGGGGAATGCTGATGAAACTGGCCTTTTGGCTTTTTCTTGCATAGCGATGTCATTAAATGTTGATAGATAATATATTGTCCCTTGAAAGTGAGTAGTACTCTTCTTGATAATTCTTTCAGATAATTATGCTGCAACTATGCTTGTAATTAAGGATTTCACAGGCTTTCTGCAGTAATCTGTTAGCATTTTGATGTACTTAATGGTGCTTATAAAACCTACTTGGAATACACACAAACACAATAAACAGTTAAAGGATAGCAGTATTGTTTTTGCATTGAACAGAGGGTCAAGCCTAAAGCTGCATTCTCTGCTCACTCCCAGTGGACCTGTGCATCCCTTCAACAATCAATACAAAGACTCAAAAACTGTACAATCACACACACACACACACACACACACACACACACACACACACACACACACACACAAACAGTAATACAGTCTACACTTAATTGTGACTTAACTTTGACTTTTAAACTCTTCTAGCCAGAGAAGCAATTTCACATGAGTTCAGACACACTTTCATGCTAACACACACATACACTTACAGAGGGGTGCATGTGTTGGTCTCTGGTTGTCTGCAGCCACGTCTCTTCTGTGGTTGACGCCACTCGACACACCAATGCATCATGGGTAAAAAAAAAGCTCCGTAATAGTGGGGCTAAATCTTCCGAGCATTCACGGAGATTTGTGCTCTGGATGGGCGACAAAAATTATGGGATGTGTTCGATGTCATCAGACAAACTGATACACATGACCCATCTCAGTCTCCTGGTGCTTTTGATTGGTGACTGAAACTGTCGCTCAGGCCAGAGCAGCCAATGAGCACGCTGCTCATGCTGGGACACACCGCTCTCCTTGTAATATGTAACAGTTTAAATGGGAATATAAACCAATCCTGATTTTCATTGGTTCTAAAATTGCATTTTGCAACACCCTTTTGTAAGAAAGTACAGTCAAGCTTGAAGTCTTGTGACAAAGGAGAGCGTGTGTTTTCTCAGCAGTTTGTATATAATGCGTGCAGGGTGTGTCGATGTGTGTGTCCCCAGGGCGTGGGGAATATGTGTATGTGTGCAGCATTAACCCTCTGCTCTGCTCTCCCTCCAGACTGTATCAGGATAAACTGTACAGCCAGTAAGTGATCCTCCATCTCACCTAACCCCCCACCCCTTCCTTTTCCTCCTGAGTCTGCGTGGTAGTGTGTGTTTTTTTGTTAGTGTTTCTGTCTGACTATTTTTCCCCCTCTCTGTGTTTTTAGTCCATCTAATCGTAATCCGTTATTCAACATGTCTCTGTGTCTGTGTGCATATGTGTGTGTGTGTGTGTGTGTGTGTGTGTGTGTGTGTGTGTGTGTGTGTGTCTGTGTGCATATGTGTGTGTGTGTGTGTGTGTGTGTGTGTGTGTGTTTGTGTGTGTGTGTGTGTGTGTGTGTGTGTGTGTGTGTGTGTGTGTGTGTGTGTGTGTGTGTGTGTGTGTGTGTCTGTGTGTGTCTGTGTGTGTCTGTGTGTGAGAGTGTGTGTTGGACAGGCGGAGATGCACATATGCGTTTTTGTGTCTGCATGTTCAGCGACACCACAGGAGTGGTGCGATTTTTGCTGAGGGCCAGGGTTTTCCAGGTCGGCCATTTTAGCAAAGAAGGATAGACGGAAGAGAGGACAGTGGGGTTTGAAGGGAGGGGGGGAGGAAAGAAAAGAAAAGAAGTAGAAGAAGAAAATCTAAAGATGAGGTGTTCAGGTAAAGTTAGGTACGTTGGGAAGCGCAGCTGCGGGATGAATGTAACTTAGAGCTGCGGGGTAATTACTTCTCCTTCATGCTGGAGACAAAAGACATGTTATCGCTCGGTTTCTCTCCGTTGCACCTTCATCCCAACGGTTGTCTGGTTGATTTCTTTGTTTGCTTGTTGTTTCCTTTCTAAACTGTACATTAGGGATTTTGGGGTAATGTTCCATTTAGAGTATTTAGGGTGTGCTTGTGTGTGAGTGCCTTTGCATTTTGTTTTGCGTGTGTGTGTGTTTTCTAGTTGTGTTATCCTGTGTGAGAACGAGTGTGTATGTTTTCTGTTCATGCTGCTGTGAGTGGAGCTGAATCCCTGATGAAGTTTAATTCCCTCACGTGGAGTTTCTCTCTGTCACGACCACAGAGAAAGCGAGAAAGAGGGAGAGGGAGGGAGAGAGAGAAAGAGACGAATGCTCTGTGACGGCAAAGAGGTGGTGAAATGGACGACTGCAGTTGCCATAGAAACCCTATTAGCCACACAGCACTGTTGCTATACCGCATGTCTATCGGCCAATTTTAGACCGGTTGTCTCAATGAACATTTAAGTAGGCAGCCACTTTTCTGGCACACTGTGTGCATACAATAAATTAAACATTTGATATACAAGGGGGGAGAGAAAAAAACATTAAACAGCCTGGCGCCATGGAAAGAGTCCACTCAGCAGTCAAATAAAAGCCTCGGCATGGGAGAGATTCGGGGCTTATCCAGCAGAAAAGCCATTTGTTATTGGGAGCTAATGAAATATGAAACGCTTTTTGTCGTTTGGTTTTCATTATCCTGCACTTAAAATCTCCACTAGCTTGTGTCTTTTGATTCGAATTGCATTTGCATTGATAGAAAGAATCGGAGGATGAAGCCCTCTTTATTTGTCACATACATGCAGACAGCAGAGCATACACAGTGAAAGCAATGGGGAGGGAGGATTGGAGGTGTCCGGTGCCTTGCTCAAGGGCACCACAGCAGGGCCTAGGAGGTGAACTGGGACCTCTCCAAGTAGTAGTCCTCTTTCCATATTTCAAGTCTGTTCGGGGACTTGAACCAGCGACCCTACGAGTCCCAGTCCAAGCCCCTACTGACTGAGCCACTACTGACCATCATCATTGCTACAAACAACTCCCTTTTCTCTTTTTTTTTTTAACATTACAGAGCACAGACTGTCCGACTTTACTTTAAACCAAGCTCACCATGCTGCTGAACGCACTGTTAGCACTGACCCAAAATAGGTGTGTGTGTGTGTGTGTGTGTGTGTGTGTGTGTGTGTGTGTGTGTGTGTGTGTGTGTGTGTGTGTGTGTGTGTGTGTGTGTGTGTGTGTGACTTTGTCTATATGTTTATCGGGATGTATTTTTGCCTTTCCCTGTTCCCAGGTTGACACAGATCACTGCCTCACTCTCACTGCGTTCTGCTCTTTGAGTATTTGGCTACATGTGCAACAATACACACACACTCACTTATAAACTCACACACATGCACATATTCTCTCCTTCACTCAGTGTTAGGCAGTGATCCATGGTAAAAGGATGAGATGCTCATGCCCAGAGCACAGCTGAGTCTCCTCAGGGGAACCCTGTGTCCTCTCTGAACACACTATTTTAGCTTTGCAAAACACACACACACATTGAAGTATTTGAATTGACTTTTCGTGTTTTGTTTGCGTGTAAGTGTGCCTCCCTCTATTTCTCTACCTATATGTGTGTGTGTGTGTGTGTGTGTGTGTGTGTGTGTGTGTGTGTGTGTGTGTGTGTGTGTGTGTGTGTGTGTGTGCGCGCCTGCCTTCCTCCATGAGTGATGAAGGCATGCTTGACATTTTCTGCAGCAGAATCCGTTCGGGTCAGTTTACTTCTCACCTCCCCCATCATTACCTCCTATAGGTCACTGTAAGCAGACTGACTCAAACTAACAGGGCTTGGAGGAAGATGGAGGGTGTGTGTCGAGTGTGTGTATGTGTGTGTGTTTCCGGGGGAAGGTGGGTGTTGTGTTCAAGGTTGGTGGGGTGCTTGTAGTGAGCAGGAGCTAGGGGACACCCAGGTTTTGGGAACAGTGAGGCTGTCAAATGTGTGCAGTGGACTATTTGAAGATATGAGCTGGTAGGTGAAGAGAGAGACATCATGAGAAGACAGCTCAGCTTCTTCCATCCTGCTGCACATCAGCACCTTGGAGAGCTCTCCGGTGATCAACTGTGTGTGTAGTGCCATCATGAGTCATGTTGCGGAACTGCAGTCTTGAACATGGACAGGCTATTGTGTAAAATGTGCAGGGGCAGTTAAGGAGTCATGGGGGTGCAAATGTGCTGTCTGTGCATGTGTGGGAAGTAGGTGGTCATCATGGCTGTGTGATGTGTCCACAGATGGATTTTCTCAGCGTAGGCCTGTGTGTCTCCATCTTAGGCATCCATTTATGTTAATCTTTCTGTGTGTCTGTGTCACATCATCTGTCCCGCTGGTGTATCTGCAAAGTCACCTGTCTGTCTATCTGTGTTTTGATCCAGCGGTTTTCGTCTTCCCAGGATATGTATGGTTCCCCTTTTCCTCTGCTATTTCCTTCCATTCCCTCCCTTCCTGTCCTTACATTTTAATTCAACTTGCCTGGCTTCTTCTTCTTCTGTCTCTGTCTCTGGATTTCTATCTGCTCTGCCTGTCTCTATTTGTCTCTCTCCACCTCTCTGTGCATTATGTTAATGGTGGTCTGGGCTATGTGTAGGTAAAGGCCCAGAGACCATCTTTGCGGGGTCGGGCCTCAATGATAATGAGTGGCACACGGTGAGAGTAGTCCGACGTGGCAAGGGCCTGAAACTCACCGTAGACGACCTGCAGCCTGTCGAAGGTAACTACAGCAGCATTTCATCCCTTGTAGCCTTTCACCATAAAGAGACTCCTTGACCTTTATCTGATAAATTCCTGGTTGATTTTAAAAGACCAATATTAAGTGATTTATTTCCTTTTTTCTTTACAACTTCTGTACCTGTGTAAGTGTATTATTGTGAATAATGATTACGACTAATTACACAGCGATCATTGCAATCTGATCGAAAATATGCAATATGCATAAATACTTTCTATAAACTTTTTGGGGAAGTTTACAGTTGAAAATAGTTTGTGATCCATTTCACCCCTGATTTCAGTGTTACCAGCACTAGTCACTGTTAGTTCAACTGTTAAATAATAGCATGAAAATGAGTTTTAGTGTTGGAACAGTTCCACTTGAAACCCAAGTTTCCATAGCCCTCACCTCTGAAGTTTACCCGCCACCAGGTCAGATGGCGGGCGACCACACCCAGTTGGAGTTCCACAATGTGGAGACGGGTATTGTGACGGAGAAGCGCTTCATGCCTGCCGTGCCTTCCAATTTCATCGGCCACCTTCAGGGCCTGACGCTAAACGGCATGCCCTACATTGACCTGTGCAAGAACGGCGACATCGACTACTGCGAGCTCAACGCTGTTATTGGCTATAAGAGCATCGTGGCTGACCCCGTCACCTTCCGCTCCCGCTCCAGTTTCGTAACGCTACCCACGCTACAGGCCTACTACTCCATGCATCTATTCATGCAGTTCAAGACGACGTCCCCCGACGGCCTTGTTCTCTACAACAGGGGAGACGGCAATGACTTCATTGTGATAGAGCTAGTTAAAGGGTGAGATTGGGTATTTACATTACATGATTCAATGTCTTGCAAAGGAAATGGTTTAATATGCAGTTTAAATGTGGGTTAATGGTAATACCCACATGTTCAATTCAGCCTAGGATTCGTTTGAAATTCTTGTGGCTGATATATCAAATATGAAAAATGCATAAGTCAAGCAGCTCTTTTTCTACTCTTGTAATTACGGTTCTTGAAGACAGATGCCCTGAAGTGTATGACCCTGTGTTGTTCTTCATCATGAATATGATTAATTTGTCTTTTTTCTTTCCTCTCTTCTTTTTGGTTCCCTTTCTAGCTACCTGCACTACATCTCTGACCTGGGCAATGGAGCACACCTGATCAAGGGCAACTCTAACAGTCCTCTAAATGATAACCACTGGCACAACGTGCACATCTCCAGAGACACTAACAATCTCCACACGGTCAAGATTGACACCAAAGTCACCACGCAGACCACCATGGGTGCCAAGAACCTCGACTTAAAGGGTATGCAACAAATACAAGCAGTGATACCTCAATAACAGTCGTGGACATGTACTTATACATGTATATTTCTACTGAAACAAGATCTCAGTTAAAGTTCCACATCTGATGAAATAGGCATGCTCACTTTTGAAACAGGAGTAACATGAAGGTTAAAAATGCTCTCTGATGGATATTAAGCAACCAGCACCTACAAAGCTCACTAATTAAGTTGCTATAAATAATTTGTTTAATCTGTACAAATAGTAATTAGCTTTTTTTTGGTCTGTATGGGGTTAAGAGTTATTTTCCAGGGATGATCGTTGGATGGTGGATTTTTTTTGCTCAGATGGAGACTAGCTGGCTAAGCTAAACATTTCCTGGCAGTACAGAACTGAGAGATCTATCAATTTCCTTATCTAACTCTAAGTAACAATATAAATGTTATAAATAAAATGTATTTTATCCCCAGGTGACCTGTACATCGGGGGTGTCTCCAAAGAGATGTACCGCGAGCTGCCAAAGCTGGTCCACTCCCGCGAGGGCTTCCAGGGCTGCCTAGCAACAGTTGATCTAAATGGCCGACTCCCTGACCTTTTGGCTGATGCACTTGCAACCATGGGACAAGTAGAGAGAGGCTGTGAAGGTGAGGTGCAAACACGATAATCACAACCGTAGATCTGTCCCTGTCTCGTGTCCGTATTGCTTTTTCTTTCTTTTTCCATTTACCTCATGCTCTGTGTGATTAGGATAACCCACTAACCCGGCTTTTGGTCTATTCGATGTAAATTCTACTCTTTTGGTTCTCATCACCTCCTCGATCTTTCTGCACATTGTGTTTTCTCTTTGTTCCACTCTTTCAACAGTTCACAGGCATCTGTGTGCATTGACTAACCATCTAACTTAATTTGCTTGTTTGCTTTTTTGTTTGGCTGACAAAAGTTACATTGATGAAAGCTGACTTGCAAGGTATATCGCTTTGTGTGAGCATGTGAGACACGTGTATGAGAGTGGGAAAACCTTGTGTGCTTCTGGGTGTGTGTGTGTGTGTGTGTGTGTGTGTGTGTGTGTGTGTGTGTGTGTGTGTGTGTGTGTGTGTGTGTGTGTGTGTGTGTGTGTGTGTGTGTGTGTGTGTGTGTGTGTGAGGGGGTGTGTGTGTGAGTGTGAGTGTGTGTGTGTGTGTGTGTGTGTGTGTGTGTGTGTGTGTGTGTGTGTGTGTGTGTGTGTGTGTGTGTGTGTGTGTGTGCGTGCGTGCGTGCGTGCGCGTGTTGAAACTACCCAGTGGTGTCCAGTCTTGTGTGGATCCCAGTGATCCAGAGACAAAGGTCAGAGGTGACCTGTCCTCTCCTAGCCACTGTAGTGACTTCATCACAGTAGTGACATCACCACCGCCTGACCTGAGTTGACACAGCTCCACCACCCGGGTTGTCTAGCAGCATGCTGTCTAACCCTCCTACTGACTCCCAACCTAACCTTCAATACTCCATTTGTGAATCATTTTGCACCCTTTCCTCCACGCCCGCGTTAGAAATACATCAAAAGATAAATAAATTTAGAGCCGGACTGTGTTTACATGCACTAAATATGACATTTTATGCCCTCAATATTGCTATTTAGCTATTTCAATTGCTAAAGAAAATAAATAATAAACGTATATTACCATTGCAGGTATCTAATTAGGATTTGTTCTGTATTTTTCCATTGGTGGGGTACTTATGTTACTTTGCAAACACTCCCTCTTTCATTACTTCAGCCAACTTTAGGACAAGGTCGTTGCGTATGTGCAAGCATATTTAAAATTCTGTTAATATTCAAGTCTTTCTTAATGTTAAAAAGCAGGTATGTTTTTCATTCCAAACTGAAATGTGGGCTTTTTTATTTGGCGTGCATCTACAGTTGTTCTTATAACATGCACATAGCTTAAGTTAAACAGGCAACAGGATAAAACCCACCATAAGGATGCATAAACTGATTGAGCTGTATTCACTTCCAAAGAATGCTCCTAAAACCTGAATAATATGTATAATGTCTTAATCTGATAATGCTACATTCAGAAAAAGGCCTTATTCGGTATCTCCAAACCATGAAATGAAATCGGAAGTATTGCCAAATTCAAAATAAAGTATAACAATAGTGGGCATGTAAATGTAGTCATTGTCCTCCTTTGTGTTTTTAACAAAAGTTGTGGAGTAAATGGGGACCGACTGCTGAAGAGAGAGTATGAAATGAAGGCCTTTAAACATAACTCTGCCTGTTATGTTTAACCCCCTCCTCCTGTCCTTGCCCCAATCATCTAGGCTCACATCCTGCATGCTCTCCACATGTGTGGCTCTTTTCACGTCGTAACACAGATTTCAGTTCAGTTTCGGTTCAGTTTATAATCATGATCAAGTATATTTTGTCAGTGTAAAGAATGAGAGCCTATCCACCATCTCCTAGTCTCATAAAGATCTCCTACTAACACTACTAATCGTAACATCATTGCAGCACAATAACAGTCCAAAATGTCTCAAGGAAATGCGGTCTAAACATAACCAGACAGTATTGGCATACTGTTGTGAAAAAACAATGGGCTCCAGACAAAATCATAAATGTCTGTCTCCTAACTTTTGCAACTCCCCCCCCCACACCTCTCTGTCACGGCAGGTCCCAGCACTACATGTCAAGAAGACTCTTGCTCAAATCAGGGAGTTTGTTTGCAGCAGTGGGAGGGCTTCACCTGCGACTGCAGCATGACGTCGTATGCTGGGCCACTTTGCAATGATGGTGAGTCTCTGCTGTCCATTATCTGGCTCAGCACTAATTGTAGACAGCTACAGTAAGAATGTAAAATAAACTCATTTGGTAGAATCTATACCAATACTATGCGTAACACTGAATAATTAGTATTGGCCTGGGTATATAGACCATTATTCCTCTCCATACATGTCTCTAAACTATAGAAAACACACCTTAATATATAACTGCATGTCTCAAATCAATGCATTTGGATGATTTGGTTGGAATCGCTGAATCAAACATGTTTTTGTGTGCATGTTATCAGAGCCACCAGGTGAGGGCACTGTCAACTGTTGATTCATAAGTGGCACAAAAACAGCACCTGCCAAATGTCTAGTTTGGTTATTGTAATTCTTTGTTTTAATGCCCTCTTTACACGTTCAACCCATTATTCTCAGTGGCCTTTCAAGGAACACACTTGATGATTATTGAGTCACCCTGCAGCGAGTCCTACCATTGAATGCTGTTATTGTTATGAGTCACATATCGCGGTCAGCCTCCTGCAGTAATGTTAGTATTCTGGGAAATACTTATTCTTTCTCAGCGTGTAGGAGGAACCAGCTAAGTGTTAAGGGCCAGTCAACTGTGATATTTCAGTTTTATTATTACTTGTCCCTTGTGTATTCAACATTTAGCAGAGAAAAACCATAGGTGCCATCTGCAGTATGATCTGATGCCAGATAGAACGGTGTATGGTATATCCACATGCTTGCAACTAAAATAAATTATCCGTGTGGGACAGCTGGGACCACTTATATCTTTGGCCGTGATGGAGGCGTGGTAGTTTACACATGGCCCCCTAATGAACGTCCCAGCACCAGAGCAGACCGTCTCGCCCTGGGATTTAGCACACAACAGAAACACGCCATTCTGCTGCGGGTTGACAGCGCGTCAGGCCTGGGAGACTACCTTCAGCTGCAGATAGTAAGTGCACACCACTGCATCAAATACAAGCCCAAGGAAACATTTTATTTTTGAAAGTGAATTTACGTGTTGCTCTTCCCTGATATCAAGAAACTAATCATACATTTTTTAATTGAGACCCACTATCGTCTTTACAAGAGGGACCTGGACAGAATGGCTGTATAAATAAATGAAAGAGCAGTGGAGAAACTAATTGATTTTACTCCAATAACATAATTGAACTCATATTGGACAGTTTTTAAAAGAGGGGAGGGGTCGAAACAAATGCAGCAACATCAGAGATATCATCTTTTTTGTTTCTTTAATCCTTGTTTTCAAAACCTGATGCTTACATTTCCAACACTGCAACTCTGCTTCAGAAAGTCAAAGATTCAGGCTGTTCTGCTAAACAGGCTAATTTGAGATGCGCAGCGGTTTACAGACATCTCGTTATGTATTTCTTAATCCACCCACAGTTTTATTTTAGATTTTCAACCTTGTTCTCTTCCATCCCAACTGACGCTGACTCAATTGCAACACTTGAGGCAATCCTCTGAGCACTCTTGAGCATCAAAATGTTTTATACGACTTGTTTTACATATGCAGTAGTAATCCCAGAGGTCCCCTTTAACACAAGTTCACAGGCAGCAAGTGGGAGCACACATTTTTAGGCTTTATGGAGCACAATAAACCGGGTTCTGAAAAACAAACAAAGAAACGATATCGTTACCTTTTAATGCATTTTCCTGTCTCTCCTCTTCTTCAGGACAAAGGCAACATTAGGGTAGTGTTTAATGTCGGCACTGATGACATCAACATCGAGGAGAGCTCCAAGTTTGTCAACGATGGAAAGTACCACATAATTCGATTCACTCGCAGCGGAGGCAATGCAACCCTTCAACTGGATGACCTGCCTGTCATTGAGCGCTATCCCTCAGGTAGGCCCCGCCCACATCAGACCAACTCCCCAATCCCACCACAGCACTGCCTGTCCCGGGACAGAGCTAACTACACCTTAGTCCAAATCAGCCAAGCTCCTGATTGGTGAATCACATCCTTTCAATGTTTATAACCAAACACTGAGTTTGAGAAATATAATTGCAACTTTGTTTGATGTTATTGTGTTTGAAATGAAATATGAGTGATCTGATAATGAAACATGACTTTTTAAAACATAAAAAAAGATCGTTTTTTCAATAGCTTGTATATGATATGTCATGTTAGGACTGTTAAATAGCGTTAAAGGTAATTTATGAAAATATTCAATTCAGGTGTCAGTTGTTTTTCTCACCATAAAAGAAAATAATAACAGTTGGTGCATCTTTGGACAAACAATAATTTAAAATCATGTCATATTTTTTTAAATGGTTAACTAGAGTAAAAAATAAGAATAAAAAGTGTATTTTGTTGAACATACCTTTTGTTTTTATATTTGTTGTTTTTTTATATTTAAAGTGGTAATATAGGCTAGTAGTTTTTAACGCAATGAGGTCGAGGCTTCAGGTAGCTGACAGTTAAAATGCTAAATGCTAGTTGTTGTGAGGTGTGTGTGAGGGTTCTTCCTGTATGTAACTCTAAACTCAGTCAGTCATATAGACAGTATGTGGCAGCTGTAACATTATTTCCCTGTGCTCTTTCAGATGTTAACCCCTGAAATGTCTCTTTAAATTAAACCCAATGAACAGAGAGTAAGAGTCCGCTCACTGGAAACGTAATGAATTTAAATCCTCTTCTCTTAGCACATAAAGCTCACCTTAACGCAGTGACATGCTAACAATGAGCAGACCATTACTTTCTTTTCATTGCTGTTCTTTTTGTATCCAGCTCCTGTACCACGTATGGATGTGCGTAATTACTACTGTGTTTTCATCTCTAAATTAAAGGCAACATTGATAACGAGCGCCTGGCCATCGCCAGACAGCGAATCCCCTATCGGCTCGGTCGAGTAGTTGACGATTGGCTACTCGACAAAGGTAAAAACCCTGATTAAAATTCCTTAAAACTTTGAGCTTAAAAAATACAAGACAGTTGAATATACTTTATTGTGCACCATCAACTAACATCTAAAAATAAATCCATAACTAAGTATTTAAAAGCTGGGCAGCTGTAGTGTGTAATACTGTGTAAACTGTAGTGCCTGTGAACGTATCTTGTTAGTGTGTATCTGATAATATCAGGTTAAAGGGACGATGGAGAGATATAAATGTGAATAAATCAGAAAATAGTAAAACAAGTACTGATAAAAGATGCTTTATTAAGACTGGTAAATAATTGTGTTTATTATCAAATTGTAAACAATAAAGCATTTATTAAAGATTATATTTTGAAAACAAAACTGTAAATTAAAGTTCATGTAAAGTATTGCGACATGGAAGAATTATGTAAATTTGAAATGACTAATAGAGCAATGCTTTGTGAAAAGAAAAAAAAGTGTAAAAGTTTTCCTCCTAAACATCAGCAGAGCTCCTTAAATAGCCTCTAGTCCCTTTAACAGTGAGCAGTCCTAGAGCTTATAACCTGTGCATGCTTCATAGGGCTGTTTCAACAGTTCTCTAGATCTCTGTCTCTCTGTCTGCCTGTCTGTTGCTCCTTCAAATACAATGTCGTGCAGCACAGTCATCACCATAGCAACCATCTGTCAGCCCCGTCTTCTCGGGACCCTCTGACTCCTCTCATCTGCTGCCTCTTCATCCTCCTCCTCCTCCTCCTCGACTTCTCAGTCTCTTCACCCCCCTTTCTTCCTCTTCTCCTTCTTCTCTGTTTTCTGTTCCCACTCTTATCTCTCACAGTCTCAGCTCTCTCCACGGTTCTCCACGGCTTCGATTTGCCATGCTTAATCTATCCCATCCTCTCACCATGGCTTGGGGGTGGTGGATTGTGTAACACTCAAACACTCTTGTGTGTGTGTGTATGTATGCACGTATGTGACCACTGGTATGTATGTGTGTGTGACTGTATTCGCGTGTGTTTTGTCCTCCTTCCTTCCTGGTGTGCATGTTTGTGTGTGTGTGTGTGTGTGTGTGTGTGTGTGTATGTGTGTGCGTGCGTGCCTGCGTGTGTCCGTGTAGGTCGCCAGCTGACCATCTTCAACAGCCAGACGACGGTGCGTGTAGGTGGAGGTGGAGGTGAGCGCAGTGCAGGCATGTTCCAGGGCCAGCTGTCCGGGCTCTACTACAACGGCCTCCGCATCCTCAACATGGCCGCCGAAGGGCACCCGCACATCAGGGTGGACGGCAGCGCGCGGCTGGTCGGAGACATGCCGTCCTCCTCCATCACCCCACAGTCCAGTGCTGCAGCTGGAGGGAACCGCTCTGACTCCGCCCCCTCAATAAGTGACATCACAACCACTACGGCAACCAACAGGAAACAGGGCACCACACAGCAGGTCAGAGCTCATTTTTACACCGTGTGTGTGGAGAAAAGGGGTGTTGGGACATACATATATTGACTACACTGGGATATTTGAGGAATAAATATTTGTGTCATATAAATATTACACATCCACCACCTTAAACCACGCATTTGTACAGTTATTATTACAGATTCTCCCTCCACCTCAAGTTAATTTATTAAAAATAATAATAATTACAAATTCTTCAGGCTAAATAATTGTGTGTTGAAAATCTGATATTTTGACAGCCCTAAAGACAAACTCAATAAAATCCCTGCTGTCTGTGGTCAAAGATAAACTTGTATGTTATTCCTCAGATTTATTGTATAATACAAATTGTGTCCTATCACCCACTTTCATCATCCTTTGGTGTGACAATTGGTCATGAAAAAGTGTTAATGTGCTTTGACAAGTTTTTTTTCCAACTCAATAAGAGGATTAGCCGGCAAACCACCCACTAATAAAGGGCCAGAGGGAAGCAAGATGTGTCAGAAGGAGTGGGATTGTTTTAAACTACACCCACAATAAGTTTATAGCGCTTATTTTGTATAGAATTCAGGTGTTTTACAAGGGGACATTAAAAACATAAATAAGAGATAGGGAAAAAATGTTTAAATGTATCAAAAATATTCATATAAGGTAGTCAAGGATCTAGGCACACTGTTGATAATGATGAATGCTCAAGATTCAGCCAGACATCACAATGATTAACCCATCTATGTTTAAGGTTACTTATTTGGGTGAGTTATTATTATATATTTTTATGTTTATATATCTTATGATAAATAGGAAATTTGATGATATTAATATATCATTTAAAGCACGTTTAAGGTGACACGAAATAAGGACGAGTAAAGAGGGGTGGTCAAACACCATGTAATGAGGTTGAGATAAAATGGTCATTTTTTATATCATCAGTAAGTTTGCTTGAGCTCTTTGGAGCGAGGTAACTAAATAATGCTTTAATCACTTCTTAGGTCTTACTTGCTTACATTTCTGTCTAATTGTTACTGTTACGAGATGCTGCTTTGACACTGCCAAACAGTCAACTATCAATAAGAAAACTGCTTTTAAATGAATCAAAATGTCTCTATTGCAGTGCCTTTTCTCAGCAAATCCCCAAAAAATAATAATAATATTCTTCCTTATAAATAATTAATACAGCAGTATTTTTATTTGCCCGGTAAAATCATCTTTATGACATGCACACTATCGGGGAGCCAAAAACATCTCATCAATAAAAGACTCACATACACACTTCATTCTTCTGCTAAAGCACATACACAGGAGTGGCTACACTAAGTGGTCCCTATCCGCTGAATTACAGAAGGGGAAATGTGTGTGTTAATGGAGACTATAATAGCTTTCCATAATATGCGTCTAGTAAACGGATACCAATGGGACTCTACAATAGAAACACTTAACTGTTGTTTGAGGCATATTTATCGTGGATGTAACTGCAGAGTCAATGCAAATGTCAGAGCAAACATTATCAGCAGGTACAACACACACTCTTTTTGTTTAGATCACTTGTGCGTTGTTGGCAGGCTCTTTGTGGGCGTCTGTGTACTGCAGTTCTTCTTCTGTGTTATAGAACTCTGCCTGCCGCACTGAAAAAAAAAAAAATCTCCCAATGATACAAGTTGCCATGGAGATAGTGAGCCCCACTACCTGCTGCTTGCTTTCGCTCTCCCAATCCAGACTCCCATAGAGAATAGCTCCTCTGTGTATAAACCACCAGCTGTTTCAGACATAAATAATAGAATGCAGAGAGCTGTGAGCTAAGCCTCAGGCATCAATAATGGATGTGAGTGCTGGAGGATAGCGCCGCCGAGTGACAGCGTTGGCACGGGCTCGTTTTGACACTTTCACCTCTCAATCTCTCCGTGTTGATGTTTTTTTTTAAAGTAAACTCTTCCTGCTCTGGCGACATGCTGATGTCAGTGCTAAATGTGGGCTGCAGAGGAGTCGCACCCTGGAGTCAATAGGACTGTAGGAGAACTAGGTCACAGCCGCTATATGTTCAATATGATGCAGTGTGTGTGTGTGTTAGCTCATCAAATCACTCCTTCTGTGTGTGTGTTGATCTTGTTGAAGAAGAGTCTACTGCTTATCCACTAAGGCTGCCTAGTGTTGCCTGGCAACCAACCTGGCCTCAACCAGTACACACATACAATGTGAACACAGATAAATGCACACACACACACACACACACACACACACACACACACACACACACACACACACACACACACACACACACACACACACACACACACACACACACAAACACTCAGGTGGATTGAGAACAATAGGCATGAATTGCAGCACATTGCATCAGAGGAGGGGCAGTGAGGGATGTCTTTCAAAAGGGGCTCCGGGTCCAAGCCATTTATCGATTTCACATACACGCCTTATGTTCTGGTGTGTTTTGAAGCAGATCTGCCTGATTCGCCCCATGGGTTCACTCCTACCATCAGTACTTCGTGCATTAGGAATGTGTTATGTCCCTCTTCTCCTGAAGTCCACAGTTTGTTGTTTGGGGTATTTTTGGGGGCATTTTGAAAAGTGGACGAGATTAATAATGCATGACAGCTGAGCACCAGCGCGGAGAAGATTTTGTGAGAGTGTGATTATGTGGCTGGGTGTGTGTGTGTGTGTGTGTGTGTGTGTGTGTGTGTGTGTGTGTGTGTGTGTGTGTGTGTGTGTGTGTGTGTGTGTGTGTGTGTGTGCTGTGCTGTGCTGTGTGTGTGTGTGTGTGCCTGTGCCTGTGCCTGTGTGCTTGAGGCTGCTCTGACTCAGAGTTCTGGTCTGTCTGTCTGTCTGTCTGTCTGTCGTCTGTCTGTACCTGTGTTTGATGGGAAGACTGATAGAAGAAACCTGAGGCTCCAAACGCCACCTGATTGGCTATCAGGAATCAGCTGACCCAGACACTTCCACAAGCCCTCTGAACATCCCATCCTCCCTCCCTTTCCTTTTTTTCCATGCTATCTTTTCCACATCTCTCTCTCTCTCTCTTGCTTTTTCTTCCGCTCGCTATCCATCTCCTGGAGACACTCTCTCTCTCCTCCCTTAACTCACTTTTCTCTTTTTCTTTCTTCTCACTCTCCTTTGCTCTCTCCCTCCATAGCTTTCCATATTTACCCATCAAACACCCCCCCCCCCCCCTTTTCTCCTCCCTCCTCCCTTTCGCTCTGTGTTTGAGCTCCAGTGATAGGCTGTTAATGCAGGCGGTGTATGAGTCTATCTCACCATCTGCAGTAGTGGAGCTAGCTTCTCTCCTCTCTCGCCAGGATCTCTTCATCAGCCTGCCAACTTCAGCCTGATTCAGTGTGCGCTGGTGTGCCTGTGTAGATGTGTCTTAATAGAAGTAGAGCAATGGAGCGTGTTTGGCTGTTATAGAGCTTGTGTGTGTGCATGTGTGTTTGATTTCCAGTTGTGAAAGTAGCAGACAATCTGTTGAGTCTTCTGCAAGAGTGTGTGAGGACAAAGTGCAGCTACTATGTGTGAACTAGGCAGTCAGGGAGGCATTGACGGCCGTTGGCACTGTTCGGCTGCTCAGGTAGAGATTTTGCTCTTTCAGCATGCAGATATTCTTATTTGTACTTTCCTTCTGTGTGTGTCTTTTTTCCCTTCTTATTATTGTGCATCTGTGTCCTTTAATGTCAGCATGCTGTATTGATAGACTGTGAAAAGATGGGGACAAAGAAGGAGGGTGAAAATGAGGGGCGGAGGTTTCTTGGTCATATCTCCTTGGTTCGTCTTCTTTAAACTTAATTTGTATTTGGCATGTCTGTAGTTTTCATCGTGTTCATTGTTTCCCATGTGATAGATGGATCAATAGTCCCATTGACACCTTGCCGGTTGAATGGGGGGGGGGGGGGTCAGCTGACCACAGATCAGAGGAGGGGCCTTGTTAAATTTGCTTGTCTGCTTTTTCTAGCTGATTTTAGGATTCAAAACAGGTTGCTGTAGGGGAACATAGGTGTCTTTCGGATCAATATTCGAGCATGGGGGCTCAACATTGATCAGTGAAAGGGGCGATGTGTTTCCTACTGGCTGATTGGTTCTTGTGCTATTTGGATCCTGGCAAAAGCACAGAGGTTTATCGACTGGCTGGATTCCAGAGGCTAAGCTCACGCACCCAGCATTTGACAGCCCAGTAGGCAGAACTGATTGGAAAGGCAGTGGAGGAAAGAGACGGAGTCAAGCATCAATAACTGTATATATGTTTCAGGCCAATCTGAAGAACAGTAGACTTGTCAGGAACAAGACCACACAACACAAAGCCAGTGCGGGCTTTTTCAGATGAATACACTAAGTGCTTTGCGCCTCTAATCTTACGTAATACACTGTATGTTCTTGCAAAAACAAGAGGCAAGGGAATAAAGAAACCAAGGACAGAGAAGAAAGCGTAATGAATTTCTGTTTGTAACACTGCCTGTAGGTTTCAGCTAAGACATCATCGACCACTTAGTGCTTTGATTTGGTTCAGATTCTGTTCTGGTCTGGTTGTAATCTGCCTCTAGAGCTCTTCTGTTTTAAAGCTCTGCCGCTCTCTCCTTTATTCTGTGGGTTACTAACATCTACTGCAATGCATCACGATCCAATTTTAATTTAGTGCTGGCACTGAGCGCCCAGTGTGTTTAAAACACACACACATTCACATCTCTCATAGCGGAGCGTCAAGGCGGGCGATGTTTAACAGTAATTCATGAATATGCGGAGCACATTAGCCTGGTGTTAAGTAAATACTGCAGCACTTTGAAGTCTTCCTCCTGCTCCTCCTATCCCTTCTTCTTTGCTTTCTCCTTCCCCCCAATTCCCCTAAAATTCCTTTTATCCATCCATCTATCTCTCAAACCTTCCCCCCCTTTTCTCATACTCTGGCTGGAATAGCAAATCAATGCACTGGTCCCACAGAGGGTGCACACTCCTCCTTTTTTTATTCCCCATCATTTTTAACAGCCTGAACTTGGAGTTGCCATGGCAACAGGAGGAGCAAGGATGGAGAGGAAGGGCGCCTTTTCCGTAACGAGGGAGCAAGGCACGAGAATGAGTGGTTGTGGAGATATAAGCTGGTCAATGTAGGTTAGAGAGTGAATGTAAGAGGGTTATTGACATGGTGCTTATGAAGAAGTTTTGAATTGTGATTTAAATGAAGGAGCTTAAGTGGAATAGTCCCATGAAATCTCAAGTTTTACTCCTGTCTTTGGCTTCACACTGCACATTCTCCAACACCTATGAGCACTAGCCAATATCAAATTTAGAGGAAAGCATGGAGATGTGGAACATAGAGAGGCATGAGGAGAAGAAAGACGGGGAGGGTCAGGAGAATACACGATGATAACTGACTGTCCCTCCTGGCTCTGAACAGAATGCAATGTTTTTCCTTTCTTCTTCTCTCCTTGGTACTTTGGTGTTGGCCGCCTGCCATTGCTTGGGGCCTTAGAAGGCGAAAGTTGTTGTTGCAAATGGGGAAACGGGTGGGCGATGGGTTGTTGCTGTGTGCTCACACATGTACAAAATAAACAGAAGGGGTGTGGAGCCTCGGCTGTTTGTGGATGGATTAAGAGTTTGTGTCTTTAAACGTGTCTTTATGTTCCTGCTTTTTTTTCTGTATCATCTCTCTGTAGTCGGCAGACGACCTCCTGGTGGCGTCAGCTGAGTGTCCCAGCGACGATGAAGACATTGACCCCTGTGACCCCAGTTCAGGTGAGACTCCCCCCCACCCACAAATAAACACATCACATTGCCTCTTTGAGTTATTGGTCTGTCCTCCACGCTCGCTGTCGCTCAGTCCTTTCCTGCCGCTTGGTCGCTCACTTTCAGCACATCCCTTCACTTTCCTTTATCCCTTATTATTCATCCTTTTTTTATTAGCTGTTTCTTCCTTTCTTTCCCCCTCCCTCACCTCCATCCAGCCTGAAGAATTCACATGCAAATTCAATCAATTGTTTAACATGGTGTCATACTGTATATCACCACACCGCAGCCCCTCGCTGCCTGTGTGTGTCATAAAGTGTCAAATGTGTGTAATAAAACTGATATAATGTGCACCTGTGCTCTGGCCCTCCTCTCAACATGGTGTAATATAATCTGTTTACACATTATGTGATAATGTGCAAACTGCTTTGGCTCTAAGCTGTAGCCTTCCCTTGCCAGCATCAAGCATTATGCAAAGTGCCCGTCAAATAATTCATCATGATGATGCATTGTATCTTCTTGCGGCAGCCCGCCACTTATCATCTATACACGCAGTACAAATGAATAACGTGTGCAGTAAAATGTAATGTAACGCGTACCTCCCCTCTCCCTGTCATAGCCCGCCCCCCTCTGCCAGAGGGGAAGGTGTTCCCGGGTCCGTCTGAGCCGGTTCGGGAGAGCAGCAGCACCACAGGTATGGTGGTGGGCATCGTGGCAGCTGCGGCCCTTTGCATCCTCATCCTCCTCTACGCCATGTACAAGTACCGCAACCGCGACGAGGGATCCTACCACGTGGACGAAAGCCGCAACTACATCAGCAACTCAGCCACACAGCCCAACGGAAGCGCCAAGGACAAACCACTGGGGATTGCCAAGATCTCCAAGAACAAGAAGAACAAAGACAAGGAGTACTACGTCTGAGGCTGAAGACGTCCAACATATACGCATACACCTTTATATATAACGGTATATGTACATAAATAGATATATTCTCCAAAAAAAGATGATGCACACATACACACTGACATAGACATGCTGATGTTAATGTTTACTCTCCAATAATCACATCTGCACACATGCTGGCAAGCACAAACATAAACACATTCAAGTACACACATTTAAGCACAAACATACACACACACATACAGACTGGCCCGAGGGCATGGACCCTTATTGTACAGTATTTACCAATGAGCAGAGCCTCTGCGAGAGGCTTGTTTTATGAACATAAAGACCATTCCAAATGGTTTAAAAAAAGCACCAGTTCAACTCCCAGTAAAGAACCATTTTGGGCCAGCAAGATAAAAAGACCAGTCACTCCCCTGCCACAGTAAGACCTCTCCTGTTGGACTCAGAGAGGTCAAGGAAGACTTTAAAGTGAAGCACATGGCAGACTAAGTGTATTGAGGCAGAGCACCAGAACAAAGATGATGTAATAGCACCAAGCCAAGCACCAAGTGTCTCTTCCAAGTTTCTTGGCATTCCTCCCTGTTAGCAGACGGGACTCGATGAAGCACTGACGACGCTGAACAAACAAGCACACTGTCGGTCCAAGTGCCAACCCAAGCAGCAGGACAGGGAAATCAGGGTGTAGCCATAGAGACAATTATGAGTGAATAGGCAGAGGCAGGTCTGGTGCCGTTAATAAAATGGATGGGCTGTGGTGCTGTTGTTTTACAGCGCCCTGTAAATCACAAAGGTGGAATCAGCGGAGAGCTATTTTCCTGGACAGGATACTTGAGACTTCAGATGCTACCTACAGACACAAGTCATGCATGACTGCAGTGTCACACACACATGCGTACAGCACACATGCACTCACAGAAAATATAAACAATCTATACCTGCAGACATACACATACCTGCAATGCTAAAGAACCACCATATCTTCATGAGTGTCACTGAAGACTATACAAGAAGACAATGGTGAAAATGACAATGACCATTATGACAATTGTTATGGCAATGGCGAATATGAAGAACAAAGTATAGACTTTTGGGGGAAGGGTGGGGGGGGCTCCTATTGCACGTGAATTATCTTACTCCGTGTGATTTATACCGCGTTGAACCTCCAGAGGTGACAAACCACAATCATAAACTTACAACCTTGGCTTGAAGTATTCCTAAATACACACTTCAAACGGTTTTTAAGACAGTGGGATTCAACCATGATTTATTCTGTGAATCAACTCTCAGTTCAAAGTGTGACCATCTCGAGTGTGCTGCATGCCTGAGTCTCTGAGCTGTGCAGTGAAATGGTGGTCCAGAGGTGGTTTGTTTGTTTGTTTGTTTGTTTGTGGGAGGAGGAGGATGAGGAGGGGAAGGGGGGGAGGTTGCGGGTTGCAATGTAACTCTAGTGCAACACCTGGATGTGCGCGCCCACCGCAGGCCACGTCCTGTTTTCTAGCCTGATGTCTTATAGGCCACGCCCACTATACCTGCTCTAACCAACCACCTTTTTTTATAGCAAAACCCAGCTGAGGAAAAGAATCAAAAACAGAACAAAGTAAATGTTACCATGTGTTGCTAATAGATAGAAGAGGCCAGTTCATGATGCCATTGACTATATGACGACCTGAGTTGCTTTGATTTCACTGGCTCTACCTTTTCTCTCTTTCTCTTCGCGTCCTTTTGTCTTCATGCTATCGGTTGACGGATTCATCAATATTCATGACATGACCAATACACAGACAGATGGGTTTCCGATCTGGCCTGTGCTATAATTATCTGTTTATGGACTTTTGCTGTGTCTGAGCCTTCCACAGCTCAAGAATTGTAGCTCCACGATATATCAATACAAACAATGCCATGACATGAACAAGCCCCTCCAGATCTTCCAAGCAGCGTAACCAACCAGTGAGATGCATGCACAATTACAATGGAAAGAAAGGACATGAAAAAGGACTGTGAGATTTGAGAGTATATTGTCCAAATTAACATATTTCCTTATTCTCTCCTTCCTTTACTGGCCTTGACCTCCTTTTTCTTCCCTTCTCTTGTTTTCCCCTTGTTGAGTATGTTTCGCTATTTACCCTTCCAGTTCCTTCTGTGTCTACTGCTTTCTTTCCCCTCTATCTCTGTTGTGTTGCCATCGGAAACAAAGGCGGTGTCTCAACCAATGGGATACTACATCTAGGTGTTCATTAACCATGTTTATTTTCTATATGTACAATTTTTCTACAGTATTTACTTTTATTTTTATTGTTACGGTTCTTTGATGAACATAAAGTGGAAATTTATTATGAAAAATAGTTTTGAAGATTAATGAGTAAATAAAATATTACCCAAGTGAACCTGGACTGTGTTTTATTTGTCAATGTTAGTCTTAAATAGGCATTATGAGATCAGAGGCTAATTTAGAAAAAACTAAAAGTAACTCATATTGTGTTAGAGGTCACATCTTAAAGTAATAGTTCCATCATTTGGGAATCAAGCTTCTTCACTTTCTGGTGAAATAGTTAAATGACAAGAAGTATTTCATCCTGTTTGATACACTGCTGAAATTAGCAAACAGACAGCATCTCCAAAAGTGAATTAATTTATATTTGTATTTATTTCAACTAAAGTTTCAATTTCCAACTCAATAACAAACTTAATTTCTATTTTTTTTAGCAAGTTTTACTTGCAATTTATTCAGATTTAGGGAGTGATGGATCAACAGGATTACATAAAACAATGAACAATGATATTTATTTCTCTTGTATTCATTTGCAGTGCTTTTAATATTGAGGTGATTCAAAAGTAATGAAAAATAGTCAGATTCCATAACTTTTATATTTTGATTATTATTATTTTTCATTTAATTCATTTTCCATTTTAACACTTTGTTTTAACAGGAATTTACCTGTATATCATTTTAATAATTTGATCTTTAATCAAATTAAAAACCTTAAAAAATAAACAAAATTAAAACCTTAGTATTTTAAAACAGTTTGACCATTTCTGTTAGCGCAGGGGGGAAGCACATCTACTTTTAATCATCATTGTAGTGTTCATATCCAAGACTAATAAAATAAGAATCACTTGCAGCCCTACTTCATAAAGAGCTAAGCTAACATCTGCTCGATGCTGCGGTATATATTACCGGGCATGCATAAGAGTGGTGCTGATCTTCAAATCCAACTCTGCCAGAAATTGAATCAGCTTATTTCTCAAAATGAGGAAGTATATCTTTAACAATCTGCCTCTAGCTGAATATCGACAAGTTGCAGACTCCAAGATATTTCTCCTATTCCCTTTCACCTCCTTCATCAAAGTAAGGAAAGTTGCACCTTTTCTTTCAAGTCCTGCTATGTCTAACTGGGACAGTAGACACACAAATCCCCACTCCGTACACACCACACAGGGCTTTGAAGTGTTACTCAGTGCAGTGAGCAGTGTAAGTCTCTGCAGAGTTGCTGTTTGCCGGATGAAAGAACCCTGAGGCTCAGGGTTGAGCTTGCATCCTCAGGTGAGAGAAGCTACAAGGACCTGCTATTTTCAATAAACACCTTCCAAATGTGAGCGTCTTGTTCTCTCATGGCTTGTCTTTCTTTTGTGTCTTTTTCCTCTGAACAGTCTGTGCTCAACAAAAGGCTTGTGTTTGGCTGTAACCATCTGTAGCTGTGTTGTCCTTGACCACAGCCAGCTAAGATAAAGACACAGCACCTGCTATACTCAGTTTTGAAGGAAACAACCCCAGTGCAAATCAGTTACCTCATGCTAACATACTACTCCAAAATGTACATTTACAGATTATCTTCACATACCAGAAAACAAAACCTGGATGGAGAACTATACAAGCCGTACCATTGTTATCTACGTCAACAATTGGGTTGTGCATCGATGAATGGACAAGCGCTTCTCTTGAAAGTACGAAATGTTCACATTAGCGGCGCCCTCCTTGACTGACGTATAATGTTAGCTAGCTCAGTGCTGAAAGCTATTGTTAGTTGTTGTTTTTTTGCACAGTGTTATGGAAAGAGACAATAATAGGCTAAATGTTTTTGTTTTGGGGTGAATTGTCCCTGGCTCACACATGAACACATTAGCAGAACATTTTTTAACTATTGTTTAACTACTTAGCTAACTAACCTAAACTGCTGCGCATTGAATTTATATTAGCATTTTAACATCCCCACAACTGTGTGACCCTAATATAATGACACGAAATGTTAAGGATTAAACGTGATGATAATATTATGGTTTGGTGTAACGTGCGTAAAGAAAGCACGGTAAATAATTGAGCATGTTAGCATTCATCTAAAGGTGAACTGCATTTATCTTCAGCGTGGGCGTTGGGGGGGGCTTGTATAAAAATGACTGACGCTCGGGACGGAGCTTGCAAAAACACATAGCGTCAACTGATGTCACTTGAGTCAGTAGGCTACCGCTTGGGCCTGAAGACTTTGATAGGCTGCTGTTCATTGCAGGTGTGCTAATGTTATTGCTAAGTCTTTGAATCTTGTTGTAAATATCTTGTTAAGTAAAAGTAATGCCAGAAGTCAGGTCATTGTTATTGTAACATTGAGACATAGGTAGCTATCATAAAACTATTGTGTTAGAAAACTGGAAAATTACAAACAGGGAACCATCAAGGTGTAGGCTTGTACATCATCAATGCTTTAATCACAACAGACAATTGACAATATAGTAGAGCAAGTTGTTGAACATACACTATCAAAAGCAGTGGTCCTTTAAAATGCCCAACTAAACCCTCATTAGTAAATGAAGATGCACACTATCAGGGTGTATCTTGGGAACAATGTATATTGACTTTTTGATGTTATGCATCTATAAGCTTGTAGAGAAAGTATAGCTGTATAGCTGCAGAGTTTAAAGCTAGGCTACAATATTTCCTCCAACCAGGTGAAAATAATCAGCAAATGATTACATTAACAAATTCATATCATATATCAGCACATACATGCACACAGATGTCATTATTTTCCTCTTCCTCAGTCCTTCACTTCCACTCCTTTCTGCAGCTGCATATGTCAGACTCTGTCTATCTTTCTGTCTTTTCTCTCTTCTTCTGTTTCTTTCTTGCCTTGTGAAAAACCAAACTGTGGGAGAGTGTATGAATGTGTGTGTGGTCATGTCAGGAGCTCAAGGCTGTGTTTTTCTTTCTGCTTTGCAATAAATAATAAAAGGCTCTGTTCATCCACATGCGGTTCCCACAGTTCGAGGAACACAACTATGTATCAATACAAAAGAATATGTGTGGGAATCTGAAGATGTATCAAGGAGAACATTTTAAAAGCTTTAACATTAATTGTTTGTGTGTGTTTGTGTGTGTGTGTGTGTGTGTGTGTGTGTGTGTGTGTGTGTGTGTGTGTGTGTGTGTGTGTGTGTGTGTGTGTGTGTGTGTGTGTGTGTGTGTGTGTGTGTGTGTGTGTGTGTGCGTGCGTGCGTGTGTGTGTGTGTGAGAGAGAGTGTCCTTGCAGGCGTGTGGTGAGTGCAATTGGAGAGGAATATTATGTCCATTGCTATCGCAGCTAAGTGTACTCATCTTTCAACACAAATATGACACAGAAGACATAACAGATTCTCGCCTGTTCCCTAAAATTATCATTATTTTGTAAGTTTAATCACATCACAACTTTGAATTTAACAACGGGCCAAAAATAACTCCCTTCTGTCAGTATTATTGTTGTTCGTTCTACGCTTTCTTTGAAATGATATTCAAGGAACATAAATGTAACTCCAGGAATATATATAAACATACAGAGATAAAGAGAATATACATGCAAATGTTACATAGAAACAAGAATATAAATAAGGAAACAAACATTTATCCACCATTCTGTATTGTTTACTCTCAAACTGTAATTAATACCAGATTTACAGGATTGATGGGATTTGGTAACAAGTCTCAAATATTGTATTAAAATAGATTATTCATAATACAAATTGTCTTCATTTTCATTAGATCACCTCAGTAGGGCAGCCACTTTGTATCGAAGTAAAACAATACCCAGTTATTTTAGACTCATAATGCCATAAAATACTAGACTGTAAATGAGGATCCTGGGAAATATAGTCCCTTGACCTAAAGCATGCCATTATGCAACAACGAATTAAAATGTTACTTCACAAAAAAACGGACCAAATGTAGACCAAGGAAACCACTTCTATGCAATGTTAGCCAGCTAGCTGTGTTTGTATAAACTTGTTGGAGCTTTCGGTTTTAGGGCTCAACTTACAAATGAATGAGTTGGAAATTACTTTTATTTAAGTCAAATGATACAAACTCAGTTTAACAAAGATTGCAATGGTTCAGCAGGGAGCTAAGTGATTCTACTTCTGTATTCTAGGATATTTTTCCTCATAAGAATGAACTTTTCAGGTGACAGGTCCCACTTGTTGTTTAAAATTGTCTTAATATTTAATTCCCAAATCTGTTCGGATAAAATAAAATTAACAGCCTACCTTTTTGAAATGGAGTGTGCTGCAAATTTCATTCGAGAGGCATCCAGTGCTTGTCTGATTTAATTTAATGGAGAGATCTTAAAGCTGAAAGTGTGATGGTGTAAAAAGGAACAAAAACACATTTTTGGACAAACTACAGAATGTAATTTGTAAAGGTTGAAAAGGATTGTCTTTATCAATACTTCCAATCCAGATCTGTGCGCACACACACACACACACACACACACACACACACACACACACACACACACACACACACACACACACACACACACACACACACACACACACACAGCAGAGTCCTCCTACATCCTCAAACACCCATAAAGCTTTTCACACGCCCCCATTATTCACCAGTGCATGGCAGAAACACCCAAATCACCTCACACTTCTGTTCTTTCTCCGACCTAGCGGGTACCCAAAGTGGAAAGACTGATAAACGGGCAAATCATTTATATCAAATGTGTTTAAGCTCTGGTTGACAGCCTGCATGTATGAGAAACACCACGTGGGAAACAGAGAGACCGGAAAACAAAGAGAAAAATCAGTGTCAGAAGAAGCAAAAGAAGAAAAACAGGGAGATTTAAAGAGTACACAGTAAAAAAACAACAATCTGCAAAGATGATTCTGATTATGTTTGTGATTGTAATAATGATGAGAGTGTCGGCCCCTTGCACGAAGATTGAACAAGAACTTTTTGGGATCACAGAGATTCCCTCAAACATCTCGAGCAGCACCGAATGCCTGTGAGTACAAACATATACATAAACAGTACCAACATATACATAGATACAAGTTATTGCACACAAATATTTGCAGCAATGTTGTGAGGCAGTTGCTGCAACCACTTTAAATATTTCAATTTGCTTGCTACACAAACATTTAACATCTAAGAGAAATACTTTAGAATTTCCTTAAATAATGTAACATCAATGCCTCTTTATTAATTTTGCTCTTGTTGTTGGCAACCGTACAGAAAAACACTGGATATGCCTATACTATATGGAGCCTCGTGTCAAATAGTTCTTCTTCAACTTGTTCCTATTATAGATGGTTTTCGTGAACTTGATATTTGTGGGTTTTTCTCTTTTTGCATTTATTGTTGTAGTTATGGGACTTACATTACATTTAAAAAATAAGAACCAGGAACGAATCAGCTAAAACCAATACATCCTGAATTTGAATCCGCTTTGTCATCTCTGGATAACAAGGGATCCTAGATATGTTATAATGCCAACTAACTCAAAAGCTCAATTTAAATGTACACTTTTGTTTTTTCGCTATATCTCTGTAGTCTTTAGCCATTATGAGGTCGTTTGAGTCCTCTTTATTATGAGTACTGATTTTCATGTATTAATGTGTAATGTAGTGGAGTAAAGTCTCCCTTTACAACAACAGCAGACATATGTCCATATTACAGGGACTCCAACCCAAAATAATATGTCTCACCATGTTACTCCAATCCAGATTCAGGGAGCATGCCGTGTGTCCCATACCACATCCCGTGAGCATGCATGATAATTTAGACTTTCCTCTCTAATCCTATATCAGTGCTCATGGCTGAATTCTGCCCTGAATTTGCAAGTGCTGCCTTTATTAAATATTGGTTTAAGGAAATGTATGCAAAGTATGTCTGCTTGCCTCCAGCAAGTCAAAGCACTCTAATGTGTCCACGGGTTAAAGATGGCCAGTGGAGTTCTTATGTAAACAAACAAAAGTTACACTTGCTGTCGATTTTTCTTTTAAAAAAAACACTGTGTGTATCTTTGAAGCATAACCAATGCGTTGAATGCATGTTTTTCATCCCTGTAGAAATGGTGCACGGATTACATTCATGTTTACTGGCTTGCAATCTTCTTCTAAACTGCATTTCTAAGCGCATTTATACTTTGAATATTACCCCTACCAACTGCCGCTCAGCATAACAGCGTAAAAACAGGGTTTTGTCTGCATCCCACTACCCCTGTCCACAATCAGTAGTTATGGGATCCGTGCTAAAAGTTTACGCAATCACTAAACATAACAGCATTATTGCTAACAAGACCCTAATCTACAGTTTATAATAGACCTAAAAGTGATCAGGAAAATATTTGATAATGTTGTTCATCTTAATATTACTTGTGATAAATAAACCAGCCCAACATTCTTTTATTACACATATTGAACTGAACTCAAAACGCATTAATAAAGAACAATGATTTCCATTTTAAAGTGCAGTTTACTACTGTTACTGTCTTTCAACCAACCCAAATTATCCCAGAGTGCGATATTGCAGCCTTTAGAGGTATTGTAATTTTAAAAATGCGATAACAATTAAAAAGATGTATTGTAATTGGGCAGGCCTACAGTATGTCATATTATATGTGTGTGAGGACAGATTTGAGACTGTGATAGTATTACTGTACGTATGGTGTAGGAAGTGGGGAAGGGCCCTGATTTGACGTATTGACTGGTTTGTGTCGCAAAATAATGCAAATGATTTGCGTGTTGTTTGACACAGTGACACATAACTGGATGAGACAGGGACTGAACTATGACCTTTTATTTTGGCATTTTGATGGAATCTCAAGGCCAGAAGGAGGAGGGGAAGAGACGATGGGGGTGAGGGTCAGCCTAGGAATTAGGAATTCCTAAAGCACAATCATGCACTTAAACATACCAAGAGCAGTGCACAGATGTACATATTCTTACCCAAAAATACAGCTGACAGACAGGAACTTTGTGGCAGAGAAGAAGAAGCATCCATTCCAAAGAAATGTTCTGTGAACTCCCATGAGGCGATGTGTGTGTTCTCATCCGTTCTGCTCTGCTTGAAGGTCAAGGCTCAGGAACACTGAGATATTTACAAGAATGTTGCGATAGACGGCCATTTCAACGTGGATCCAAAACCAGTTTACTTATTGAGTGAAAATAAAATCCCTTATATGTGGAAATGATCTTACCAAAACGTCCACCAATGACTTTGTAAGGATTTGTTGTCTGTGATTATTTTCCTGTGATCTTTGCTGAGAGCTGATGTGAATGGTCTCTATATTAACAGGTATGTCAAGCAGAGGCAGATCACAGTGATTCCCAGGGGCACCTTCAGCCGCCTGCAGAACCTCAAGAGACTGTGAGTGTCTGCTGTTCATGTTTATTCTTTGACTTGGAACATAATGAATGGGAAGTCAAAACACTGAGAAGAAGTGGTCGGGCCTCATTTTCTTGGTATATAGATTAACATTACAAATACAACCTTTTGTTTGGATGAATTTGGTGGTGACTTTAGGTTTCCTCACATCTAAACTAATGGAACATTTTTTATTTATGCTGCAAACCTTAGTCTTGTATTATGTGTTCATGTGGATAATAGCAAACTACAATTGTATGGTACATAAAGCCAAGTTATTTTCATGATTCCCCATATATACTGTATAATATAGTATTTAAATGAGATTTTATTAATCATGAGATCACTAAAACTATGGAAAACATGAGCCAAAATACTGCGCCTGAAACTTTATTTTTTTTCTCCTTACATTGTGTGCTTATTTAAAAAGCCAACAGGCTAAAACAGTGATGTTGCATTAGTCTTTATAACAAAAACTCTCTACAAAATGTAATTTCTAATCCCTGTTTCCCACCACAAACATAAGTTTCATAACAGGGAACGACATGCTGGAGAATATCAGCGCGTTTGCCTTCGCCAGACTCCCCCTGCTAACTGAAATGTGAGTATGCCGTTTTTTTTCCAAAAGACACCACCTGTAACGTATTTCATACAAAATGATTTAGTGTTTCAGCTATTTTATTTCAGCTGAGGAGTAAGCTCATTCTTCTTAACATATTTCTGTTCCCCTCAGCTACATCTCTGATAACGGTGCGTTAAGGAGCATAGGGGATTCTGCTTTTTCTGATCTCCCTGAACTCACTGGGATGTAAGTATATAACTGGCAGGATAATGGCAGCAGTGAAACCATGTCATAGCAGTCATTCATATTAATGGGTACATGACTGTATGCGTTCCTTTCAGACAAATAATAAATTCAAAACACCTGATCCACATCCATCCAGATGCATTCAAGAACATTGGGAAACTGCGGGGTTTGTAAGTACTCAGTGAGAGTGTCATTCTTTCTTCTTCAGTGTGCGTTTTTCAAGCTGATTGTGAGTCAGCAATGTAAAATACACATCTATTGTTTACATCTTTTCTTATAACTTAAAATAATTGTTAAAGTAAATAAATGTAGTTTTATGATAAATGCAATGTGTTAAAAGAAAGGCTGAAGTCAGCGGAGGTGGGAGAAGGACTCCGATCTTGTACTTGAGTAAAAGTAGATGTACCAGAGCATATGAATACTCTGTTACAAGTATATGTTCTGTATTCAAAATGTTACTCAAGTAAAACTACAAAAGTGTTAGCATCAAAATATACTTCAAGTTCCAAAAGTAAATGTAGTCATTTTGCAGATTGGCCCTTTTTCAGAATAATATATATGATATGTTTTGATTAGAAAGATTGACCATTAAAGTGGTCTCAAAGCTGGTAAAGGTGCAGATAGTTTTAATGACATTGTATACTGCAGGGTAGCCGGTCAATTTACTCCAGGTGCCTCTAAATTGTACGTAAATTAATCAAGGGACTTCACACCACTGGAAGTCAGTGTCCTTTGAAAGTTATGTTCTATAAAAACCTAAATGGATTCCATTTGTCGTATAGCAAAGAAATTACCAAAAAGTTTATTTGATTTATTTTGAGAGTCGTTTGGATTTAATAGAGATTGTATAGACATAATATATATATATATAAATATATTTTAAATGTAGCTTTCAAAAATGTGTTTTCCTTTGTTTGGTTGCTCTTTGCAAATTCTAAACCTTTTTGGTCCGATTTTACAATATAAGTTTAACAACAATATTTCAGAGATGCTGAATTTTGACCTTGTTATGTGTGTTTTTTGGAACAGGGATTGCTTTATTTATCCCCCTGCCAACTGAGCTTCTCTCTAAGTGTCTTGCAATCTCTTCACTCGATCATTTGTTTCTCTGTTAATACAATAAATGCAACATTGTCTGATTTAATCGCGATGACTCACCGCACAGAATATGTGTTGTTCAGAGGCTGCAGTCCATGTGACTGTAATAACATTTGGTGGTTAATCTGCACATCACAGGATCATCTCCAACACCGGACTGACAATATTTCCAAACTTCACCAAGATCCACTCCACAGCCAAGGGCTTTGTGTTGTATGTATCTACACTCAAATTAACCAAAAATGCCCACACACTATTATTCCCACATGTCATTGAAAAAGTAGGCTGTTGTATGCACACAGAGTTAAATATGCCCAGAAGAAATCACACCATTTAACAAAACCTACGCACTGAGTAGTCCTTAGAGAACGGAGTATCAAGAAAACAAACCATCTGTCACTTGTCCCCGGCATTTATAAATCCTACATCAAACCGTCTCCCATCTGACCCCCCATCTATCAGCTTCAAATAAAAAGTGGATTTAAAGAAGATTGCAGCATGTACTGTATATTTTGTACCCATATCTGCTGTGTTTCGTCATATTTACATAAATGTTTTAATCTTTGTGCTGCTTAGTGGTCTGGAAGATAACATGGACATAAGTAAAGTCCCCAGCAATGCTTTCAGAGGCCTCTGCACTCAAGCTATCAACAAGATGTAAGACATTCATTACTTTTTTAGAAACACATGCGCCACCCTCGCACAGCTCTGAGTGGGCATTACATGTGCAATGACGAATGTTCCCTGAAAAGCCCTCTGCCCTCTTTGCTAAGTTCTGCATGTGTTTCTTCAACTTGCAGTTTAAACACTCATGCTGCTATATAGATCCATCGCCTCATTATTTTTAATCCATTGAATATTTCCATATATATGCTACCTTACATCTCAGTTAAGTACTTCTTACTTACATTTATCCAACAGTTTAGTAGATACTTAACAAATTATTATTATTATTATTATTATTATTATTATTATTATTATTATTATTATTATTATTATTATTATTATTAATACGTATTAGATGTGAGAGTGTTGGCAGATCAGACTTGAATTAAATCGTTATTTAAATACAAACCCTGTCATCAGTAAATCAAATATTGTAGATTCAACTACATAAGTAGCTCCCTCTCAACCAGTAGAAACAATAAAATGCTTATTGTTAATAATATAATATTATAATATATAGACTGTACCAAAACATAGAGTTACTTCACCTAATAATTTACTTTACTTTAAACTCTTTAAGTACTTTAACTTGTACTAGGCACATTTTTTTGTAGTATTACTTTATCCTAAAGCAAAAGTTGGACATTTATACTATATATACAGAAATATACCCATCTACACTGAAACAATTGAAATGTCAACCAATTCCACATAATTGTATGAGGTTAGTTGAAAGCAATGATATTAGGTTCAACTTAATGTTTCCAACTAACTAAATTCAATTAAATAACTCTGCAAGAAAAGTGTCATTTTAAAAATGCAAATTCTTGCTTATAATGGAGTATTTTAAAATGGTGGCATTACCGCTTTCATGTTAGTAGAAATCTAAATATACTGCTATCTAACAAATGGTGTTTGCCAACAGCTTACGAGATCTCTAAGGATGTCTTACATAATAGTTTAAAATTGAAATGTTGTGTTTTTATGAAATCATACCGTTTAGTCACTTCGAACAAAGGAACTGCATACACTAAAATTAGCTTTTATTATTCAGTAGAGTTTATTGTTGGGAATTGTTTGTTTTGGAGCCACATAACTGTTTTTGGCTTTCCTTTCTAATGACAGAATGCTCCCCAGAAATGGCTTCAAGGAGGTGGCAAGTGACGCCTTCAACGGCACAAAGATGAGCATATTGTGAGTCACAGGCAGACACACGATACAAACAGAAGATTTACCCAAAAAGAAAAGAAAAATATCAGCTTACATATTTTGTTTTGTCTCTCTTAGGTCCCTAAAAGGAAACAATCAGCTTACTTTTATCAATCGCAACGCCTTTGTGGGTTCCAGTGAGTTGAAAGAACTGTAAGCATGACATCAATAACAGCAGTTACTCATGCCTTTATGATTCACCCTGCTCATCATCACTTTTAAAAACTAGGAGAAAACGAGAAACAATGTGGCATTTGAGGAAAGCTCAGAAACACTTATAAACATGCCAGATTCAAGGTCTGGTTTGGAGAGAGGTTTTTGTTCACCTGTTTATACTCCAATCAAAGAGACACCTTTTGAAGTAGCAATCAGAAAAAAAGACTGTTGTAGTTTAGACTTTCATTGCTGCAGTGTGTTTTTAATCCACATTCCAACAATCATTTGGAAATCTATCCGTCCCATGAAATGTCCATCAAAGAATGTATCGGCTAGTCTTTTATCTTAAGCGAAACTGGAGATTTTTTTTTTACTATTTAAGCTTTAATGAACTTGAAAAGACATCTGTTAAACATTGGCATGGATTCGGAAATGATGAGTGTTAGATACCAATTTGTTTGTATTTGTTTGTGAAGGGACATTTCGAACACAGCCCTCAGATCCCTGCCACACTACATCCTTGGTGGACTTCAGATGCTGATCGCAGAGTCCGCACATAATCTGAAAAAACTTCCTGATGTTGAACTTTTCACCAAACTCAAACAGGCCAGCCTGACGTATCCATCTCACTGCTGTCCCTTCCAAAATATTCACAGAAACAGGTATGCATGCATTATCATCCCAAAAGGGCCATCAACAGAAATGTAAATGGAATATATTTGACATATTTAAGCAATGTTTTGTTTGTGATATCAGTGTCTTCATCATGCCATTGTTACAATTAACTTATACTATAGAACTGCCCACAGAGCCTTGATCTTGAGGTCTTGCTGACATAAAATCTGAAAAATATGTACAGTAAAGAGGTTTACGTATTAATGGAAAAACAAAGGAGAACTCTCTGTGTCATTTGGTGCTAGATCGGGGATCGAGATCACCTGCACCCCAACCCAAGATGCTTTTAACCCCTGTGAGGACATCATGTCCGCTGTCCCACTGCGGGTCCTCATGTGGATCATCTCTATCCTCGCACTGGTGGGGAATGCAGCTGTTCTTCTGGTTTTGTTAGGTATGAAATAGGACAATCATTAGTAGCTTTATTTCTTTCTACCTTCCGTTATTCTGTCTCACTATTTGTGTCTTCATTTTCTCCCCTTGTTTGCTCTCTATGCTTTCCTTCCTTGAGCTCTTTCTTGCATTTTAGCTTCCTTTCCTAATTTCCTTCTTACAGTTCCTTGTTTTTGCCTTTTGCTTATAGGCGATATTATTTTCTTTTTCTCTTTCTCACTAACAAAATATTGACTTGATGAAGTTTTACTGGTAAAATTAGTTCTCAAAGAACAGTTTGGTGACAATGATTTGGTCTTGTCTTTTTCTCCTCCTCACTGTGTTGTCAGGCAGCCGCTCCAAACTGACCGTTCCTCGTTTCCTCATGTGCCATTTGGCTTTCTCTGACCTCTGCATGGGCATCTACTTGATCGTCATAGCAACGGTAGACATGCTCACTCGTGGCTTGTACTACAACAGCGCCATAGACTGGCAGACGGGCCTGGGCTGCAGGGTTGCGGGCTTCTTCACGGTGTGTATGGAGTTCTCTGTAGGCAGATCATAGCACTGCATTAATAACAACACTCATAAATGTCTACCTGTTTGTTTCCATGACAGGTGTTTGCCAGTGAGCTGTCAGTGTTCACATTAACAGCAATCACTCTGGAGCGCTGGCACACCATCAAACACGCTCTGCGACTCGACCGTAAACTTCGCCTGAGACACGCGTGTATTGTCATGACAGCAGGCTGGATCTTGTCCTCTATCGCAGCTTTGCTGCCCACAGTCGGGGTCAGCAGCTACAGCAAGGTAAGCACTCTGTAAAGGCCGCACACCATCCATTTACTCCCTGTGAGAAATATATCTGTATGTTTCTTCTTCTACAAATGGACATACTATAAATTATTTATATGCATTGAAATATGCTACAAACAATGCAAAACAACTAATTAATTGCAATATTGTGTATGTTTGAGATGACATTCAGTAGACATAGGGCAGTAATTTGTATTACTGTTCAAAATTACTGTTATTTCTCTATTTATGAGCAGTTTTGATAAGAAAGTGAAAAACGGTGAATCTTCTAAAGCCCAAAGTAACATAATTAAATGTCTTATTGTGGCTGAACAACATCACAGGTATTCAAATGACAAAGTATTCAAACATTCAAGAACCTGAGATTATTACATTTTTGTCATTTTTGATTGAGATATTACTTTTGCAATTCATTGATTAACAAAATGATTGCAGATCAATTCTGTCGATCAACTACTTAATTAACCAACGTAATAATTTCAAAATAGACTAAAATGAATCACAGCACACAGTATGCTCTCTGAATTGCCTGATTCCAGTATCAATCTATGTTTTTAAAGAAAAGTAACAACCTGTACAAATTCAGTCATAGATGTCTGTTATATGGCCTTCTTGGCCAAAAACTTTTTAGGCTTTCTTGGTTTAGCTTGACCAGTATTTTTTTAATTCAAGGTTATATCATGGTAATTCAGTAAATTCAAAGCCCTTGTAAACTGTGAGATTCTAGAAAATCTAGATGTTCACGTGTTTGTATTTGTGTGTGTTACAGGTGAGTATCTGCCTGCCCATGGATGTGGAGTCTCTGAAGGCTCAGGTCTACGTGGTTTCTCTCCTCCTCTTCAACATCCTGGCGTTCTTCTGTGTGTGTGGCTGTTACCTCAGCATCTACCTGACCGTCCGCAACCCTTCGTCTGCGCCCGCCCACGCCGACACTAGCGTGGCCAAACGCATGGCCGTGCTCATCTTCACAAACTTTGTCTGCATGGCTCCCATCTCCTTCTTTGCCGTGTCAGCCGCCCTTAAGCTCCCTCTCATCACTGTCTCAGATGCCAAACTCTTGCTGGTCCTCTTCTATCCCATCAACTCCTGCTCCAACCCATTTCTTTACGCCTTCTTCACTCGCACCTTCAGGCGGGATTTTTTTCTTCTCACAGCCCGCTTTGGCCTGTTTAAAACCCGGGCGCAGATTTACCGGACAGAGAGCTCGTCGTGTCAGTAGCCAGCATGAATGAACATTCAGTCTAGATGGGTGCTCACTGTCATTCAAATATCCATTAGTAAAAATGTTTGCTGGGCTGTCAAGACGAGGGTCATATTTCTGCTCATAGACAAGAAGCTCAACTTTGCTAAAGAGATGCACCTGTTGTCTTGTGTACAAGCTGTGGAGACACCAAACGGACAGCTCAATCCTCCATATGATGCACAAACTCATCCTCTTGCGCTTTGGATGACATTGAATGTTGTTGGTTTTCCTGTATCTCTGATAAATATATTCAGTATTTTCTGCTAGGCACTGACTGACTTGCAACAAGTGTTGTTCCTAAACCATGTGACCCATGGGTGAATTTGACTGTATGCACAGTGTGTCAAGTAAAGATAGTTACAGAACAGACTGCAGCTACTTTGAACAAATCTAGGTCAAATAGCTGTCCTAGATAATTATCGTGTGTTTATTTTAACAGATGGGTGGAGTTTAATGCATCATGACAACATAGATTCCAAAAAACTGATTTAACTTTCATGCATTGTCCATTCAAAAATGCTATCCAAGAGAATGAAATAAACTGAATTGCTTTGAATTGCAAAGGTTAGAAACTTGGTATGTCAGCTTACACACATCAAGAGATCGACATTCATTTCGCATTCAATGTAAGGATTCAATGATATTCATTAAGAAGCACACTGCAGGGACCTGCTGATTAATAATCCTCTCCTACACTATCCAAGCTTCCACATCTCTCCTACCCTTCACTGTCTTAAAAAATCAAGGACGATTGGTTATTTTTGTGATGTATATACCTTAATTGTTTGTAAATGGAAGTATTATAAAGTGTCTCTTATAAAAGAAATATCTATATCGGTGTGTTTTCTACTGAATACATCTTTGCAATGATTTGCTTACATTTTGAATGGTGAATTTAAGTGTGTGAGTAGAGTTAACAGAGGAAAACACACGCTAACTCATACACAATTCAGCTGTATTTATTTAGAAAATGTTGTCCTTCAGAGCATCCAAAGCTATCAAGGACAAAGTGACTCTACCAACCCCTGCTCTGTGTGCCAGGGTGGGTTGTGGGAGGGGAGGCTTCACAGCTGCTCGTTCTGCTTATTACAGAAGGAAGGATATAGCAGCTAGATAAAACACACACACACACACACACACACACACACACACACACACACACACACACACACACACACACACACACACACACACACACACACACACACACACACACACACACACACACACACACACACACACACTGAAGCAAGAAACCCAGGGTTTCAAGGCTGCAGCTGCAAGAAGGAATCCAAGTCCATCTCATTGATATGGATACACTGCCTCCTACATGCCAACATTGAATGTGTGGCTGCATTTATATTCTTTAACCACCAGGTGATGCTACTGATGTGGGAGTTTTTATGCTCTACAAGCACTGATTGATGGTATTCATTAGAAAATGTGAAAACTTAGCACATTCCATATTTAAAAATCAACTAAATACATTTCATCAGAGATTTGCAGAATTCAGAAGTGCCCTTCTTCAATTCAGATTAATTTCAGAAATGTATATAAGGGCAGAGTAAACACAGAGCTGGGAGTTAAGGAATTAATCACTTTCCTTTTTCCACTGGCTTAGATGCAAAGACCTATAGTGCTGCCATGCCATGCAGTAAAAAGGGAAGATGAGGTGGTTTGGCTCCAGAAAAAAAGGAATGTTATGCAGTGGTGCCATAAATGCAATTTTACACTTAAACTTTATTGAATCACAGGGCAAATTATCTAACTGGGAATTTCAAGGTTTCCACAAAAACCCTATGTCCTTACCTGCTCTTGCAGACCATACAACTGACATCTTTAATGTCCCTGGACAGAGTGCTGGGGAAAAATGTGACACATTGAGGCCTGCAGTAAAAAAGCACTGAAGATGCTTTACTTAAGTACTATGTGAAGATACTCAACTACAAGCAAAAGCATTGCTTTCAAACACCTGTTAAGCTGTTAAGCTGTCGCTGTTAAGCTAAATGAAATTAGATAATCAAACATGGATATAAACCAGATATCAGCAGAATGTAGTTTGTTTGATAACAACTCTGGTTTAACTTTAAATATTTGAACATAAGCATTTAAAATTATTGAATAGATTACCTCCCTGTGTGTTGTAATGTAATTGTCCTTAAACTTATATGCATGGCTTACTATAAATGATTGATTGCTGCTTGTGTTGAATATTTAAAGCTCTGGTAAGAGCTTCTACACAAAGATGATCTCCTATACAAAAGTAAAGCCACAAAAGTACAAACAATTAACCTCAGAATGAAACATTGTAACACTGCAACAAAACGTGTAGTTATTATGAGCTCATACCCTTATACTTTGCAGCCAAACAATGCCATCTGGTGGTCCAAATACATGAAATGATACCAATTGACCATGTTAATTAAAGTGTGCACTCAAATTCTATCATTGTTACTCACATCCTGCAGACTTGAAAAGTGGCAGTAAAAATGTTATAGTTAAGTCTCAGCGTGCATTCATGTCAGTTAAAATTAATTCTAATTGTATTGCTATAAAAAATTGCTATAGGCTTTTTCGGTATTTTGTTTTGAAATTCAATAATACTAATTATTGATACATATTAAATGTGTGTACTTAATGTGTATATTAAACAATCCAAGGTGTAAAATGACAGAAAGCTAATGCAATGTATTTGTTATTAATTCTGTTGAAATCATTAGAGTGTTGTAGTTTTTAGCTATAATCATAAAACGTACTTTTAAAGGGCCCTTAAAATCTCCTTTTCAAATGTTACTCCACCTTAAGTCACGTCTATCTGACATCGCATGCACTCTTCTTTGGCATTTCCATTTCTCTTTAAGATTTCAAATGGGAAATGTATGTATAAACTTCTCAATGTAAACATTTCATGCAACATGACCACAGTCTCTGTCCTCTATATGCTCAGTGTGTTTCAAACACTCACATTTTCACTAACATATGGCAAACTATAAATCAATTAGATTGAAAGACAATTAGACAAAATCACACCTCTGCTCTTTGTTTAAAATGGGCGATTGTTGAAATGCTTTGTTCAACTTGAGAGAAGATCTATCTTTATGTATCAGTGACTATGGGGGCTGCAAAATGTATATTATTTTTAGCATTATCATTGCCTGTGCATTGATCAAATCGCCGCTTGACCGATCCCGAACCCCAACAAAAAGGTTTGTCAGGTTGTCTGATATGAGGCGGCTGGTTGGTCCTTACAGACGTATATTATATAACGCCAAAGGTGATTGGTTGAGAGGACACTCTGCTCTTTTCTTCTCGCGATTGTTTCCCGTGTGGGTTAATGGCTCCTCCTGCTACAGACTGAGACGGAGCTGGCACCGAGCAGCGATACGGGGGGAGCTGTACCACCACGGAGGAGAAAAAAAGCGATTATACCCCAAATACCAACGGGTTTTTAATCGCAATTGCTTGGGTGTATCCGGGAAAAGGCCTGTGTGGGTGGTAGTTTGGGTCGAGAGCTAAATTTAGAAGCAGGCGGTCGAGGATAGCAGTCTATTTTTCAACAACCAACTCCCCAGATGAACTCCGTCAGAGCCACCAACAGGAGACCCAGGCGAGTGTCGAGGCCGCGCCCGGTGCAGCCCGAACGGAACAACGGGGATAGAGGTAAGCTAGGCCACAGTCAGCTAATTATGTAACACAACGCAGTGTCAGGCGACAACATTCTTCACCTAACGCCAGCTTGTGTTACCGGTCAAGTCTCCACTCGTACAGACGGCTGGTTCAGCAGGAAACACCGAGGCTTCTTGCTCTGTGGCTTAGGCCAGGCCGCGCTTTGTTTGGCTTGAGTGATTGGGGCTAGCTAACATCGCTAGTTAGCTCACCAGGTTATGTGGAGGTTGGGGGTTGTCTTCACCCAATGTAATGCGTATTTAGCTAAACCTTTAACGTTAATAGCGCACATTCAGGTAACTTCAGTTAAGGGTAATGGAGTAGTCTTCATACGCAATGACCAAATTTGCGTGTCTTCTCGGCCGTCGCATTCCCAGCTGTCACTAACGATTCTGAGGGTGTAAATCTGCGGCGTCTTTGGACTGCCATTTTTGGGGTGTAACGTTAACAAAAACATTAGCAGCGAATGGGTGCAATGCTAGCTAGCTGCCCCAGCTCTAAGAGGCAACACAATATCAGCTGTGATAGATGATACGGCGTGTGTTTGATGAATTCACCAAGTGTAATTACTGTGCTTGAAGTTAAAAGCTAACATAGCCAGCAGAGTGAACCAACATCCTCTTCCTTGTTCTCGGAGCCTGCTAGCCGTAGCTCGATTTGTTTACACCGCGGATTTGCCAGCTACGCAGTTCAGTTTTTAGCCATTAGCCGCACGTTTTATCGAGATGATCTGCGGTCCTTAATTTGACAGTAGCAAATAAGATGAGTCTGATCCTGCACATATAGCACCCAGACACAAATGCACACTGCCTGATATCAGCTGTGAATGGCTAGACATTAAAGACTCGCCACAGGGCTGCAGGGGGTGCATCTGCCATTATCAATCACTAACCTTTGTCTGCCTTACCATCTATTACCCTGTCTGTTAGCTTGCGCATACAGCATGTGAGCTGAATGCAGACTATTGTCATACTGTTTCCTGGAATTACTGGAGACCGCTAAGTTGTGTGTTTTAAGCAAGATATGGCTGACTCGGCTTCTCAGTGCTTTTTAAAAGATGTCTTGGCCTTGGTCTATACTGCAGCGTTGTGCATTGAAGTGCCTCTTGATAAAGTGGTTAATGTATGGAAATCTGTTTACCTTTTTGTCCAGATGAGGAGGCTCCTGCAGCAGCTGCAGCAGAAATGGCTATTGAGGAGTCCGGCCCAGGAGCTCAGAACAGTCCCTACCAGCTTCGACGCAAAACCCTGCTTCCCAAGAGAACCGCTGCTGCCTCTGCCACCGCCTCTGCCTGCCCGAGCAAGGGCCCAATGGAGGTTAGACAATTAAAAGGCCTTTTTTATGCAATGTGCATATCTAAAGACTTCTGTGTGTGAATATGAGAGAAATGCTGATTGATTGTTTCTTTTGAACAAACAATGATTTTGTAGTAGTACATTTTGTAGTTGATTACTTTACGCTCGAATCTTGGCATGAGGTTGATATCCTATTTCCCCTCTTTTACAGGGAGCTTCCACTTCATCAACAGAGGCCTTTGGCCATCGAGCCAAGCGGGCACGAGTGTCCGGTAAGAGCCACGACCTGCCAGGTGTGTGTTAAATCTCCGCAGCTGTGGCAAGGAGATAGTGTTAGATTTTCCCTCTGTTTTTTTCCTCCTTTATTGATTTTCTTTTTCCTGTGTGTGCTGGTCAATCTTGTTACTTTCTAATCTTTTAAATAGCATGACTCCATGGTTTAATTTGCTTGGAGTAAAAATGATTTTTTCATAAAGCTTACACTGAGTCTGTGTGTGTGTGTCTTTAGCAGCCCCAGCAGAGCAATATCTGCAACAGAAGCTTCCAGATGAGGTTGTTTTGAAAATCTTCTCCTACTTACTGGAACAGGACCTCTGTCAAGCAGCTTGTGTCTGCAAAAGATTCAGCCAGCTAGCCAACGACCCCATCCTATGGTCAGTGCTGCTCAAGAGATGGAAAATTGGTATTTCACTAAAAGGCAGATCACTGAATTTCATTCTATTTGGTATTTAATATTCCAGGAAGCGTCTATACATGGAGGTGTTTGAGTACACACGCCCCATGATGCATCCTGAGCCAGGCAGGTTCTACCAAGTCAGCCCAGAGGAGCATGAACACCCAAACCCCTGGAAGGAGAGCTTCCAACAACTGGTAAGTCTACCCTTATTCTTTCCTGTGTGTTCTCACGTGAAGAAGAAATTGCTATCTGAAGAGCATCAATATTGTGGCACACACTTTGTTTATTTTTTAAATGTTCTCTATATGTATTCAAGATAAACAATGTACTGTTCTGTGAAGTCACATATGGCATTGCAATGAAATCCATGAACACAGGTTATAATATCTGATCTGGGAGAGAAGAGTGCTTGTAAAGCTAAAACACTTGGCACACACACATAAGAGAGTGAATCAATAGCTGTATATTTACAACATTTATAAAACAGTAGAAAAAATGTATTTAATAAAAAACTGTTAGCAGTTTTACTGTAATGTCAATATTTCTGGGAACAATAATGCGCTACTTAAAATTTCACAAGCTGTTCCTTGTCCGGGGATATTTGGGTCGACCTTTCATGACCAGTAGCTGCCAAAACTCTCCTTATGCTTCTTCTTAAACTTAGCATTCATATTTGTATTCTTATAGCTTGGGGTCATTATGGTTTTAGACTTTGTTATATATTTGTCTTATCCTGCATGGGCAATACAAATTTTGTTAAATGCTTAAACAGTTTTCCTCAGAAGCTGACAATGACTGCTTCTGTTGTCCATTAACAGACAGATCAGCGCCACATGTGATCACAATGCCGCTCTAAACCTGTCAACAATAGTATCTTGTTATCTTAATTTGAGAATCTAAAGGTTTTTCACAGACTAAACATTGTCTAAGGTCCTCAGGCTAATGCGAGACAAACATGTTTGGTTTATTGATTATAATGTTAAGGAAATACATTAGTAACATTTAATCATTTATTGCAATCATCTCCAAACTGTTATATATTTAAGGAGCCAATAACCTTTAATGGCTTATGACTATGATATCTATGTCTAAAGTAAAACTTGCTGTGTTTTGAATCTATGGTTAAAAGTCTAAAATGTATATTTGCATATTGTTTTTTGGTGGCCACCAGTTGTTCCTAATGTTTGGTTCGAGGGTTTGCAGGATGGTTAACAACACAGGAAGAAGAAAAGGCACATTTATTCAGCAGAAAATAAGACCAATTTTTGTTTGTCATTTACCCTTTTTAAAGTAGTATTATTTGGGTATTGTGTTTACAACCAATACACATCAGAGGTAACTACACACTACACATGATTCGGTTTAGGGGTCACAGCTTAGTGGGAGTTTGGTTACAGCCGGGGAAATTACAAATGTTTCTTCATTTTTTAAATTTCGAATAGACGGACAAAAAAACCTTTAGCTTGTGTCTAAGGGAACTTGATGATAATAATAATAATAATAATACATTTTATTTATAGAGCGCTTTTCAACTTAAATTGAAAAGCATCTCAAATGCAATGAAATACAGGTTCAAATAGTGATAAAAGTAAGAATGTGTGTATTTGGATTACTACAACTGATTCCACGTTTGCTACATGCCAATGTAAAGGCCATTAGCTCCAGTGATTGTTGACCATGTTCAGTTAAGGTTTAAAGGGTCCCAATCCCAACAACATGGATTTACTCTGTTGCCTTTTGTCATTTCCTCAATATACAAATGTCTTGCTCTACTAACGAAAGGTTAGTGGGGTACCTACTACCAGAAACTTGACCTTGGTGTTTTCTGTGTTGCAGTACAAAGGAGCTCATGTTAAGCCAGGCTTCGCTGAGCATTTCTACAGTAACCCCGGCAGGTACAAAGGCAGAGAGAATATGTTGGTAAGTCAAAGCTGGAAACAAAAATTCCTCCAGTATTTATTTCTTTGACCATAGCACTGACATAAGCCCGGCTAATGTAAACACCTGCTTGCATTTTCAAAACGGTCTTATGATGAATAGTTGGTGTGTATACTCTGCCTGAAAGTGTTTGTACCTTTCTCCTGCAGTATTATGACACCATTGAGGACGCTCTGGGTGGAGTACAAGAGGCCCACTTTGACGGTCTAATCTTTGTCCACTCTGGCATCTATACAGACGAGTGGATTTATATAGAGTCCCCCATCACCATGATTGGTGCAGGTAAGAATGTTTCCTTCACTGGAAAGTACTTAAAGCCTTGATGCTCGAGCCGCATGCAATCAATATCTCTCTTACGATGGGATACAGTCTCAGCGGTCTTTATAGCTGTGTGTATGAGGGTGTTAATGAGCGTTCTTTGCTTCTCTCTCAGCTCCTGGTAAAGTAGCAGACAAGGTGGTGATAGAGAATACTAGAGACTCAACGTTTGTCTTCATGGAGGGCTCAGAGGATGCCTATGTGGGATACATGACTATCAAGGTAAACATCTCACACTTTCTCCATTTTTACATACTTTCAATCAAACTTGGCTGAATTTTCTCATCTCACTGTTCCACTGTTAACCTACGGAGGCCTTGTTCCATTTGTGAATATCATTTGTAGTTGAGGATACATTTATTATTTCCTGTGTTTCGGTGAGAAAGAACAACAAATGAGGCCAACGAGAGGCATAAGGGCTTTCAACGATGCTCACGGGTTCCTTAATGACTACAAATAAATGGTATCAACCCGAAAATCTCTCTCTGCAATGTTGGATAGAGAAGAAGATGGGAGGGGGGGGGGGAAACTGTGCAGACTAATGGTGCACGGAGCCTTTGCTGGTGCTCCTCTCTCACCTGTCTGCAATAAGTCTCGGCAAAGGGGTTCGTCTGCATGCACTTGCCCTGCAGTGACATAAAACCAGTCAGAAAAACGGCATGGCCTCAGGCAGTCCTGGAGTGGGGAAAGTTAGTAGAGTTGGCAGTGAGCCAGTAAATTGCCAAACTACCTGTTTCAGTACTTGTGATTTACATAAATGGCAATTAGATAGTTGGATGCATATTAGAACCATCTTTTATTAGTTTTTCCTCTTAAAGTTGAAACTATAAGCAGTTTCCAGATTGAAATAATCCATTTCGGGAGGGTTGGAAGAAGCTCGATGTGTCGTCAGTGTCTGACCTCTGCTGTTATCCTCTCCTCAGTTTAATCCGGATGATAAGTCAGCGCAGCACCATAACGCCCACCACTGTCTGGAGATCACAGTCAACTGCAGCCCCAACATCGACCATTGCATCATCCGCTCCACGTGCACAGGTAACGCACACGCTGATCACTTTTTCACTGAACATGGGTGCAATGACATGAACAGAGGAGTTGACAGATTAAACATTAGCGTCATAAAAGTATAATTTCCTGCAGGGTTCTTATCTTTCCTCTTGTATTGTTCAGTCTGTGTTATACAGTTATAAATTGTCCCTCATTTTGTATATTTCTAAACGATCAGTGTCTTCATTATGTCCCAGAAAGAAAATCTGTCATTTGGACTAATAAACCATGAGCAGTAGCTTTTTTTGGCACAAACTCTGAGGATGTTAGTTTATTCTCTCATGATAAACATTTGTATATAAATATGCAACTGTGCAAAAGTAGATGGTATTTATGTTCTTCATGCTGTAAATACATGCTACTTGATTATACGTATAATGGGCACGAAACTGGATTCAAGTTACTTAATTCTTGATGTCATCCACGTCACACGTGTGCTGAGCCGTTTACTGACCTGTCTGACATGCTGTATAAACATGTGTAAATTACAGCCCTCAATTACATCAGCAAATTATCAATGAAATGATGATACGAGTCTTCATAGAAATACAATGTTTTGCTGGTTTCAGCTTCTCTGGGTTAAGGATCGATTGCTCTTGTCTGTTATGTCACTTAATACCATTTTGGGTTTTATGGCTGTAATGAAAGTGATCATTACTTGCAGCGCTAACATTTTCTGTTTTTAATTTTTACGTTTAGTGGGTTCAGCTGTGTGTGTGAGTGGCCAAGGAGCGTGTCCAACCATCAAACACTGCAACATCAGTGACTGTGAAAACGTAGGACTGTACATTACAGATCATGCACAGGTAGATCCTCCTCTATACTACCACTATCCTTTGCAGTGCATGCACCAAACTCATGCAGGCTTCTGACTCCGTGTTTGCTCGTCTGTTCCAGGGCATTTATGAAGACAATGAAATCAGCAACAATGCGCTAGCAGGAATTTGGGTGAAAAACCACGGTAATCCCATCATTAGACGTAACCACATCCACCACGGGCGAGATGTGGGAGTGTTCACCTTCGATCACGGCATGGTAAATGCACAGCAAATGCGTCACATTGTACATTTCAGACAAAGGAACTTCTCTGACTTCTAATTCCTCTTTCTGTGTTTCAGGGTTACTTCGAGAACTGTAACATTCATAGAAACCGCATAGCAGGCTTCGAGGTGAAGGCCTATGCCAACCCCACGGTGGTGCGCTGTGAGATCCATCACGGCCAAACCGGGGGGATTTACGTCCACGAGAAGGGCCGGGGACAATTTATAGAAAACAAAATCTACGCCAATAACTTCGCTGGTGTGTGGATCACGTCCAACAGCGACCCAACGATACGGTGAGGATAAAGACTTCCCAAAAGACAGCATTTGTAGTAATCCCATGGAGGAAAATTGGCTTTTTGGGCACTGGGTGTGTGCAAAATGGTCTTTTATGGGAGACAGGAAATAAGTCATGGTCAACATGGACGATGAATATAGAAAAATATAATTTTGTAGGAAGTTTCATGTCTCTGTCTACCTGCATGTTTATTCCCATGTTGTTACTGATTATTCCTTTTTATATCCAGGGGAAATGCTATATTCAACGGTAACCAAGGAGGGGTGTACATATTTGGAGATGGACGGGGTTTGATAGAGAGTAACGATATCTACGGTAACGCCTTGGCGGGAATCCAGATCCGAACCAACAGCTGCCCCATTGTACGGCACAACAAGATCCACGATGGACAGCATGGGGGCATCTATGTGGTAAAGATCCTTTTGAACATGGTTGAAATGTTGCCCCTTTTCCCAGCGAGTGCACATCATTTTTTCAGTTTTGAATAAAAGCTCAAACGCTGCCCCGTCAGAGGTTTGTGACACTGATCCTACTTTGTGTTTCAGCATGAGAAAGGCCAGGGGGTGATCGAGGAGAATGAAGTTTACAGCAACACCCTGGCGGGAGTGTGGGTGACCACAGGCAGCACTCCGGTCCTCCGAAAGAACCGCATCCACAGCGGCAAGCAGGTGAAATCAACGTGGTCAAACATTCATGTGGAAAACACAGGGAGCGGAGATCGCCATCTTTTTGGCCAATTTCTTTTATTTATTTTAGGAACTATAATTAACAGCATAAATAAACTTTGGCTTTATAAATAGCTTCCCACAAACCTGTATCAAGTCAAAATATCTTCTCTGATTTCAGGCAAATCTCAAAATCAAAGTACCCTATATTCGCACTACATCCTACTTTAATTTCCCAGAAGACAATTGGTTTATTCTTTTACGACACATTTTAATGTTGATTTTATTTATTTTGGACTTGTCGGTGTTGTGGATTGTGTACATTTTACCTGGACTTAAACTGCATCTCAAAAAAGCACTGAAAAAAGCTCATGAAGTTTCCACAACTCATGTGGTCTCATGCTTTGACAGGATCAGGAGCAGCTGCAATGAATTGATTGGATTCCGTATTCCCACATTTGGATTTGAGTGACAGCAATACTGTACACTTAGTAAAAGAAATCACACTTATTAAAGCCATTCAAACATTTCATTTTCATTCACAGTTCTTGGTTTCTTAAGGAATCTGGTTATAGTTTGACTAATCATAGTTTGAGAAAGGGTTATTCAAGATGCCAGACAGAATGTGTGCAGCAGCATGTATGTGCCCATTTTTACGAGTAAATAGGAACATTTTGTTGAATTAGAGTTGAGAACTGAATCATGTTAAGTAATAAAAATACATACATCTTGCGAAAATGCTCTTTAATTTAGGTCTGGCTGTCTCAGTTTCTGTGTCTTCCCTCTGTGGATTATTTTATGCCACACGTATTCTTTATAGCTATAACACTCTTGCCATTCTGTTAAATCTCTAACAAACATGTATTATATATATATATATTCTTGTGTTAACTAAACGTTGTGATCACCTTTCATTTTCCATTTTTAGGTTGGCGTATATTTCTATGACAACGGGCACGGTGTATTGGAAGACAATGACATCTATAATCACATGTACTCTGGGGTACAAATAAGGTAAGTCACCTCCACTCTGCAGTGTGTACATAGAGGATATGAAATGCACCTCTAAACCGTTGAATCTTGACAGGACGGGGAGCAACCCGAAGATCCGGCGCAACAAGATATGGGGGGGGCAGAACGGAGGGATTTTAGTCTACAACTCAGGTCTGTATCTTCTATTCCGTCGCTCCCCTTGTGCCATGGATTGATTGCGTGTTGGCATGTCTAACCCTGATGTTCAATACAACAGGGCTGGGCTTCATCGAGGACAATGAGATCTTTGATAATGCCATGGCGGGGGTGTGGATCAAGACTGACAGCAACCCCACGCTGAGACGAAACAAGATTCACGACGGCAGAGATGGAGGCATCTGCATCTTCAACGGAGGCAGAGGTACTTAAACAACATCTGTATCCAGATGGGTTAGGAAACATCACTTCGTTTTGGTACACATCTGAAACTTGGCTCACACTATCAATGTACAATTGAGCTTCAGTGTTTAAATTCACACCCTTTGTTCCTGCACATCTACAGTTTGAACCATGATTATAAATTTCTCTTTAGGTCTGTTGGAAGAAAACGACATCTTCCGAAACGCACAGGCCGGAGTGCTGATCAGCACCAACAGCCACCCAATACTCCGCAAGAACCGCATTTTTGACGGTTTCGCTGCAGGTATTGAAATCACTAACCACGCAACCGCCACACTGGAGGGCAACCAGATCTTCAACAATCGCTTTGGAGGCCTGTTTCTGGCCTCGGGAGTCAACGTCACCATGAAAGGTAACAGCTGCTTTGTTATTACAGTTCTGACTGGCCTGGTTACAAGCTGTTGGTATCTGCTTTCTAATCTAATTTCCTGCCCCTCATCTGTCAGATAATAAGATCCTGAATAACCAGGATGCTATTGAGAAAGCAGTGAGCAGAGGACAGTGCCTCTACAAGATCTCCAGCTACACCAGTTACCCCATGCACGACTTCTACAGGTAAGCTGCGCCAGAAAAAGGGAATCAAGTAGAGTTGAAAGTAGGGCTGCCCCCTATTAGTGGACTAATATAAAAAAAGTGGAAAAAATATTCGTCGACTAATTTTTCATTAGACGATTAGTCGAAAAAAGACAAAAAAAGTCCATCTGCTCGCTGCATGTGCTATGACACGTCAGCCGGAAACCCCCTCAGACTTCATTCAGAGCTGTGCCTGGTCCTTAAGTTATTTTTCGGGCAGGATATCCAAAGTGTGCGATCCTAATGAGCATGTAAGGGACGAGCCCCAAACGATGACATGCAAACTCCTCTGGAAAAAAGGTTCCTCCGTATCAACGCCATCATATCAAAACACGGAGCTTCATTATCCCCGGCAACGTGTGTTCCTTTCTCAGACTGAGGAAAATAGCAGCAGTGAGTCAGGCAGTAGCCTAGCTTTGTATCAACATCAATAAACCTGTAATATATAATCATTCTGAGCTCAGAAAACGATCAATTCATGCTTTCACTTCAGGATCAGGGCATCATGCACAGAGGGATTTTTGCCGACGACCATATTTGTCGCTGTATCCATTTCCTGTGTAGTATTTATTGGGTTGTTATATTCAGATAAGAATTATAGAAACTAGAACTAAATGCTCAGTGTGTGTCCTCGCTGCTTGTTCACACACACATTAAGAATCCTTACCGGCGCTTCTGTTGTTTGTACCGCTGACGGGCGGACCGCTCCGTCCGTGCGGTGCGCTGTGACTCATGCGCTTTCTACATGTACGGTTTTAATTTATGTTTCAACGGTTAGTTATTACAGTTGTATTTTATATTCCATGTGAAGCACAACGTACCATCGTGTTATAATAACATTCTTTATCCGCCTTTGAAGCTGAAACCATTTTGGGAAAAGGAAAAAAAACAATTTATTATGAAAAATGTTTTTCATAAAGCATCATATATCATACACGGGAGACGATTAGACGACTAACCGTCTGAATTGGCGACTACTAGTCGACTAGAAAAATCTATAGTCGAGGGCAGCCCTAGTTGAAGGGAGTACGACACTAAATGTATTTTTAACCAGTTTTATAGTCAATAGTCTGGAATGTTGTGGCCATACATCTGCCATAAATCAATTTGTTGTTCTATGTTCCTTCTCTCCAGATGTCACACCTGTAATACAACAGATAGGAATGCCATCTGTGTTAACTGCATCAAAAAATGCCACCAAGGGCACGATGTAGAATTTATACGGCACGATCGGTAAGACGTGTTTTGGTTCCTTTTTGAATTTTTTTTCCTAAAGACAACCCCTTCGTAGCGGTAAAAAAGACTCTGTTTTATGATCCCTGACATTTATTCCCTTTTTAGGTTTTTCTGTGACTGCGGAGCGGGAACGTTGTCCAACCCCTGCACGCTGGCCGGAGAGCCCACGCACGACACAGACACTCTGTATGACTCGGCGCCGCCCATCGAGTCCAACACGCTGCAACATAACTGAAGGCGTCCGGTCTAGTTGCACCCTCCCACATAAGCATATAAACACATTACGTTGCACACAGCCATACGCACGCACACGATACACACACATGAATACACACACTCATCCACTTGCAGCCATAAGGACCCAGAGAGACTCTGTGATTGCGGCGCTCTCAGATGGGATGGAGGGGAAACAGGCTGCAGAGGAAGCAGCTTCCCGCCTGCTGCAGGCACACACAGACTCCACAAGAGGGAGCCGTGGAGCTGAGAGTAGACGGACAGAATAGCCACAAGAGATTCCTCATTCGAGTATTTCTTATTGCAGTCTGAAGACAAAGAAGAGAAGGGCTAGGCAGAGGGGCTGTCAGTGGCAGCGCGTGAAGTTCCCCTCCCCAGTGTTAAGGCTCGGCTCCCAGCCCACTTCATCTTCCTCACAAGAACTGCTGTCAAAGTGACTTCCTGCTTCCTCGCAGCTGCCATCCCCATTGGCTGTCCAGGCAGTTGTAATTAGGCAACAGATGGGCGGATGTTGCGCTGTAGTGTGTGGATAAAGAGAAAGATTGTGTGTGTGTGAGTGATGGAGCACTTGGGCTTTTAAAAAAAAAAAAAAAAAATGTTCTGATCAATGGATTTTATTTCAATGCTTTCTCATGTAGTTTTGTATTTTCAAGCAAAGAAGCTGACTGTATTTGAATGTCTTTTATTTTATTATATATTATTATTTTTCTTTGGTTAGCATCCCTCCTCCCACTCCAAGGCAACATGCAGAAACTCAAATGTCCCAGTGGTGAAGTTCTTTCTGTGAAAGAGAATCTCGTTTAAACACTAAAAACCCTCTCCGATATATTAGCTTAAATGGCAGGTGGAGGGGCTCCACACTTGTATAAAGGTGTGTATGTGAGTGTGTAAATGTGTTGTGTACAGTGAAAGTTGTGTGTGTGTGTGTTTATGTTTATAAGTTGATGCAGTCAGTGTTTTGTGGAGAGGGTTTCCATAGGAGGCGTCAGAGCTCCTTTGAACTGGAACTGAAGAGTCAATCTGCAGACGTCCCCACCCTTCCTCCCCCTTCTCTACCCCCTGTATCGTGGTGACTGTGGCTCCTCATGCAGCCTGAATCGTATGCATGTACCATAACATCTAGACTTAATATATTGTGAAGTATTCAATAACCATTATGTAGATGCTAGTTGGAATTCAAAAAGGGGTATACTTTCTTAGAAAGACAAAAAAAGAAAACAGGAAACTGGCCATTTCTAAGAAAATAAAACTTTATTAGATCACAGGTGTCTGTCTTTAAATTGCCGTTGTGCTGGTTCACCGTTTTATGATTTACAGCTGAAGAATCTCAAGTGTTTGTTTGGGCATGTTCAAAATGGCCAGAATAATGTATTCTAAAAGAAATCTGACACAAGCATATCCAGTAATAACTCTTTATTGAAAAACTAAACATCTGAAGCGCTCTAGTGTGGTTACCTACAGAACATAAATTTGGGGTTTGTTTGTCTCGATCCTGAAAATCAAGCTGTTTTTGCAGGAATGTAGCGTGACAGGATCTCTGTGATGTATGTGTTGTTTTTGGAAAGGAGCTCCTGCTTCATCTTCCTGAGCGCTGTCTTCACCTCTTCGTCACTCATGGTGGCAGCCGGGAGAGACTTGGCATTCTCCAGAAACTTCTGGATCAGGGTTTCCCCCTCCTGAAGGAGAGACACAGCACATCAGGTCAATTGTTGTTCCTGAGGGATGTTACCACTGCCAGTAGACCAAATCTCCATGTTTACATTCATTGTCTCATGGTGGGAATGCAGTGCGTGTGATGCTGGTAAGGTCAAAACCTATTGCATCTGTAAAATCTTTAGGAACCCTGAAGGAAAAACTGATTTTCAGCCTCAAAACAACATGTGCTATATATACAGACATATAAACAAGTATAACACGTCATACTATACCATATATTCCTAAAGCTTTTGTCCTAAATTGCCATAGTATGTCAAAGTAACTGTAAAGTGCATTTATGTTTAAAAAAGAAAAAAGGTATGACAATGTTATCATTGGATGTCACAAATAATATAGAATTTAAAGACACACGTCATGCTTCTACTGAAGTAGGGGTCGGTTCTTGTTTCTAATGAGGCCATGCTGCATGATTATAAGTAGGTTGCTATGACAGCTGGACGGTGAAGCACTGAGCCCTACTTGTTTGTCCGTCCGTCGTCTCTTGGCCTCGGGCTCTTCCTCCAGCTCCGGTTTCTCCCCTGCAGGTTCTTGGAACTCCTCCAGCTCCGCCGCCTTTTCCTTCGCCATGGCCACCACCGATGGCGGGAAGCAAGCCAACTCCGCAACATGGATACCGAAACTCTGGTCACACACACCTGAACACAGTGTCAGTGGCCGGGTCAGTCCACATGCTATTCTTCTTCACATTACAGTTTCCAAAAACAATAAAATAAACCATTTCTAGATCAGCTTACATCCCCATTAGGGCAGAAGAAAAATAACAAAGATTCAAATGTCAATAACTATTAATCTAACAATGATGGAAACGGGGTGGCAGTATCAGAAGTCCCCAAGCACAGAGCATGGACTGCTCCTTATACTGGGATGTGTGCAATGATTAAAAGAGGATTTTATTCAAATCCTTCATTTATGTTTGGATTGTTCGATTAATCTTCTGACAAAATAATATCAAAACCTCGTTACACTACATTTAAAACTCCCCAGCCATAAAGGTATGACAGCATGCGTGTGGTTTGCACCTGGTTTGATCCTGTACAGCATGGTCAGAGTGTTGTGTGTGGTCAGAGCGGTGACGTGCAGGTTGTGGACGGTGGACTGCTGCGCTGCCATTGCCGTCAGCTCGTGGAAGTGAGTGGCAAACAGACAGAAGCAGCTGATTTTAGAGGCGATGTGTTCGCTTATGGCCCAGGCCAGACCAAAGCCGTCGTACGTGGACGTGCCTCTTCCGAGCTCGTCGATTATGATGAGAGAGTTCTCTGTGGCCGAGCTGAAGAGGCGAAACGTGCGATGAGAAATGCTTGTGTCATTTTTAAAGCAGTTAGCAATTTGTGCAATTTGTTCTTACCGCAGTATGGCAGCCGTCTCCAGCATCTCGGACATAAAAGTGGACACTCCTTTGACCTGGCTATCTCCCGCTCCCACCCTGGCTAGGACGCTGTCAATCACACTAAGCTCCGCCTTCTCACATGGCACAAAGCAGCCGATCTGAGCCATCAGAGCGATCACTCCCACCTGACGGATGAACGTCGACTTGCCGCCCATATTTGGTCCTGTGGAGACAAGAGTTATGTGTGACTTTTTGTCATGTGCCGTTATTCTCAGAACTAGGGGGGAAAGCATCTAAAAAAAGTGTGAAGATTAGGCAAATTACTATAGTTACGGATAAGAACCTGACCCCTGGGATTGAAACACATTTTCACACACAGGATACAACACAGAAAGTGATTGTTCTTCGTTTGTTTTGGCTGTTGTGTGACTGATCTCTGAATCAATGGAATGGGTGAAAAGGAGACTGAAAAGTTCAGAATGTTTTGTAAGCAGTGTGAAAATATTTAAACAAGGTGATGAATGTAAAGGGGCAGCTCCATTCAGCTTTGCTTAATAATGAGTGTTTTTGAAAAGGGGATAGTAATGAAAGGGTCCCATATTCACTCCCATTAGCTTTGATATGTTTCTCAACACACTTGCATTGAAAGTGTTTTATATGTACCTTTGGAAGTGCATTATGTGGTCACACCTGTAATTATGTAGAAGTTCTTCTCTCCCTGGATGAAGGTGATATCGTTGGGTATGAAGGCAGTGTCTGCGTCAGTCTCCATGCAGGGATGTCTGGCCTGCGTCAGCTCCATACGCCTGCAGCCTTCCGCCAGCAGACGAGGCCGCACGTACGGCACAGGAGCGGATACTGATGCCACGGCAAAACTCACCACGGCATCCAGCTGGGCTATCACATCACTCAGCGTCTGGAGGGGATCCACGTAGCCTGGTGGGTGAAAAGTTCAGCACTTCAAATGAATTAGCATAGAAACAGGAGACTGAAGCATGTGCAGGTTCCAAAAAGATTTGTATCTGGTTAAAGAATGCCTTCTGACAAGAATCTTATTCAAAGTACACTACAGTTTGTTGCCCAATGTAGAAAATGGGAATGAAATCAATTACTAGAAGGTCACATTAGACAAATCCGGTCATGGTTTCCCCCTAAATCAGCTGACGTAACGTCTTCTGTCTGTCAAATCGATGCCATGCCGATGAGCCACAGTGAGCAGCATGTGATGGCGTTCCTCACCTGAGGCTATGTTGATGATCTCTTTGACAATGGCGTCCTGGGCCTCCTCGTACTCCTCCCGGTTCTTTGTGTACTCCTCGTTCAGAGAGCTCAGCTTTCTGTAGACATGTGAGACAACAGAGGGTAAGCTGATAGGAAGAGAGCATCTATACGGGGAGGACATGAGGTGTGCGAGTGACACAGACCCGTTTGTGAAGCGCACTCCGTTCTTCTGAACGTCCAGCGTGCTGAACTTCTTGTTGTTCCTCAGGCCCTTCTCCTCCTTGCAGGTGACTCTCAGGTAGAAGCCCAGCATGGCGTTAGATTCCAGCTTCACCGTCTTACCAGCATCCAGACCTGAAACACAACGCTACTGCAGTCAGACGCAAATTGAATCATCATCATATAAATGCCACTAATGGAATCAAATACATCAACATACAAAAAAGGAACATACACACTTTTCAAACACAAATGGAAACATTTACACTGAAATATCTACATGTGTTTGAATATTATAAAAACAATATAAGTGTCTCTTGTGTTTATTTACTCGTTTCTTATGCGATAAAGCTTGCATTCACTTAAGTATGAATAATGTGACCAATTTTCCAAATAAGGCTGGGCATTAATAACATACTGTGTAATGAAGGCATTTCTAGAGCTGCAAAGATGAATCTATTGTCAGCTATTGATTTAGTCGCCAACTGTTTTATAGAGGCCCTGTTAGGCTATCGGGGTTTTTTCTTTCCTGTAGAGGAAGAAGAATTGGAGGATGAAGCCCTTTATTCTTGTCATACATGTACAGCACACACAAAATGTAACCTCTGCAGTGGGCAGCTATTATCAGTGTTTGTCCAATCTCAACAGAGGCGGTCTGCTAACCAATCAGAGCAGACTGACCTCTGGTTTCAGACAGAGGGAAAAAAGAGCTTTTTTTTTTAACATTAAAGCATGTAAACATGTCACAGTAGAGGCAAAATTATAAATATGAAACCTGAAAATGAACATTATGGGACCATTTTTAATCGATTAATCAGTTTGACATTTTCAACAAAAAATAATCAATTAAATCGAGAAAGTAATCCAGATTAATCAGCATTTTAAAAACGTGTTAGTTGCATACCTAGTCGGCTTTGTAGAACTGAGATTCAAAAGATTTTTTATTATAACCTATGGATTATAAAAATGTCTACAGATCTGAGTTACTCGCCATCTGGGATAAGTACATAAGGGTGGCCAATAGCAAAAATATATGCATCTGAAGCATATCAAAAGCTATCTAGTAGAATCACAAAGTGAATTGTTTCCATAGTGGGTGTATAGCCCAAGCTAAATGCAACAAAATGAATTTCACGGTGTGGGACAGACACAGCTCCAGTTTCAGAGGCTATCTGTCTGTGGGAATCTAAAGCCTGGACAGATCCTCCACACTGATAAACCTGAAATGTCTATACCTTCTGTACTAGGACATAAAAAAGATTGGTTATCTGTAAGGAAAATTTGATTTGTAACACCGGGTTGTCTGGCTGCTCAGTGGAAAATGGTTATGAATTGAAGAGCTCCAGCCTGCTTTAGCGGGAGCAATAGAGGTTCGTCATGTCTATTAAATGTCCTTTCTTTTTGTGAAAATAAAAAACTACCATTATGAGAAATACACTGTATAGAAAAACACATTTAGAATGTGTTCAGTTTTTCTTTCTTTTTTACAAACATTGAAGTTTGCAGACACACATGGAAAGCGAAAACAAATGTCCATCTCAAAAACAGTTGAATGTTTTCTCCATTCAGCCTGATATTTCATTTTGGTCTTTCATTTGGAATAATCTGAAGAATTTACTACACTGGAAAAAAAAGCACATGATGACAATGTGATCGACTTGCTTTGACTTCTTTGTCACACATATTAAAAGCTCATCAGCAGATGCATGCGTACAGATATCTGCTAGATAAATAAACTTGGTCTCAGTGCCTGGTGTGTGTGTGTGTGTGTGTGTGAGACCTAGTTCTCTGGCTGCACTGTTCAGCACCGCCTGCATGCTCTTCTCCAGCTCGTCCATCTTTTCTCTCAGCTCGCTCAACATTGGGTCGAATGACGCCTTCACCAAGAACTCATGGTGGTCAATCTACACAAAACATGCAAGAAAAGAAACATGTAAACAGCGTGAAGAGTATTATGGGAGAGATATTCTTAAATTGTACATAAAATACTAAAGCAAAGACCTGGTTCATGTCCAGCGTGGTTTCAATCATCTCCTGGTATTTAACAAAGTCAGAGTGCAGGTCTCTGAGAGGAGAGAGGAACACCGCCTCCAACAGAACCTCGTAGCTACCTAGAGCAGGCACACGTGCACACACACACAAAATAAATGTTTGCAGGCTACTAATGCATGTAAATCACTAGTTTATCAGTTTATCAAATTTACCAAAATATCAAACCGTTTCTTTAAAAAGAATGTAAGTTTCATTAAAAATAAAAGCAATGTAGCAAAAATCTGAAGGGTGAAGGCTATGCTGCTTTTTTTTTGATAACTGCAGTACAGAATTATTGTATATTAATGGGCTACAGCAGCTGGAGACTGTCAGGTAACAAGGTTTTCAGTGGAGAGAAGAATGAGTCTTTTTTGGGCTCTGGACTGTTAATGGACAAATCCAGGATCCTCATGTTGACAGAGGGATTTGTAGAATAAATACCCAGATTTATGAAGGCTATGAGTGCAAAAGGAGGAGCAACAAACCTCATCAAACTAATAAATTGGCCACACAGTGTACAGTGCATTAACGCTTAGTATGAGCTGCAGCTTTGTGTGTACCCGAGTATCTCTCCAGGGCGCCGACTAGGGCAGGGAGGTGGCTCACAGCCTGGTAGACACGGTAGCAGTCCTGAAGAGTGGCAGAGTGACGGTGGAACTTCTTGGACAGGCGGTTAAGGTCCGGAAAACGCCGCAGCAAATCCTCCTGGCAAGTCTGTCTGAGCTCAGAGTCACAAACAAAGCTCTCCACCATGTCCAGCCTATAAACACGGCAAGAAAACACTATGAGAATCCTCAAAGTTTGTCCTATGTGGTTATTGAATTTACCTAGAGTGTCTCAAATTTAGAATTCTAAATGTATTTAAATTCTCCATGATAAAGGTATCCAACACATTGAAATAACAAATTCTGTTATTTTATCTTTCAACAGCTTCTTGATCTATAAACTGACGGTCCTGGTTCATTTATTCTACATTAAGTAGCTTAAATCAAAAGCTTATATAAAGATTGAAAGTTTAACTGGGTAAAAGCTACTTTTCAAAAATCTGACAGGAGGTGAGCCACTGGAGAGAAGGCAGTTAGATTGGCTTTAATCTTTCTAAAAACTAACACATTAAAATACACCTCTGCTCCCATCGCCATATTACCTCTCCTCTATTTTGGTTTTGTCCATGAGTGGCTGTTTGATCCACTGGTTGACCAGACGCTGACCCTGCGGCGTGCGGCACTTGTTCAACAGACCGGCCAATGAATGAGCTCCACTGGTGTCATCAGGGGATCCCTGCAGGAATCCATTAACAGGTAAGGATAATACACAGTTCCCATGGCTTTTATAGCACCTGTTTATCCCTGGGATAGAAAAAAAAACTCTGATCAATCAAACACTTTTTTGGTCATTCGCCTCATTGGCATAAGCACAGCCACACCAACACATAATGCTTCAGCAGCTGCAACACCAGAGGCTCAGTACACATTATCTTGGGTAGTTTTCCTTTCCTGACAACAACTTTTTCTTGAGAAATAATGTTTTGTCTGCCAATTATGGAATGGGGGACATCTCCAATCTAAGCTAAGCTTTGGGGAAAGAAGCCAATCAGAGTCGGCAGGTATAAGGTTGATAGATATGTGAAATAAACCCTAGTGAAAGCATGACATGTAAGACAAAGAATTGTGATTTGAGTCCCCTGACCTTGTCTGTAGTTTCTAGCTTCTTAGGTTAATTGGGCGAAACTAAGGACCTTGATGACCTGGTTCCTGTCACTGACCTGGAAGAGGTTGAGAGCCCTGACGGCAGCGTTGTCCAGCCTCATGTACTGACCCAGGTCCAGAGAGGTCAAACTGAAGGAGTTAAAGTTGGACTCGTCAGAGAGCAGCTCAAGGAAACGCACCACTGCGGCCAAGCACGACATGGCCACCTGAGAACAAAAGCACACACAGTCAACCGTAAATGAGAGGGGATATCAAGCACTTAAAACTACAGCTGCGCAAAGAGGTCAGGTAAAGACTTTCAGAAGATAGATTGAGATTTAACAGTAGCCAAATCTGGCACGTTCATTATCTTGTACTGGCTACTCATGGGAAATCAGTTGTAAAAGGTGTTATATGTTCCATTGGCTTATTATCTAAGAAATGTGAGTATTAAGAATCAGATTGTCCTGTTCAGTGCACTTGAGCTACCAATTCATTTCTTGTTTTCATACACTAATTCCTCTTTAGAAAACACTTATTTTTGTTGTGGCAGAATCAACAGTGTGAATGTGATGGTGTCGGGTTTGTTGGAATCTCTTTCTGTGATCACCTGTTTGTCCAGCTCAGGCAGCGTGTTGCTCGCCACGCTCTCTCCTTTCTTGGCCCTCAGCAGCCGGTTCAGATCCTGGATCGTGTCTTTGCTGCTGAACTCTGCTCTCTTCCTCTCGGAGACCAGCACGCCGCCTCGCTCTACCACCTACACAAACACAGAATCCCGACAATGTCTTCACACCGTAATTGCAAATGCATTCACAACTAACTCCTGCCTGTACTGTTAGTGGGTATTAAAAAAATACTCCTACTGTATTATTATTAAAGATATATAGATATATTTAGTTGCAGCAGTTTTTGAGACCTATACCTTTTGGGGAGCTTCTAGTTTCTAACTGCATATATGTTCTACATACACGTTCAATATAAAAGCAGCAGAAGCTCAAAGATTCATTTATAGTTTTTTTATATTTATTGAGCATATCGTGACTCACTTATGAAATATATTTTAGATGGAAGGCAGAGGTTTTGCCGTGTTCTTGTCCCTGACCACCACATACCTCCCGTAGTTTATTGTTGTCAGTGTTGCCTTCACCCTGGGCCAAGAGACACTCTTTGGGGCTGATTTGCACAAGAAGGGACTCCAGGTTGGAGAAGATCTCGTTGTCAGGAAACTCACACACTCCCATCGTTCTCTGGGCCGCGTCCACATAGCCGACGCCGACCACGCGCTGTCCATCAGCTCCTGTAGCAAAACGCACAGCTACAACTCCTGCACCGCCCACTGCTCCGGTTCCCCCACCGAACAGAATCTCCTCAAACTGAGTCAAGTTTCCTGGAGAGGCCTGAGGGGCGAAAATGGGCATATGGATGACAGGTAAGGGATTGAAAGACAAAGAAACAAACATTCTTTTTAGTGGTTTGACTACACAGTTGCTAACAAAGAGATCCGAAATTACAGGGCAATATTATCTTTAACAAGTTATTTGAGTTCAAATATGACAACAATGTGTTGTAGTGGATTCATATCAATTTAATATCGGAGTATTTGCAAATACATCCGACCATAATGCAATACAATAATAGACAGTGCAGATTACACCGGGTGACATTATCACATGCTGATTAAGGCATACAAAACAAAAGCTTTATAAACAGTACAGATCCTACCAAGAAAATATAAAGCATATTGGATTACTTGCACAATGAAAGAACACGTAGCTCTACATTTAACCAACAGAGGTAGTTTAACCAATAGAAATGTTCAGACTGACAGGCTGGCGAAATTTGTGTGGATATTGGATACATATTCAGCCAATGTTTGGATTCTAAAGACGTCGACTTGTAATGGTGGTCATACTTTATGCTCATTTGCTTTTTATTATGTTACTGTTATTTTTTGATCTCGATATAATTAGGAGGAGGAAGGATTTCATTATGTATTGTTCTGATTATTATGCTTCTTCATGCACTGCTGCTGAGTCTGCGTACTAAACTGAACTGCGTACTATAAAGACAGGCGTAGTAACACCTTCTGTGCGCTTCGACAGCGCATCGATACCTTCACTTCTGTTTCCCCCAGAAGTGAAGGTATCAATGCTCCCCCAGAAGTGAAGGTATCAATGCACTGTCGAAGCACGCAGAAGGTGTTACTACGCCTGTCTTTATAGTATACACTTTCCACAGCATAGAAAAAGCCACGTTTGAATTTGCGTAACCGAACTTTGTTTCATGTCACAGGTCATATAAACCTATGTAAACAGGAAAATCGTGGAAGACTTTGGTCGCATCTAACTACAGCCCTGAAACTTACCGTTGGCCATGCTGAGTCTAGCTACAAATGCTAACAGGAGTGACAGCGCGTCTGACTGACTGGGAGGTCGCACAACGCTCGGAGAGGTACGTATCATCTCGTCTCACTTCTGAGAAGAACATATTTCATTGTTAAAGTTAAGCATTGAGGCTGCCATGTTTTGTTGTACCCCTGTCATGGGCATGTTAAATATAATAAAGAAGAATTTCATTTAACCAAGTCTGTGTCACTTCCTCTTTTAGTACTGTCAGGATCACTGATTATTAAGCATTACTATGATTCCACAGCTTTTTACTTATTTCAAGAAATTTAAGAAAACTATTCTACATACAGAGGAAAATATTCTTAGCTATATCAAGAAAAGTACACTAGTTTTTAGTATGACTTTGCTGGTTTCGAGAAATACATGGCCTAGTAGTGCATACCACTATGTCAAGATAATGGCTCTAGCATTTACTTAATTCAAGAATATTTTTCAGTATATTGAGAAAAAAGGCCACGTGTGTTTAATTAGAATCAAGAAAAATGTACTTGTTATTAGATAAAATACACTAATTAAGGTATTTGTGGGTTAATTGAGATAAGATATTTTTACTTGTTTTGAAAAGTCTTGACAAGCCACATTTTCTTGTTCCATTGGCAGATAATTTTGCTATTTTTAAGCAAAATATACCTAATTTTTGTACTTTTTTTTCCTTGTTTTTGAAAGCTGACTTTTTGCAGTCTGCGTTACCCTGATTAATGCTAACTATGTGTGTTTAATGTTGCAAAACCAATTGCACTTCGCGGACAAACAAAAAGGCTAGTCACATAGACACTCATGTCATCGGTAGTCATCACGGTACCTTGTACTCGAGCTTCCAGTCGTGCTCTTTGCTGCTCTTGTTGTGGTTTTTGTAAACTTCCACTCTGTACTGCCTCACCAGCAGCAAGTCTCTCACAAAGGCCTCGAAATTCATCTTGCTCAGGACCACACTTTCCAGCTTGCGACTCCCTGTAGACAAACATGCCCATATTAATTCAGAAACAACCTGTTTGCCCACATGTAATGCAAAGCTCTCTGCTAATGTGGCAGAATGTGTGGCTAATAGATGCATTTGTAAGTTAACTAGCTTAGCTAGCTTAGCTTGCATCGACATCTTAGCCTCTATGCATTATCAACAGTTAGCTTGCAGCCGCCAGTCTGCAAGATCCAGCTATGTGGTTCGCTAGCTAGTGGTTAGGTTACCTGAGCCCAAATATTTGATGACCCCATTCGTCTTGAAAACTTCTTTCGCCGCGAATACGGCATCTTTTCCGTGTACAGTGTAGAAGTCGTTACGATCAAACACTCTGAAAGTAGTGTCCGGTTTCTCCGGCATGGAGAAAATGAAGCTTAGAAAGCCACTTTCGGCTGCACTGTCCATAGACAGGTTGTGTTTCGGCTGCACCGCCATGCTGGAATCTCCCGCCACCACTGTGGCCAAACCGGAAACTACGTTCTTCTTCTTCGGGAGTATTTGCGGTTTGCAAAGCAACATAAACAATGCATACTGCCTGCTACTGTATGGTAGTGTGGTAGTGTGTTAATTCATTGTTATACTAGCATTTTTTGTACCTTTTTATAAGCCTGTTTTGTCTTGAATATTTCTCATAAAAAACAAACACTTCCTAATTAGATTTGCAAGCAAAAAGTGTTTTTTTGACTGTTTTTTTTAGGGTTTTAAGAAACATCATCATTTTGGCATCTTACATTTAAAGCAATATATTGTGTATTAGAAAAATAATAAGAATGTTTAAGTTCTTAAAGGACTTTGAGTGCAGTTAAAATATAATGCAATTTATCAGCCGTGGGGAAATTCCAAATAGACCCAGAGACAATAAGTGTTCTGTTAAATAAAAAGGGTAAAACATGAATGATAATTCCATGCCTGCATGTGAGAGTTACGTGACACATCTGCTCCCTATTCCAGGATCTGTGAAAACTCATGAATGCCATGGAATGTGGTTTCCAGGAAACTTCTTGAATAATGTCATCGGCAACCATTCAACATTAACCTCTTGTGTTTGTTTGTAGAACAATAGTGTCAAGACGTAATAGTGATACTGTGTTAAATGTACAGAAATCAAGTTTTTTAGGAACTTACTTGTAAAGGTACTTAGGCCGAGACTCTATCAAGCACAAGAAATTTGGAGCAGTTTAGAGAAAGTATTGTTAAGTTTCAACAACTTCCTCTTAAGATGTACTTTTATTAATCCCCATGGGGAAATTTGTGTTCTGCATTTGACCCATCCTAGTGTTAGGAGCAGTGGGCTGCCATATGTACAGTGCCCGGGGAGCAGTGTAGGGAACGGTGCCTTGCTCAGGGACACCACGGTAGCACTTGGTCTTTCGGGGACTTGAACTGCTGACCTTCCAGTTCCCAGGCCAAGTCCCTCTTTCACGGCGAGTGCCTCAAAATGGCGGCGACGCAACGGCAAGGTTATTCCAAGTAAAAGAAGGCTTTTAATAACTTTTGTTTCTTGTGGTTTTAAGAAGGTCCTGACCCGATGTGAAGTCAATCAGATTTAATCTGTAGGGTTTGTTAAGGTACAGAGCCATGAAATGCCATTAATACACAAACAAATCAAACTAAATTCCAAATCGCTGAATTAATTTTTTCAATGCCCTGTGTGATACATTTGCTTTGCAAATATCGTAAACCTAGGGTGAAACGTATAACTACTGCTGCTGCTTTAAAGTTTTCACACTGATTATATATCAGTAAATAGTCCACTGGTGAATTTAAAAACAGCGGTTGCTCAGAAGTGTTTTAATGAGACTGTCTACGTCATCATTCCGAGTATTAGAGGCCTTTAGCTCAGCGGCGGTGACTACAATGTTATGTTTACAAAACGTTTTTAAATACCTTCTGTTATACTGAGGCATTTGCCCACGAACCTGACGTGTTTTTACCAGTTTGTGAAAGAAAAAAAATCAACAATTTTCACGCTTTATACTGGTCAGAAGAAAACACTCTGACGAGAAGGTTGCCATTGAGGTCACATGGGGCTATAATAGTGGAGCTAAGGTAAAAGCAGTGCTTATACATTTAAATGTTTGGTCATATTATCATCACGTGAGCTGATGAAGAGATGTATTCCCAAATTATCTTACTTTTTAGAGTGTGAATATTTCACAAATACTTCAAATACAAATCTATTTACAGTAAGATTTCAACTTGTTTTTAAATTATTTGAAAACCATAGATGACTGGCTCTAAACACTGAGCAAGGTTTTTCATCCAAATGTAATTATCGTAGAAATGTATAATAGTCCCATATAATTACTGTATATATATATATATATATATACAGTATATATATACTGTATATATATATATATATATCACTGTAAGTTTGTTCTGCAATTAGACTTTCCCACAGTTTCAATCCACATCTAACTAATGGAAAAATGGCTGTCTCTCTTTAACCTTTGTTAAATTATATTATATATAAATTATAAATAATTACCATTTATGCTAGTTTTCGGCCGTATAGCCAACATTTACAACACGGTAGTGTAAATTGCCTTGTTGTATGCAGTTGGTCCCTCTGACCAGATGTTTTCCAATACCCTGTAATATAGAATTTGATTGGCTGTTCCCCTTCTTCCTTCCCTTTAAGAATCTGGTTTAATGTTTGATCGGGGTCAGATCCTGTATTACTTTTGTTGTGCAGGTTATCTGGCCTCCAGCTAGAACTTGATTCTGTTAAATGCTTTTCTTTTATTAAATAACACAACTTTGAATAATCATTGATTATTATAATGAAATATTCAACGTCTGGAACAAGATGACTCATCTAGTAAAAAAGTACACTTTTTGTGATAATTTAGAAGTGAAGGATTAAATTAAATATCAGACAACAACTTGAAAGCATGACCTACATTTTGGCTGTAAATCTAAAAACATGAATAAATCCTATTTGACTGAGGATAATTTCTGATCAGGTGACCGATTTTGGATTGAAACAATTCCATTGATGAACTGCAAACCTCCATAGTAATCACACATGACGTGCAGGAATAAGGCAGCTCAGAGCCATCATGGAGATTAAAGAGTTCATGGTGTCATAAGCTCATCATCACAATTGTTCATTTTTGCTCATTTGTTTACATTTGTTACACAGTGTGACATAGGAAATAACAATTTAGGACTTGGTTTAAGCATGGTATAGTTTAACTAATGTATAATTGAGGCCTTTCCAAGAACCAGCACCTTATCGTGGTAGAGAGGTTTGTGTGCCATGGCAAATTGGTCTCAGATAAGGGGCCAGACTAAGATTGGTTCAAAAGAGCTCATGACAAACACACATGAAAGCGAGGATACCCGGCCCCGGAGGAAGCCCTGGGTCCCCATCTGGAGCCAGGCCCAGAAGCGGCTGGGATGAGGATCAGCACCTACAAATCTGAGGCCATGGTTCTCAGCAGGAAACCGATTGACAGTCCACTCCAAGTAGGGAATGAGGCCTTTCCCCAAGTGAAGGAGTTCAAGTATCTCGGGGTCTTGTTCTCGAGTGAGGGAACAATGGAGTGTGAGATGGGCCAGAGAATTGGAGCAGCAGGAGCGGTACTGCAGTCACTTTACCGCACCATTGTGACAAAAAGAGAGCTGAGCCAGAAGGCAAAGCTCTCTGTCTACCGGGCCATTTTCGTTCCTACTCTCACCTAGGGTCATGAAGGATGGGTCATGACCGAAAGAACGAGATCGCAGATACAAGCGACAAAAATGGGATTTCTTCGCAGGGTGGCTGGCATCTCACTTAGGGATAAGGTGAGAAGTTCAGTCATCCGGGAGGGACTCGGAGTAGAACCGCTGCTCCTTCGCGTTGGAAGGAGCCAGTTGAGGTGGTTCGGGCACCTAGTGAGGATGCCACCTGGGCGCCTCCCTAGGGAGGTGTTCCAGGCACGTCCAGCTGGGAAGAGACCGAGGGGTAGACCTAGGACCAGGTGGAGGGATTATATCTCTTCGCTGGCCTGAGAGCACCTTGGAATCCCCCAGTCAGAGCTGGCTGATGTGGCCAGGGAAAGAGAAGTTTGGTGCTCTCTGCTGGAGCTGTTACCTCCGTGACCCTGATGGATAAGCGGGAGAAGATGGATGGATGGATGGATAATTGAGGAGACTCAGTATCACCTGTGTGCAGCATATGTTCCAAGTAAATTGTGAGAAACAGATATTATGCAAAAAATGGATTTAAGAACAGAGCATATTCAGGTGGCAATATGCAGTATGAATAGCCTTCAAAAAACTAAAACCACTCTGCGGTAACGAGAGTCAAGTATCTGAACCAAACATTTGAAGCCATTAGTCTCATCTGCCTGACCCAAGGTTTGTGCTGATGTGAGACGGCGGGGGGGGGGGGGGGGGGGCAGACCCATGTGGGACAGTGTCAACAGCTGTATTGTTTGTGTGCCTCCTGAGTCTTTGGAGGAGGCCTGGTTGAGGAGTGTCACTCGGTTTTGGAGCAGGAAATGGTGGCCATTCTCAGACCGGACCCATGAATGTCATTGCAAGTATAGCAGCCTTGGAACTCAGCCGGACTTTAGCAGGGGCAGAACTGAGTGTCTTTTCTGGGAAGTGAAGCCATCCAAGGCCATAGACAAAATGGAACTATGTACTAACACAAAGGGACACAAGGTCATCAATGTCTCTATTCACCGTTGGACTATTTGTAAAATCTAAACATTAGGAAAAGAAATGTAACACTAATCCACCATTATGAGAAATTTAGAATCACTTGAAAGAGTTACTTATGGTTTGAAGTCAAATTAAAATTAACATTAGAACTAAAGTTAGTAAAAACAAAAAAATGAGTTGCACGGTTCAGAATCTAATCAATACACAATTTTTACAAGCTCTGCAGTAAAACGGACAACTAGATTAGGTACATTACAGGAGCATTATACTACACCTAAACATGCACACTTATTCTAGTAGGGATTAGAGGACAGGTCTAATGTTTTGAGCAAAAGTCATTTATTTTAGTAATTTTATTTACCCTATTTAATTAAATTACTATTTTTGAGTTACAACTCTAAAGAAAACAACAATTTCCAATGTGGATAGGGTAAATACTGATGGTTTATTTGAAGTTCCAGCTGGAAAATTGACAAGACATTTGATGCAGCCAAGAGTTGACACAGCGGTTACCAAACCAATTCTCTCCTCTTCTGCAGTCCGAGGTTTTAACTAGCGTATAATCAACATTCCTCATCAGCGAGATTAAACAAATATGGACCCTGAATCTAACTATAGCTCTCATCCATGGAAAATAATGTGTGCCAGGGAACCTATGTTCCAGATAAGAAGGGCTTCTAGATGTTTGTTTTTTTTTTTCATCCATTTCATGTTAAGAAAAAAGGTAAAAAGTGTATTTATCCCTTGAAGGGCTTTCCATATTATCCCAAAATGTATAAACACACATAGGTCCAGTCTTTTAAATTAAATGTTTTAAATGGCAATGGCAATGCCATCCTGATATTCATCGCAATGTGGGATCACACTTAGCCATACTTTGTTTCTTGTTACCTGTCTCACAATGACATTTCACATGACAGTTCAAAAAAGATGAACCTATCGGCAAAACTGAATAAGCCTCCTGAATGAGCAGCAACATGTGTTCAATTACTGTATATAATGTATTTGATTTGGAAGTTCTTGCAATTTCAAGATAGAAATATTGATGAGAATAAAGTGTATCGTATAGCAATTGTCAAAATTGTTATTTCAATTTGCAATTGTGAAAAAATTAATCATTTGAATGTTCACATATAGTTTACAGCAGAAAATGAATCGCAAACTCACTGTCTGATCAATAATTGATTGTTGCTTATACTTTTATATACCGAGTCTACACAGCTGTAAGCTCAGCTTTTTCTAAGTTGAATAAAATAAAATAAAACATAATTAGCATAACTGTAAAGAAATCATGCCTGGGCTCCACGTGAGCGGGGGGGTTGGGGGGGCTTTCTGTGATGACATTCAACCTGCTGACGAAATTAATGTTTTGACGTAGGCGGCACCTTGACGAACGATGTACACGAGGCACCCGGTTAGTGCTTTATAAACGCTGTGAGCACCGGGAACAGGACTAGCTTTCCAGACCTGCAGGGTATCTCAACTCCAGGACTCTTCTCAGCTCTTAGACTTAGACAAATCAAATAAACTCCAACATGAACGGCCACTGCAACGTTAATGTCAATGACACCGTGGAGGAGTTCCACTGCAACAGCTTCAGCGACCTCATCATCGACAGCAAGAAGTCCGTCGTGCATCGCAAGCACGACACGTCCCGCAAAAATGAAGAGGACCAGTCCCGCTTACCTACGCTCGAGGCCGCCTACACGAGCATCCTCCGGGAGCTCGGGGAGGACACAGACCGGCAGGGGCTGCTGCGCACGCCGTTGCGCGCCGCCAAGGCCATGCAGTTCCTCACCAAGGGCTACCACGAGACCATCGAAGGTGAGTCAACAGGTTCATCATTATTACCAATGAGAACAGTTCACTGCAAATACAACACCCTGCAAACTGAAATGCAGTTTAGTTGGTTCCACCTGGAAAAGCTTTAGGCTAGTTTTGTGATGGGGACTTTTTCCATTTGATTGAATTAAATTCTAGGCTAAATAGAGTAATGGTTTTGCTCCTCGGTAGTATATACAGACCTTATTTGATATATGGGCTAGGAGATTTCTTTACAGCAAAAATGCCAAAAGGTTCGTAGCTTAATTCTATGACAGTATGGGTTTTTGAATAAAATTGGACTGCTGGTGGGATATGACGGAATATGTCTCCTAGATGGATTTTCTAAGTGATTTTTTTTAAGCAGATATTTTTTAAAACAAGTGTGTTTGTGTACCTAGACATCTTAAACAACGCCATATTTGACGAAGACCATGATGAGATGGTGATTGTGAAGAACATTGATGTGTTTTCACTGTGCGAACATCACCTGGTGCCATTTTTTGGCAAGGTAAGACAAAGCATGTGGAGTGTTAGTGGGTTTAAAGCAAACATTGGATCATCATTAAATTGAGTTTATTGTGTCTAAGCCATGTAAGGCATTTGACTTGCTAATATATACCAACCTTTGCTCTGATTATGTGACCCCTGCACTCACTCTCTGTCATCTCTTTCTAGGTTCACATCGGGTACATTCCCAACAAAAAAGTGGTGGGACTGAGCAAGCTGGCAAGGTAATACACCCACAAACACACACACTGTATGTTTCTGGGGTTAGTGCAGGGTGGCTGCGTTCTTCTGTTATTTCAGTGCATTGACCTGGGGGATTAAGTCTAAGCCCAGTGGCCATCATCCAGTCCCCTCATCAAGCACACTCACAGACACAAGTCTGAACTCCATCCGCTCTCGAGCCATGAGAAAATCCATTCAGACCTGTGGGAATCACCAGTTATTATCACAGCCTCTCTGTCGGTCACCTTCTTTTTCCCTTTGCTAAAATATCACACCATCTCTAAATATACAAACCCAGAATCACAGTTACAGTGTTGTTGGGTTTCTTAGAAAAGCTTGCAGTAGGTGAATCTTGCACTACAGATTCTGAGAGTTCTGTAGGGTGAATCATTCACAGATGTGGGGTCTGTACAGTTGGATAGCCAGAGCAGAGGCCAGGGGGTCATGAACTGTTGCAACTCACTGTTTATCAAAAGATTAATCATTATTAATCCTGATCACTCCTCTTCTTTTTGCTTGTGCTCTGGTTTCTGCAGGATTGTAGAGATCTTCAGTCGTAGGCTTCAAGGTGAGCTCCCAAAGAAATATGCAGTATTAATAGTTTTTGCATATAGTTACAGCACTTTTCTTGTAGTTTACCCAATAATTTGAAGGCATCTCGTATCATGATGTTTACATGTATGTTATTGTTTCAGTTCAAGAGCGTCTTACCAAGCAGATTGCTGTGGGAATATCAGAGGCTCTGCAGCCAAAAGGTGTAGCTGTGGTTATTGAAGCATCGTAAGTACACACACACACACACGCACACGCACACACACACACACACACACACACACACACACACACACACACACACACACTTCCATCATCAGCATCTGTAGAATTCAAAGCCAAACAGCTAAAGCAAAACAGTTCTTCAGCTTAACATGTTTTTAAAGTCTTTGCCTCCCCTTAAAGCATGGTTAAATACTGCAGCTGCAAATCTGATTGTGACATGCGTGTGTTTGCAGGCACATGTGTATGGTCATGCGTGGTGTGCAGAAGATGAACAGCTGCACAGTGACGAGCACCATGTTGGGGGTTTACCTGGAGGACCCCAAAACCCGAGAAGAATTCCTGACTCTTTCACGAAGCGCCTAACAGATGTCATTCACTCCTGTGCCTTTGTAAATCACAGAAAGCTCTAGAGTGTCTTTGGATTCTAATCTGACTTTTTTTTCCAAAGGTACACATGACTAGCAGGAAATTTAAGCTGCGGTTTGATGCAGGATCCTAGCCCACTCTGGAGCTTGCCTCTTTAAACTGCCGTCTGATAGATTTCAGTCCTGCTGCAGAAATCCCTCACTGTGAACATAATAGGAAATGTAAGACTCACATTCTTGGTGCCTTTGGTAGATATTTTACAGTCTTAAATGGCAATATTGTTATTAAGTATGAAACTCGATGTGTTAACATGTCAATTGTTAAAATGTTATCTGTTTTTCATTGGAAATATCATTGATGCTTTAGCTGTTACTCGTACACCCTTTCTTGCTTTATTATTATATTTAGAAATTGTTGATTTTAAAATGCAATGACTGTGTCATTTATCGATACATTTGTAAAGTCTTTGTAATTTATAACATTTCTAAGATACTAATTATTAGATCTGCTGTCCAAAGTGTACAACAAATGATGCGCTGAAAGAAAAGAATGACGACTGTTGCATGTATTTTAAAGATTCTTTGCTCTAATAAAATGAAGAAAACATTTCTAAAGTTTTCGGCATTACTTTGTATGTGTCAATAAAAGAGAGAGCTGTCCACAAGGATGTAAGAGATGTACTGATTTAGTCAAATTACCTTTATTTACATTGATTTCTTTTGGCTGAAAAAAAAAATATTGTTATTTTTAAGGAAGGGAACATTTTTTGTAACAATCTATTTGCCGAGCTTGGTAGAGAAGGTGGAGGTCTGTGTGTATGACGTGAAAAGAAAGAAAACCAATACTGTCTTATTAGCACAAAGTACAGCTAAGGCTGATGGGAATGCTATTGGCTTTGCTGGTATTATAGACTAAGTCTTTATCATTAGCGCACAAACATTAGGTTCATTGTTCCTTGAGTACCATTGAGAGATACATTATATAGTTCATGATGTATACTATAAGTATGTAGTAAGGACTTGGGATACGGCTAGGTATACACATGATCTTTGCATCAGTATCACACACCTACATTTGGGGCTCTAAGGTTGGCTGTGTAACAGCTATTATCTAGAATACTGTAGTCCCTGAATGCACCACACCACAGAATAACAGGATCAAAAGCACAGTAAAAAAACAAGCAAACTGGAGGAACCAAAATGATTTAACCAGTTGTAATCTGTTTAGTTTTTTTGAAAAGGGTTATACATCCCATCATGACCTAA